>NC_081189.1:97299056-97623056 GCF_902713425.1 Acipenser ruthenus | reverse complement strand
CATGAGTCGCTCGAATGTTGCGGGGGCGTTGCAAAGTCCGAACGGCATCACGGTGAACTGCCAGAGCCCTCGGCCAGTGGAGAAGGCAGTCTTGGGTCGGGCAGCCGGGGACAGGGCCACCTGCCAGTAGCCACTCCTTAGGTCAAGGGAGGAGAACCACTTCGACCCGGCCACCAGGTCCAGGGACTCGTCGATGCGGGGGAGGGGGTAGGAGTCCTTCTCCGTGACATCATTCAGGCGTCTGTAGTCGACACAGAAGCGCCACTTGCCATCTTTCTTCGGAACCATGACCACCGGGGATGTCCAGGGACTGTCTGAGGGCTCAATGATTCCAGCCTCCCGCATCTCCTTCAGTGCCTCCTCTGTAGCCTCCTGGCGGGCCAGTGGTTGGCGGCGGGGCCGCAGCTTGATGGGCCGGGCCTCCCCTGTGTCGATGGAATGCTGGACCATGTGTGTCCGGCCGACGTCTTCAGGGTTGGTAGCGAAGCTATGGCGGTAGGTCAGTAACAGCTCCCATAGCTGGGCCTGTTGCTCCGGGTGAAGCCCCTCACAATTCTGGCTCCAGACTGTGGTCACTGTGGCAACAGTGGGGTCCTCCATAGTACCTGGGGGGGGAGCAGACGAACTTGGGGCTGACGCGGTCGTCTTTGCTACTGATGGGGGCTTGGAAAAGGAGGGTCTCCGTCCCTGGCCGCTGGGGGCCCAGGGAAGGGCTGAGGTCCCCTGGGCTGGCATGGAGGGCTGTGGGAGTGGAAGTCCTCTCCGACGCTGGGCCCGTTGGAATGCTGTGTTGCCCCTGGGGGCAGGGGTCGGCGAGGGCGTCAGTACGCGCTGGCGTGGTGGGGTCCGGGAGAGGGCTGAGGTCCCCCGACCCAACGTGGAGTGGCGTGGGCCATGGCGGTGTAACAGTGGGTATTGCTGGCTTATTAGCTCCCCTCTCTTAGCAGTCTGGCCCTGACGAGCAAAGGGGTCCCGGTCACGGCCCAGCTGCCCCGGCGGGAAGGCTCGCCCCTCCGGATAGGCCAAGGCCAGGGCCGGGCCCCCTTGTAAGTGCAATGTCCCGGTTCGGAGGTCCAGTTGCCCGCCTGTGTAGCGCAGGAAGTCCAGACCCAGTATGCAGGGATCCTGGACAGCTGCTACCCAGACAGGGTGATGTACTGTCCGCCCAGCCACTTCTATGGCCAGGTTGCCCCTCCCTTTCATAGGCGTCAGCTCCCCAGTGACTGTACGGAGTTGAACAGTTGTGGGTTCCAGCTGGACCCCCTCTGGGAGCACATCGGGACGGACCAGGGTCACCGTGGAGCCGGTGTCCACCAGGGCGGTACAGGGGACCCCCTCAATCTGGACAGGAACATGACAAAAGTCCCCTGCGGTGGTTCTCCCGACTACCACAGCTGGTCTGTGTGGATTGCTGTCAGTGGCTTCAGGAGAGTGGGGGGGCACCCTCTCCCCGCTTGGTGGTCGGGCCCCAGCTGTGTGTGGCGCAGGTGGACGGTGGTAAGTATGGGAGACAGGATGGGGGGCCCACGTTGTCCCACTTACGATGAGCGGTTGGGTGGGGCTGCAGCGGAGGGGCATCGCCGCTGTAGGTGCCCAGGTTTGCCACAGTCCCAGCACAGGCGCGTGTGGGGGGCCTGTGTGGATACGGTACGGATCAGGGCGGCCAGGTCAGAGATCCAGGGAGGAGCAGCGTGGCTGTCTGCAGTCTCCTCCTCTTCTGCTTGGGCTTGACGTGCAGTGGGCCTGGGGCGGTCGGTCCATTCTCTCCCCTCTCGCTGGTTTCCCCCAGGGGCCCAGTCACGCTCACCCTCCTCGAGCACAGCCTCGACACGTTCTGCGTGGGCCAAGGCGAGCTCTAAGGAGGTTGGGGCAGCGAGCCGGACCTGCTGGCGCAGGGCATTAGGGGTCAGGCCACGGACAAAGGCCTCCATGGCCAAGTCCCCTTGCGTGGCTGGCGGGTAGTCGGGGTACCCCCGCCGGGCCAAGTACAGGACATCTGCTGCAAGCACACCCAACTTCTCTCCGGGGCCTCTGATCCGTGTGGCCAGGCGTTGGCGCAGGCCGACAGCAGGCTCTACTCTCCCAAAGCGACGGTCCAGGGCCATGGCGATAACATCATAGCTGTCCAGCTCGTCTGGGCCCAGGTCTAGCAGCACCTGCAGTGCTTTCCCATCCAGGGCTGCCGCTAGCTGGCCAGCTTTCTCTGTCGGGCTCCAGGCATTGTTGAGCGCAGCCATCTTGAATTTGGCCTGGTATGCCTCCCATGGCGATGTCCCGTCATAGCGGCCTGCTTTTACCGTACTTCGGCCAGCCCCCTGCATCCTGTCACTCACACTTGCTCTACTTCCACTCCCGTGGTCGGCACGGGGCCCATCTCGGGGCCTAGCTACCTGGATCCCCACAAAACAGTCACTTAATTGTGCCAACACACTTTCGTAGCTGTCACCATGAGCTACATCAATAAACCGGAGGTATGGTAAGGCATCACCCGTCAGGCTGGTGATAATGCCTACAGTTTTTTCCTTATCAGTCCATCCTTCTAATTTCGCCATTAATTCAAACTGTATTAAGAACAATCGCCAGTCGGCCTTACCATCATAAGTGGGTTTGTTGATGCAGGCCCCTTTGTTTTGATCCAGCAGCTCTGATGTTGCTCCTGCGCACCGGGATGACGTCACTTCTTCCGGGACAATTTTTTTTACATGGACGCTCAATGCCCTGTGCTCTGCCCCACTTCCGCCCCACTGTGACGTTGCCTCCTGTTTGACGCGTCGTGATGCTTCAGCCGCAGCTCCGTCTTCGCTATCGACGCTGATGACACACTGATCTCCTGCGCTTGTGGCAGATCTCCCGATCACAGCCTCCGCCATCTTGGCCCTTCGTTCTGTTTCGCCGTGCAGGCTCCCGCCTTGTATTCGTTCCCCGCTGTTCCTGGTCCTACTGGCGCTTGTCTTTTGCACCCCTCTGACACTCAGCTCTGCTACAAGGTCCTCCAGCCTGCAACGCAGCTCGTCTCCTCCCAGTGGCGGTGAAACTGCCATCTCCGCCGGTTCCTGCTTCATTTTCCGAGGCAAGTGCGCCATAATCCCGCTTCTGTACACCAATGTAGCGTTTTTGTCAGGTTTATGAAGCAGGACTCACGGAGACAGTGTGGAACTCTCGGTCTCGAATCTTTATTTTAATAAACAGAGAATTCCTGTCAAGGTCCGGAATTCACGCCACTAAAACAACAAACCCTTCTTTATCCTCTATTGCTATCTCTCTCTCTAGTCGCTGTCACTCTCTCTCACTCCCCGTCTCTCCCCCCCCTGTCACTCATCCACCACCTTATATAACCTCCCCTCATCTCCCGCCACTGTCCGGCTCAACCAATCGACCCATGGTCTGCAGTCCCCCTTTTCCCGCTGCCAACTAATGGCGTGACCCGTTCCCCTTACAATACACATAACATAAAAGACAGACAAGACAAACGGGACAGACAACAAGTCCTGCAACAATACAATTGTCCGGGTCGTTACAATACACACACACACAGAGATATATATATATATATACACACACACACACACACACACAGATATATATATATATACACACACACACAGATATATATATATATATATATATACACACACACACAGATATATATATATACACACACACACAGAGATATATATATATATATACACACACACACACACACACACACACACAGATATATATATATATACACACACACACACACACACACACACACAGATATATATATATATATATACACACACACACACAGATATATATATATATATATATATACACACACACACAGATATATATATATACACACACACACAGAGATATATATATATATATACACACACACACACACACACACACACACAGATATATATATATATATATACACACACAGATATATATATATATCCCAAAGGTATTCTTAGATTGTTTATTCTAGTTTTTATAAGTTATTTTTATTTTTTAATGAGGCTTTGGAATGAACAGCTCCCCATTTGTCACTCCTTCATTAAGTTTATTTTCCCAGAGAGTAATTATTTTAGTGAATGCTCTAACTTTGTCTTGCATATTTAATACGGTTACGTCACGGCCTTGGATGCTTTGATTCAGAGTATTTAACTGTCCAAATATATCCGACAATTATGCCAGCTTCAGAATCCATATAGGATTTTCAAAACAACTTGCGAGTTGGTTATTCTCTGTTGATAAGAACTGCTTCAGCTCATGTTGAAGTTCAAACACTCATTGCATGACTACCTCCCTTGACAGCCAGCGTACTTCAGAGTGGAGCAGTAAGTGCTCGTGGCTCTCACCCATTTCACTACAAAGCGCAGCAAACATTCTGTGTTTCAGGGGCCTAGCTTTTATCATATTGACAATTTTTATCACTTCTTGCAGTAGCTGGTTAAACTCATCATCCATAGGTTTGGCAACAAGTGCTTCGCGGTGAAGCATGCAATGACTTGCAGCGGCATTTGGAGATTATGTCTTTATAAAAGCTACAACACCATTACGTTTTCCGGTCATAGCAGCCGCACCATCAGTGCACACTCCCACACATCGAGACCAGTCTTGAATTTTCTTGAATATATCCATCTAGCACTCTGGATATTTCCTCACCAGTTGTTCTCCCTGGTAATTCTTTACAGAAAAGGAATTCTTCAACAAATCCCCCCCCCCCACCCCCCACTTATATAAACCTAACATATACGAGTAGCTGTGAAGCATTTGCAATGTCTGTACTTTCATCGAACTGCAAGTACGGGATAGCACGCGACCTATCCAAAAGTTGAGCAGAAACATCTTCTGCCATGTCACATATCCTTTGGGTACATAGGGTACAATTGTGTCTTGTTTAGTTGGTTGATATCATTTGTAAGAGAATGTACGTACCCTCAAGTTCTCCTTTTTTTTAAATGCTGACCTTACATCTGACAGAAATCCTTCCGTTCTGGGGGATGATGTCAACACAGATGAGAAATTCGGTTGTTTATCACCGTCTTCTGCGGCGTATGACACTTTTTTGCTGCCGTATAAGTTAAAATATACAACTGAGTGCAATCGGTAGGTGGTCTGCTTGACAAACTCATACGGCTCTGTTTGCTTTCTCACATCGCGTAGCTTACACATTTCTGAGGTAATTTTTTTTGTTTGTTTGTTTCTTGGCTCTTATTGTTGGTACCGCATCCTCTCTCAATCTGGGAGTGAAGCCAAAAGATCCATCCGTCTCTGATGTGTTGAAGCAGTGGTTCTCAAAGTGTGCCGAACACAAACGTGACCATTTGCTCGGCTTCGTCCAGGCACGCGTAAGTTGAACACATTTTGTCCAAGCTGCGGATTTTTTGACGACTTATGCAGGTTAAAACCATCTTGGTTTGTTTTGCTGCATCCACCTAAAACACATCGGTGTGGCATCATGGCAAAAACCAAACAACAAGTTAAAAGTAAATCACGGGTTGTATCGTTGTCTTCAATGTGAATAGTAGTAGAATGTTGGATTCGTTCATGTCGTGACGTCACGGAAAGAGATCGCGGAAGTAAAAGGTTCAAGAAAATCCAGATTTAATCACTAAATTACCTATTTTTTAAATTGGAAATTGAAAAAAGACACATCCTATCGTATTTCTATGATATTAGAGGATAGTTCAGTTTAGTGTATGGGTGTTTGGGTTCCCCTGTAATAATGGTAATAATGTCCTCGGGTCCTAAAAAGTTGCAGATTTCAAGTTACTTATAAAATGTTAGAGTTAACTTGAAATATCCAACTGTTTAAGAGCTAAAATAATTTTAATTGTCTAATAAAGCAAAATATTAGTTCAACTAAGGGTTTGGTTAAGTAATTAAGAGTTAAATTAGAACAAAAAACAGAAGACACTGGGGTCCAATTTTTTTTTTTTTTTACAAAAGCCTTTAAACGAAATAATCCAAATTTGTGTACTGATTTGCAATTGTTAATGGTGCACAATGCACTGTACTAAGAATTTTGCAATACAAAATATACTGTATTACGTTTTCAAAGTACTGATTTAGATTCTTGGCTACGGTCAGTTCTTACTGGATAAATTATAATGGCACCCAACAGTATTTTTTCAACTTTTCTGTAAGAGATGACGCACTCACAGAGGTTGTTCAGGTAATTACTTTATGTAACTGATGTGACCATTCTAAACCTATTTCTCTTTTCCCTCATAATACAGGACCACGTATTGGACAATGCAGGCCTCCAGCAATTCCTGAAAACGTGTCAAGGTAAAAAATGATTATTAACTGTTTGGTTTAAATTAGATAGGGACGTGTGTAGGTCTTGTTTAGAATGGATTACAGTATTATTTTGTTTAATGTTTATAATTTACATTTGTGGTGCTGTAATTGTGTTTATGTGAAATATGTGGGATCCAAAATATCTGCTGTACTTGACAATTTTATACCACATATTCCAAATGGAACTTACAGCCTACACATTTTTTTAACACACTGAAATAATTTTTTTTTTAGAGAATGGGCTCACATAAAAGTATGAAATACAATAATGAACACAGTTAAGACTTGAAAAAAATGAGACTGATGCAGAAAAGATACAGCCATAAATGACTTGATTACAAAAAGCACATACAAACATTTCAGATTTACCTTCACTGTTTAAAAGGAGTTGTTTTTGAGTGTGTTGCTGCAACCAGACTAGTTTTTGAAAAACAAGATGTTAGAAAGTCAGAGAAGCTGTTTATTATAAGAATCGTATCCATTCCTTACATATTACTGCAAATTAATTTTACTGAAATATTTTTTTTTTTGTTTGTTTGTTTTTTATCAGTTCCAAAAGAATCCAACAAGCTTCTGAATAGAACACAATTGGATTTTGCCTAAAAGAACACCTTGAAAAATGTTTAACTCAAGGGTTCCAGAAACAGTGTGGGGGACACGTATCAAGATCGACCAACGCAGTGCTAAATTGGTGGAGTGTAAAGTAGCGCTCTGCCGCGGCACAAATTTTACCCCATCCCGAATGTATTACCTTGCCAAAAATTAATGAGCTGTCACAAATGCTTAAATGTGCTGTGTTGGTGCTTAAAATGGGCTACCAGTAGCACAGATTAACAGACTAATGTGAAAAATAGCACCCCCCCCTCCAAATGGGCTACATCTACTGAACAATTGGTAGGTCATTTGGAGAGGCAGAAATAACAGTTCAAAATGGGCTAACCTGTGTTTTAAATAAAATGTACAGGTTTTAACCAACTAAAGCCTGGGTAGCTCATTTGGAGAGGCAGACATGACCCGTGTTGACTAGGTGTCTTGACTTTATATTACAGTATATTACTATTACACGACGGACAAAACCAAATACACATAATGAGAAGGATAACTTAATGAACCAAGTTATTATTATTATTTATTTCTTAGCAGATGCCCTTATCCAGGGCGACTTACAGTCGTAAACAAAAATACATTTCAAGAATCACAGTACAAGTAATAATACAATTAAGAGCAAGATAAATACAATGACTTTGGTGTTAAGTTCATTATATGATGAATACAAATAATTGTACATAATGAAATAGCTGGTATTGAGCTATAAGTTCATCCTCAGGGAGATCAAAAAGGGTAATGCGGACCCTAAATACTCTCCCTTCTTCTCAGTACTCTTCCCTCTGTTCCTGGGTTGTTCAGGAAGGTTAGGAGTCTGCACTCTCTGTCGTAAGAAATACATTATGACTGCTGCCATAATGTTCTTTCCTATCAGCAGCTTTCTGACTTTTGCGCCCAAATAAGACCAATTTGAAATCTGACTTTTTGTGGACCCTTTTTAGGGTCGGCGCAGCTATTCTGCAGCTTCATAAATGTGATTTTAATGTCACAAACTTCATTTACAAATAAGCCCCACCTACAATTTGGCCATGCATATAATTAAGGCTTGATACGCCTCAAAACGCATAGCTAATGAGCGGTGGAGCGCATTGCACAGCGGAGCGCATTTTGGTGGTGCTAACACGACCTTAACTAGCCAAAAGTGTCATGATACATACAGGGCAATTCTAAGGCCAGCGTAAACTCGACGCTACGGCCTTAATGTCGTCGCAAATGCTTGACACATGACCCCCTATACAGTATGTATTATGCATTATTATTTGTTGATTTACATAATTGAATACATATTTTTTCTTTCTTTTTCAGTGCTTCATATACATATTTATAATGTATTTAATAGAGAGAGGATCATACTGTTTGGTGTTTGGAACAAATACCTGCAAATCCAGCATTCCCTATAAAATATATTACATTAATACACACACATACAGTTAAATATGGCATTATTTTATTTTGTATTTAAATGCTTTTGGTAAGAAGTGGTTGTACAGTATATGTTTTCATTTTCTTTTTAAATGGCTACTTAACAATATCAATATTAGGCATGCACCAACATAATGGTCGTTTCTTTTTAAGTAATACACAAAATGTTAATTATAAGTGACTAGAAATGATGGGAACTAGATTATTTATCAATGTTATCGTCCTAGGGCCCAATTCAATTAACTTTTTAGGTGAAGCTAATCATTTTGGGAAATTGTCCATGAAATAAATTGGGAACTTGGAACTGTATATAATTGGATTAAATTAATTGATCAATGTGTTCACGGAATACAAATTAGTGTTGCTCTACTTCTGATATGTTTTGAAAAAAGTCATACTTTCATATTATATAAAATCTTTTTTAAATGATTTAGTTCTGTATCACACAATTCATTTGACAAATCAGTTAGGTTAATTCATTCATTTCATGGTAAATAAAAACAAACAAACATCTAATTAGGGATATAAAAATGTTGCACTAGGTGCCAAAACAAGGAATTTAGAAATGTTACATACATTGATCATAATATCTACCATGCATCATAACAAACATTTAGCTAACCATGTATGCAGTTAAATGTTCAGCAAATTAGTTAGAACACGGGGGAAGAGGACTGAATTGATAACATTGTTGCATATATCCTGTAAATACAACAAATGCTAGGTAATTAGGTAATTCATTGTTTTAAAATGCTAGGGAGGGTCTGGTTTTGATTATTTAAACAACGGTATTTACATCCGCGCCTGTTAAGTTAAATTGTTTTAAACCAAAGGCATATACTAAAAGTGTATTTATTCTATTAATTTTACAAAGTGCAAGAGCAACAGACTCAGCATTTAAATATAAAAATGCAGTTGTGATTCACAATAACGTATGTTGTACAACGATTTCAGTCAGTTCTTACATATATTAATGATAATCTGACAGTTATAAAAAATCTTGATTACTACACCATGCAACATTATAAAATCTATTACATCACATCATTTAAATATGCATAATTGCACTGTTTTGTAAAGACTTGCAAATGTTTGTTTTTTGTTGTAATGCTAATGTTTTGCATAAAGCCCTTGTATCACATCCAACTAGTTTGATGATTAGCAACACAAATAGTGTACCTTTATAAAATCTCAGCCTCAACATGTTCTAATTTGCTAAAAGTAGTGCTGTAAATACAGTATCAATTTAAGCACTATACACTACTGTGGCATTTGTCTGTGTAACAGGGCTATTAAACAATATAGGTTTGCCTTCATAATGGAAATATAGATCACTACTATTTTAGTATAGTGAAAGAATTATATTATAATATGTTACTGTTGCTTTGCAGTGTATATCATAAGATTTCCAATAATAATAATATAGTCTTTTTCAAACAAGAACCCTAGCGTTCACTGGGTGTTTTAGAGCTGGTAATCTGTAAATGTGAGATCTGTAATACTGGAAGAAGCAACTGGAAAGCATCCTGAATGTAGGTGGTGCTGTTTGATCCCTGCAACAAAAAAGGAAGCCTTTAATAACTAGGATGCACATCAAGACGCAGGTACGTTAGCCACTTGTAGTTACAATTCAAAATATTTACAGTGTACTACATGCACACAATTATTTGAGTCTTTCTCCGGCATCATCATATATGTAAATAGCTAGTTTTTATCCTTCTGCAGTCCACAGTAATCATTTACTTTATTTTGTTTATGCACTACACGAAAACAAGTGTAATAGTAAAACATACATCTGTGTAACTGCCAATGATTTTTCTTACTTTAGAGTTGGATATCCTGACTTATTTTTCTGAATGTTAAAAATATTATAAGTTTCATATTTTAGTTGTCGAAAATTATAACTTCATAGTGTTTCACATTCTAAAGATATTTATTTAAGGCAGTTTGTGAGGTGCTTGCTCATCCCCTGCCCCCATGATGAGGTTTTTAGCGATTAACCAAGTTAACTACTGGTAACTTTAGAAGAACATCTTATAAATGTATTGTACTGTATAAATACAATATAAAGTCTTACCTCTAATAACACACTGTTAATCCAGGGGGTTAGGACCTCTGCCTTTAGTTTGCTCTGTAAATATAAATCAGTATTTACTAGTCATTTTGTAAGTAATTTTTAAATGAATAACATAATCAAAACATGCATTTTAACTGTAGTATAAAATATTAAAATCTTGATTTATTAGAAGACACCATAATTTAATGGTTAGTAAGTCCTGGGCTCAAATCCTCAGCTCATGACTTCCTTGTGTCTTAGTTCTCTGAGCCTAAAAAAAAGCATGTATTATAACTTGTAAATCATGCCTACATTGTAAAATAAATACAAAATAAAACAGCAGTACAAATTACATGTAAACAAAATGAGTCTGATCAAAGATTCCACTAACGTGATCAAGAGTTCTCTACAAGTATGCTTCTCCTTTGAATTTCAGTGTATATGACATCTAAAGGAGTATTTCCTTTATATATGTTCAGTGGTTTCTTTGATGCAAGTCCCTGTTTGAGGTGAGTTTGGATTTGCATGTTGAGGAGGTGGGGCTGGGGCAGCCACAAGCTCCTCTTGACCTGTACCTGCCAACAGTTACTCGGATCAGAGCTTGACTCTGCAGCTGCAAATCAGCATGTCCAGCATTGCAGGGTTTTCCGTCCTTCCCTAAGGGTAATTACTCACCACTTCAATGGGAGGCAAGATCTTAGTGCAGGCCAAGATCTGTTCATTCAGCACACTGCTGGAGAACCTCAAAGTTCAAATCTTAACATACAACACATTCAACAAGCAAGAGAGCTTAAGTGTTGAGCAACGCGTAATATTTTTAGATATATGAAATTTAGAATAAGTTTCAGAAATTTAACTCAATTTTAAGATTTAAAGCAGAATTCTAACTCCAAACGTGGTGGTATTTTTTTTCTAATACAGAGAGATATAATTAAAATGCAATATTGTAGTCACAGAACAGAACATCTTCATTAGCATTTGCCTTACCCCTGCTGCAGTCAAAGTGTCAGAAAACTTCTTAGAAAGGGAAGATACCTCCTTGCACATAGCCCCTGTTAGCCTGATGAAAGGTAAATAAATACATCATTATCTGGGAGAAAGCTTTTAAAGTTTTAAAAGGCATCATCAATGGGGGAGCTCCATGTGTGTTCTAATTTTACTTGAGACATTGTGCTCAAGCCAAACCCACGGTTGTCAGGTAACATCTTGTTTGAGTGAAACTGTTTAAAGCACAGTGTTAAGCTCATGTAATAAAGCTGTGATATGTAAATGCCTAGTGTCTGGTTGTTTAATAATATGTTATACTGCTCTTGCATAAATAGTTTTTCAAATGTCCATTGGTGGGGTGGCATATCGTTAGTAGTGAATAATATTTCAACTAATTTATCACACAACTCAGCTATTGCCGATCACCATGACTGAAAACCGGCGGAGACGTAGGATTATAGAAATCTGTGCCAGACACCTTCCAAGGCTGTCTGGATTGGGAGCAGTGGACGTTTTCACATGAAATTTGGGTTTCCATGTGAAAATGGGCGTGGATTTCCCTTGTTTTACGCCATGCTCACGCTATACCCCATCTCTCTCGGTGGCCGTTATTTTCAGCCACAAACCTCTCGAGCTGTTCTCCCAAATGTGCACGCGCATCGCCACTTCACATGTAAATAACCGCACATGGAAACTCCCCCATTGATGACAGTAGTCAGTCATCTGGTGTGGTGGTAAAAACAATGAACCATTTTCTATAGAGCACACTGCTTTCAAACACAACTGGTTAAAATGAAAAAAAATAATCTTTACATTCCCCTTCCCCATCTCCCTGTGAAAGCACAGCAGTCTGTCGCATATCCGACTGCGGTGGGACCAGAGTAAGGGCAGATATGTAAAAAGTCAGATAAATCAATCCTGTTTTAAATACCATTATACACAGCTGTAACAATTACTATATTCACACAATTATTGTTTTGAGATTCAGCTTTTATTAGGGAGCTCCCCTAAATCCCTTGTTTAGAAAGATAAGGGTATTAATGCTTGAGACAGGGTAGCTGTGCCGTGTGGGTGCGTGCATTCACTGCTGAGTGAGAGACAGGAGATCGAGACGGAGGTTGAAGTTGATACGCCCTGCAGGGGAACAGGATTTATTTACTAAACAGCTCACGTGACACTAACAGCAATGGTAGAGCACAGAGTACATACAACAAAGTTAAAAAAAACTTTGGTGGGATCTACAATCTCTGAACTAATCTTCTCTGTTCAATAATAAATGAACTCCTGCTACTCGCCCGGCTGTCGGTGGTTTTGACTTGCTTACTCACTCTTCGGTATCCAACCCTGATTCTGGTTCTCTCTCACTCACTCATTCAAGCTTACTCTCACACAGACACTGATCATGGCAGATAAACGGTTAGGGTGGATATGTGACGGGTGGATACACGATGGATTATGGTAGCTCTAATTATCATGAAGCTGTCATATTATGAAATATTCCAGTACACAATTCTAAAAAGCCTGACATAAGAAATGGGCATGCTGTCCTGATTGTAGAATTACTGTACTACTGTATAATGATAGGTTGTTTATGAATAACACTGTTTCATCAGCAACATGGTCTCTACTTACCTGGTAAGGATTCTGGCCTGATCCAGAGCTGGCTTCTCTACATCTTGTCCATGCAGAATTAGCTCTGCCACTTTGTGAAGCTGTTCAATACTACGAGCTGTCACCTCAGCCATGCTTTCAACTGATGACATGTAGATATCCTGCAATTTATACAAAACACTGCTGTTCTTATACTGTTAATATTTGTTAAATCTCTTGTGAAATGCTGTTTAGCTGTGATTTCAAATGTCACTTGAGCCAGTCAAAAACTGACGAATAAAAAAAAGCGAAAATGTGCAGCATGACAAACCACACTCTTTAACATATCACCATTAGCTAAGCCACATAATAAATATAAATGAGGGGGTACTGTATTCAACAATATCAAATGGGTCCAAGGCCAGGATTGGGTTTTAATTATATAGAGAAAAAATATAGTAAAATATATATATTTAATTAAATTATATTTTAGTCACAAATGTAACAGTATGAGTTCTTAGCTAGGTTTGGCATTGTTACGTGCTAATAGAACTAGACCTATCGATCTATCTATCATATAGATAGATAGTAAGATAGTTAGATAGATAGATACTCTCTCTCTCTCTCTCTCTCTCTCTCTCTCTCTCTCTCTCTCTCTCTCTCTCTCTCTCTCTCTCTCTCTCTCTCTCTCTCTCTCTCTCTCTCTCTCTCTCTCTCTCTCTCTCTCTCTCTCTCTCTCTCTCTCTCTCTCTCTCTCTCTCTCTCTCTCTCTCTCTCTCTCTCTCTCTCTCTCTCGTGCTCCCCCGCTATAACGCAGGTCTTGGGGAACACAATATGAGCGTTATAAATGGGGGAGGGGGTGGAGGGCACCAAAGGACACATAACACCACACATCTGACTAAAATACCAAATAAAATAACTCCCGCTCTATAATGCACATATAGTGAAGCAAAAATGTAACTTTCCGTGAATTAAACATGCATAAAGCACCATGTAATCAACGCTATATTTTTTACAAAAAAAAAAAAGGTAACATTCCCACTCATGGATCATTTTAATTAACAGTTTTTAAACTATAAATAGCCTTGCTAAACGGCGGTCGGGAGTTCAGTTCGAAACGTCAGACAAGCAAACCAAGTGTGAGAAGCAGAGCGAGGGGAAGAGAGAATGGGCTTGCCCCAGGTTTGGCTGCCGGAGCAGGGCTGAACCTGAAGCGTCTCGACTCCCGGAGAAAGCTGCAGCTCCTCTCGCAGCAAAAAAGTAAATACATTAGGAAAGATAACCACGTAATAGGCCTAATATCTATTTAGTTATAAAACAAATGCTGAATAAGATGTCTGCGTTATAAAGTGCCAGCGCAGCTTTTCTTCAGTTCAGATACTGAATCAAAGGGGAGAGACAGAAACGTAAGTTAGACTGAGAAGTTGTTTATAGTTTGAACAACACTGGTACTGTATTTACTGTAGAAATATTGCATGAATCACTAGGAGGAGTTTTATATCCGAGGTGCGCTATAATCGAGAGCCTTATAGGGAGGCAGCACTGCATGTATGTATGTATGTATGTATGTATGTATGTAGGTATGTGTGTGTGTATATATATATATATATATATATATATATATATATATATATATATATATATATATATATATATATATATATATATATAAAATCACACACACACATATATATAAATAACAAGAAAGTTAATTTGTGCATGACAATGCTTGATATTGACGAGGTGCTGAGCAGTATAAGGTAATTACATAAAATGAAAGTAGTTTCTACGGCAATGCAAAAGTTCAAAACGGTTTCAGCCAAACTTTCAGTTTAGATGGCTTACCAAAAGAGTTTCTGTAGAGACATTCATAGTCACACTCTTGTCATCTTGCTTCAAAGGGGTTGATTATAAAAACAAACAAACTACCGTGTCTTCATCAGGTTCACATTAACTAATATATATATATATATATATATATATATATATATATATATATATATATATATATTATATATATACATATATATACATACATATATACAGTGCCTTGCAAAAGTATTCAGACCCCTGACCAATTCTCTTATATTACTGAATTACAAATGGTACATTGAAATTTCGTTCTGTTTGATATTTTACTTTAAAACACTGAAACTCAAAATCAATTATTGTAATGTGACATTGGTTTTATGTTGGGAAATATTTTTAAGAAAAATAAAAAACTGAAATATCTTGCTTGCATAAGTATTCAACCCCCACACATTAATATTTGCTGCAATAACAGCTTTAAGTCTTTTGGGGTAAGTATGTACCAGCTTTGCACACAGTGTCGGAGCCCATTCTTCTGGGCAGATTTACCCCAGGTTGTTCAGGTTGGTTGGACGACACTCGTGGACCGCAATTTTCAAATAGTGCCACAGATTCTCAATGGGATTGAGATCAGGACTTTGACTGGGCCACTGTAGGACATTCACCTTTTTGTTCTTGAGCCACTCCAATGTTGCTTTGGCCTTGTGCTTGGGATCATTGTCCTGCTGAAAGGTGAATTTCCTCCCAAGCTTCAGTTTTTTAGTGGACTGAAGCAGGTTCTCTTGCAGCATTTCCCTGTATTTTGCTCCATCCATTCTTCCTTCAATTTTAAAAAGACGCCCAGTCCCTGCTGATGAGATGCATGCCCACAGCATGATGCTACCACCACCATACTTCACTGTAGGGATGGTGTGTCTTGAGGCATGGGCAGTGTTAGGTTTGCTCCACACATAGCGCTTTGAGTTTTGGCCAGAAGGTTCTATCTTGGTCTCATCTGACCACAAAACCTTTTCCCACATCGCAGCTGGGTCACTCTCATGCTTTCTGGCAAACTCCAGACGTGCTTTCAGATGGTACTTTTTGAGTAACAGCTTCTTTCTTGCCACCCTCCCATACAGGCCAGTGTTATGCAGAGCTCTTGATATGGTTGACTGGTGCACCATTACTCCACTCCCAGCCACTAAACTCTGTAGCTCCTTCAAAGTGATTGTCGGCATCTCTGTGGCTTCTCTCACAAGTCTCCTTCTTGTTTGAGCGCTGAGTTTTGAGGGACGGCCTTTTCTTGGCAGTGCCTGGGTAGTGTGATGCAGCTTCCACTTCCTGATTATTGATCCAACTGTGCTCACTGGGATATCCAAACACTTATTATTATTATTTTGTACCCTTTCCCTAATCTATGCATTTGTATTACTTTATCTCTAACTTCTGTAGAATGCTCTTTGGTCTTCATTTTCCTTCAGATTCACAGCCTGACCAAAGTGGGGTTTTTATCCAGAAAATATGACAACAACTTTAATGGTTCATAGGTGGAGGCCAATGGTAAAGTAATTGTGTCCTCGTTAGGGCAATTTCTTTTATTGGTGTAAACTGGGAGCTTCCACAGCACAGGGGTTGAATACTTATGCAAGCAAGATATTTCAGTTTTTTATTTTTCTTAAAAATATTTCCCAACATAAAACCAATGTCACCTTACAATAATTGATTTTGAGTTTCAGTGTTTTAAAATAAAATATCAAACAAACGAAATTTCAATGTACCATTTGTAATTCAGTAATATGAGAGAATTGGTCAGGGGTCTGAATGCTTTTGCAAGGCACTGTATATATCAATTCTTTAACAATTCAACCTTTAAAGACCTCCTTACCCCAACAGACTTTGAATTATCTTCCTCTGCTTTACTTGTTTCCTCATCTTTTTTACCGCCTAATTCTGTGTTTTCTTCTTTCGGGTTTTCCTCACTTTCCATTGCTAAAAGATCCACTTTGTTTACCCAGTCATGGGCTCTTTTTCTTGCCTAGAAATACAATAACATAATGATGGCATTGTAATGTCTAGCGTTTTAGAGATTCGGAAGAGACAGAATGCTAAACAATACTCTGTGATTAATTACTAAAGCACTTACAGGAACCACAGTGCTTTCACTTCATAAATGTTTTAAAAATGTAAATTATGAAATAATCAATTGATGCTGAGGATGTTACTGGCGTCAAAAGCACATCTGAAATTCCAAGTCATTAATGCAAATGACTGTCTTGCTGTTAAGGAATTAAACCTTTATCTTTGCTTTATAAATCAAAAATGTTGTGTCTGCTTATTGTACATATTTTTTTTCTGAGAAAATAAAACATTCGTCATCTACATTGTATATTTTTAAGAATCCTAAATTAAAGTTACTAATTATGAAAAATGGTTTAATTATTTTTTTTAAATATAACAACCCTGTTAAGCATATATATATATATATATATATATATATATATATATATATATATATATATATATATATATATATATATATATGCATAAACCATATGCTTATTAAAAAAAAAAAAAAAAAAGAATAGTTTAACAATATGCTCTGATGCAAGAATCAGTACATGATGTTGAAATATTGTACCTTGTTGAGTTTGTCAGGAGCGGCAGCAACATGCAGTTCAAAAAGTAGCTCTGTTATTATGCTCGCAAACTCTTCTTCTTCAGAAGCTGGAAATACAGGAAACATCAGTTTTCAGTATTCTAAAGTATTTTATAGTTTACAACATTATTTTGAAAAATAAACCAATTCTTTAAATCTTGTAATATTATGATAATTAACAGCAATTCATTGTTCTGCCTGTACAATGCACAAACAATATCCCAATAAATCTATTAATACCAATGCAATGTCCCTTTTCACCCCAATTTAAAATGTGCAATTATGTTCCCTAATTGCACCAGCTCCAATTCCACCTATCACCCCTTTTACATCCAGAAACTTGACAGCTTATGACCTCCCCTACCCGTAAGTCAAAGCCAAAGCAACTCCCTGTGGGATTCCCAGCCAAGACTGTCAAATTGGCACAGCCTGCACACTACTTGACCGTGCCTTTACCATAACTGCATACATTTTACATCACCTTTTTCATCTTCATCTTTTTCAAAATCCTTCTCCTGGAAGATTTCTTTAATTGTAATCAGATCCCTTTTCAAAGTTTCTAATTCTTCTCCTTCAATTGACATTAAGACGGACTGAACCTGGACATAAAAAACAAATACTAGATTTCTCAGTTATGCTCAAATATGAACTATAATATTCAATGAAGTTGGGATACTCTTTTATTCTCTATATGGATGTTACACATTTCATCTAAAATACAATCACTTAACAGCAACTGAGCATGAAGACACGTTTGTATGAGGTGGAGATTCCAATTGAATACAAGACTCCTTGAAGTCTTTATACTATGTAGTACTTGCCTTGAATTCACTTTCATTTGAGAGAATCTCTAGAGCCTCCAGATGAGATAAGCCCTGGAAATCATCAAAGAGTATTCCATAGTGCGCTGTCCTCTCCATTACAACTTGATTGCCAATTCTCTCCTTCTCCTTATCTTTTGCTTCCCTTAACATCTATGAAAATATTCACATCACAGACACATGATAAATGCCCTGCAAATCAATTTGCGGTAAAAAAACAAAACTGCCATATATAGAACTATTTCAATGGATTATGCTCCCTTCTGAACTTTGTGCATTTGGAGATTTAGTAACATGAAGCCCTAAAATCTTTAAAATGAAAACCCTTGACACTACACCTTAAAACAAGCATAATTTCTTTGAAGTTTACTTTGTGTTTGTTGGGCAGATGTAAGTAACATATGGTCTTCTTAGGAGAACAATGTATTTCACTGGCATTGGGTTACCTAAAAATGTATATTACCTGTGACAAAGTTACAGTTCTCTGCATCAGTATTTTGGTCTTCTTGAAGCCAGGGTCACTCTCTGCGAGGACGTTCATTGTCTTCTTACCAATAAATTCCAATGCACCCAGACCACCAGTAATCACAGACTTACCCTACAAGAAATATGAAATAACAACACTAAATAATAGTAAGCTTCTGAAATCATGTCTTGCAAGCCACAAGGTTAAAAGTAATTTTTTTTTTTTTTTTTTTTTTTAAATCCATGATTCTGTGTTGCCCCAACTTATAACCACCTCATATACCTCTCTTCCACTGTACAGCCAAGCCAGCCTGGTTGTTTCTGCCTGCAGTCTGAGCCGTGCAACTAAGGTCACACGCAAATGAGCGTGTCGAGTCACATGTAGATGATGCGGTATTAAGAGGCATTGTATTCGTTTTCATTCTTCATATAATACTGAATACAACTGAAATGCAACAACGGACTGAGTACCCAAAGAGGAGAAGAATGCGTCTCAGGAAGAGCAGCATTTTGGATCTGATGAGCAAGATACTCGGCCTGAGATGTCGTATGGCATTGTTCATCTTCCACGAGTGTACTGACTAATGCAGCATAATGACAAAAATCATTAACCTTGCCCCTGGCCCTGCTCGGTTCCGAGCCAGATTCAGATGTGTTGTGAGGTCAGAATTTCACCATTTGGTTCTCACTCAGCTTCACAAATAGTCATTGGAGAACCACCTGTACCATGAGGGCCATTAGGCAA
Organism: Acipenser ruthenus; assembly: GCF_902713425.1. Lineage (NCBI taxonomy): Eukaryota > Metazoa > Chordata > Actinopteri > Acipenseriformes > Acipenseridae > Acipenser > Acipenser ruthenus. Next base: position 97,603,623 of record NC_081189.1, on the reverse strand, counting down.
TTAGTTAAGCTGTTCATAGTTTTTTCACTTTAAATATATCTGGTAATATAGCTAATTAAAGACTTGTTCTATCAGGATGTTGAAGAGCTACTGTGGATTCTCACTGTGTAGACCCTTTTTTTTGTTAAAGCTAATTATATGTTGTGTTTGCATTTTAATTAGGAAAAGATCACAATCTGATAATATAATTGTTAGCTATATGTTAATGCAAACAAAATAAAACAATTTTTAAAAAGATCACCAATACATCTTCAGGGAGTTTATTTTACATTTGTACCACCACAGGGTTTTGAAAAGCCAATGAAATAAATTAAAAAAAAAACTTTAAATTATAATTTTTTTTTTTAATTTTTATTTTTTTTTACAACAATTTACCCAGCTGGGGTTTAGAGGTGGGGTGCAAATAGGAGATTATATGGAATGGAACTTACAGTATATGAACTGTGCACTTCTCGTTTAGAACTTTTCTTTGTATTTTTTTCCAAATACCTGCAGGTTTTAAATGACTGAGATACTGAAACAAAAAAATGGGTTCAAAAGAATCTGTTTTTAAATCGTACTGGTTCAGGAAACACAACTGGATGCATTGATTAATGTTGTTGAAGCTGACACGCTGGGATCCTTCAAGAAGCTGCTTGATGAGATTCTGGGATCAATAAGCTACTAAACAACCAAACGAGCAAGATTGGCCGAATGGCCTCCTCTTGTTTGTAAACTTTCTTATGTTCTTATGATACCCAAACCTTATTTTAAAAACGTCCTGGGATTTTTTCTTTTTTTCTCTGAATGTGCTACATGTACAGTACTTACTGTATTTTGAACTGCGTTTGTAATGGTTGACAACATTCCACGTGACCCAGATGAAGCAGATGAGGGAGGAGATTCAGTTAGACCCAGATCTTCAGGAACACCTAAAAAGCAGCAAATATAGAAATACAGTAAAACTGTCTCCAGCTCAACAGAGTGCTAACCAGCTCCACCTTGAATAAGCAGCCACAGATGTTCAATTTGTAGACCAGTTAATTCAGGCACCCCTGTACTGTAAACAATACAAATCAGGATTTTAGCAAAGAAACAGAAGTTGTAAACACAGTGTTCTGCTGAAGTCATACAATGGAGCATGAATGTTTACACTACAGCAGTGGGCAGCACGTGCATTAATACTCAGGAAGAATGTTTACACTACAGCAGTGGGCAGCACATGCAGTCATACTCAGGAAGAATGTTTACACTACAGCAGTGGGCAGCACATGCAGTCATACTCAGGAAGAATGTTTACACTACAGCAGTGGGCAGCACATGCAGTCATACTCAGGAAGAATGTTTACACTACAGCTGTGAGCAGCACATGCAGTCATACTCAGGAAGAATGTTTACACTACAGCAATGGGCAGCACATGCATTAATACACAGGCTTCCAAGACTGCCAGTCAATCAATTTTTGTGTTACTTAGGCTATATTTTAATGTCATTGAGACAACAAAAAGGGCTATAATGTGTACCAGCTCAAGGCACATGTCAGTTCTTAAGACAGACACGAGCCATTCATTTCTGGCAAGCTCTTATTTTTTCTAGTTTTGAATATCCCTCAAGTAAAATGAATATACAGTTTACCTGGTATTGTCCCTTCATTACTTCCAGACTGCTTGCTCTCCTCAGAAGTTGAAGAGCTGCTGTGGATGGTAAGTGTGGCTGCCTTTTCTTTGACTGCTGTTATCCCTTGACCTGAATCAAGACATGAAACTGAAATAAACATACACAGAGTAGGAAGATGCACAGACTTTCTGTAAATTTGCATCACAATAAAGAAGCATTGAATGTGAAATTAAGTTTATTTAAATGAGTAATTAAATTAACTATGTGCTTATATAGTGAACCAAGCATTATGTGGATTAATTAGGTACTTTGCCACTTTGTGTTACATAAATTCATCAGTTCACCACTGGATTAAGCAACACAATTAAAGGCTAGCAAAATCACCTAACTCTGTATCCATGTAAATCCAGCTCTAGCTAGATGAATGAAGATTAATGAAAACTCTCCTCTGGTAATTAAACAATGCAGCTATTCTTACACAGAATATAATTAGAAGCTATAAAGTTATTGAAAATGGGCTGGGAAAATAGACTCCAGAACTGTCCTGCCCCCCTATCCACATGCAGTCATTTTTTCAGAACAAACGGTATTCTTCAAATGCAATAAATTTGCATTACATCTTACTGTATGCATCTTCCCACTCATCTATCACAAACCACTTGAGAATTGTATCTAATGGACTGCACACCATTAATTTGATCTCACAGCATGAGAAAATGATTGTTGTGTTCTATGGATTATCATTAAATTAATTGCCAGCCACAACCTCAAATAGCATTACTGAAAGGATAAAAGACTATTCAATGGACTTAAAATATGCCTTCCTGCTGAGGGAAGATATTACATCTCTCTAAAAAAATACCCATATACATTTTCTTATTTCTTACCCACTGACTCTGTTTCTAACATGGTTGTTCCATATCAAATCAAGCATAATCCAGGAAAGTCCCCACCTCAAGATTTAGATTTTGTTTACCTTTTGTGAAAGATACAGGTCAGGTATGAAACCAGGCCAGATATCTCAGCTCAATGATGAAGATTTGCTGAGATACACCCCCTTTTTTAGGGGACGGCGGGGAGGGTGTGGAGGGCGGGGAGGGGGGGGGGGGGGGGTAAGTCATACTTGAAACGCGTCTCATTTTGGAGTGATTTTGAGAATCTAAAAATGATATTTAGTATGTCAGTAGCCCTATGAATTCTTCTGTACAGATAGTCAGGTAGGTCTTCTGCAGAATTCATGCAAAATGGGAAAAAAGGAAAAATTGTCAAATTCCTGAGTGATTTTTAAGTCAACAGTACCTCTGTAGCCCTATGACAAACCACTTGCATATAAAGATTATACACATGTCATGGTTTTAGTTTTATGGATGTATTTATTTATACACATGTTATGGTTTCTCTTGGTTTAAACTCAAACTATTTGCTAATAGTGTGCAATATAACCCAAAACAACATAACAAGTCCCTCAGCTATAAGCCCACCAAAGGCCAGTTTAACTCGTATCCCACAAGTGGTTTCACCTGGGCATTTTTCAATACTTTCATCCTGAAGCCTTTTTGTGGGGTCATTAAATCAGACAGTAAAGTAGGCAGACAGTAGCAGAACTGCATACAGAAAGTCAGTTAAATTATGAGCACGCCTAAGCAATTTAAAAATGATATCGCTTCTACTTTAGAAGGATTATACACTTAAAAATCACTCCGGAATTTGACAATTGGACAATTTCTTTAATTTTAAGGCCCCCAGCAACACAGAAATACTAAAGCGGTGGTATTTATTTTGCATGAATTCTACAGAAGACCTACCTGGCTATCTGTACAGAAGCATTCATAGAGCTACTGACATTCTAAATATCGTTTATAGATCCTCAAAATCACTCCAAAATGAGACGCATTTCAAGTATGACTAACCCCCCCCCCCCCTTACAAAAGGGGTGTATCGCAGGAAATCTTCATCGTTGAGCTTAAGTATTTGGCCTGGTTTCATACCTGACCTGTATCTTCCACAAAATATAAACAAAATCAAAATCTTGAGGTGGGAAGCTCTGGTTGAGTTGACAAGGAATGACCCAACATTCATTGTTCGAGGTCCTTTTATGTTTCCAGCCTTTTAATCTTTATTATGAGATGATGATAATAAGGTTTCCTTTTATGTTTTAACAAATGGCACGCTGACTCTTGTGATAGATTTATAGCTTGTCTTTAATCATGCTTTTGCTTTTCCAGATTGGAAAAGACATGTGTTCTGTATTTCACTGCTAAATCTAAATATAGCACACAGCACCCTGCTAGGTATACTGTATAATCTATATAAAACTAAAAGCATGTTGAGAAAAGGCAACAACACTCTCTATTGAAGGCAGAACAGGATCTTACAGGATATGTAAAGTGTACAAGGCAGCTGTAAAAAGCAATATATATATTTTTTTTATAAATCCCCCAAATGTTCATAGTCAATTATGCTACTCTATTCACACTAATCCCTTTATATTTTGTATGTAGTGCTTCTTGTGCATTGTAGAGTTTTCAGGACTAGACAAGGAAATGGATGCGTTTTTAATAATCGAGTGTGTATTCTTTATAAATAAATACAGAGGATTTATAAAATGCTTGTAAGGTCAGTAGTCTGTCCTCTGCAAAAAGATAAGGGGCTGTATTTTTCAATCATTTTAATCCTCATCCCTTAAACAGTTTACTGCGGTAAAGCATGATGAAGTGCAGGCAAGCATAGTAAATTACAGTTGAGCATGGTAAACTAGAAAATTACTGACAATATAGTGCAGTAAAGTTTTAAAAGTGAATGCTCTGCTGTGATTGCATTTACTATATAATCACCTTGATAAATTGTAAATTTAAAAAAAATACACATTTATCAAAATTTGAAAGAATAAAGAAGGAATTTTGGAAATAATTTGTTAAAGCCATACCAACAGTGGTCGTTGCCGTTGTCAAAAGGGACTTTCCCCATGAGCCCCAGCTACCCCACCTTCTCCCCTCTGTGGATGCAGTTGACTCCTACATTGAAGATACATTAAATCAACAATCAGACTGACTCTTAACATGGTATTATTTAAATAACAACATATTTGCTGCTTTATTTCAAAATACTGAGCTACTAAAATACAAGAAAAGTGCTGGTCCAGTATGAAACACTAACAGAATGGGAAGAGGAAGAGCTCCACCTATTCAAAGGATGGGTACTGCACAGATGAGTACTCACTTCAGATTGAGGTTTTATCAAAAAACAACACTATTTGTTTGGCATACCAGGTTTGCTAGTGGAAACAATCACAATTACATAAGCAATATCTTTAAATTAGGTTAAAACTGATTAATAAAATCCATTTAGATTTTTTTTTCTGTTTAAATCTTAAAATACATCTGACCACCATGCTAGTAGTAGTAGCTTTTTCAGTGTAGTTCATCCGACAGTACTCCTCTCTGAACTACTTTTACAGTGTCGTTAGACAGCTCCGAGGTGCTCGTATTATTAGTTTTGACTTCTTCAATTAACCCATTCTTCAATTAACATGATATTAAAAAGGTTGAAATTTACTTTACATATTTTGTTACAAATAAAACTGTTGGAGTGGTATTGTTTGATTCTTTTTTGTGATGCGGTTACAAACATTCGAAGGGCATATATTAAGGATCAAATTCAGCGCCATTCTGAGACAAGGGGAAGGGGCAGAGCTACCAGCACAACAGAACACAACAAAGTGAGGCAGTTCTTCCAGCGACAGCATGGCAGCGACATCGTGTGAGTAGTGCATCGTTTTAAAAGTGCAGAGCAGTTAGAAGCAGTTTGACAGCTGCAGAAGCTAAACTAAACTTCAACAAAAAAAATAAATGAACATGGTCTTCAAGCCAGTAATCTGTGACACCTGCATGATGTGGGTAATCCAAGAAAAGCCAGCAGAGCTAAACCAAGTGTGTGTAAAGTGCTGCACGATCCAGGACTTGCTTAAACTAATAAGTATGCTAGAAATGGAGCAATGGAGCTGCAGGAAATGAGACGGCAACAGGAGCTTGAGGAGCTGGCACACCCACAATTCATGGAAGTCTGCACCCCTAGCAGACTGACAGCCACCAGGGAGATAGAACAGGGTCAAAACAGCTGGGTTCAGGTAGGCAGAAGCAAGGAAAAAAAAGAAACTTCAACAAACACAACCACCAGAAATCAAAACATCAAAATTTAGATGATCAAAACCAAGATCAAGAGAACGAAAGGAACAACATCCAGGACCCTATACAGTGCTGGCCAGGCAGCAAAAAGAAGGGAGGTCATGATTGTTGGGGACTCCATATTGAGAAACACAGCAAGTTCAGTTCGCAGTCTGGACCCCCTTACAACAACAGCGTGCTGCCTTCCTGGAGCCTCTGTCACGCACATCACTGAGAACGTGGACAGGCTCCCAGAACAAACAGGAGACGACCCGGTAGCAGTCGTCAACATCGGTACAAACAACATTGGAAGAGACAGGCCAAGATCCCTGCAAAACAAATTCAGAGAGCTAGGAAGGAAATTAAAAGACAAGACCAAAACTGTGGTATTTTCTGGGATACTGCCGGCACCTTGAAAAGGAACATACGATCAGCTGGAAATACATAATCAAAATGTATGGCTGAAATTATGGTGCACAGAGGAAGGCTTCACCTTTCTTGAATATTGGAGTACATTCTACAACAAGGACCATCTATATAGGCGGGACGGACTGCACTTAAACAAAAAGGGAAAGGATCCTTGAGGAGGTTCAGAAGCACTTAAACTTCAGAAGCATTTATAGGAGGCTGTGTGGTTCAGTGGTTGAAGAAAAGGGCTTGTAACCAGGAGGTCCCCGGTTCAAATCCCACCTCAGCCACTGACTCATTGTGTGACCCTGAGCAAGTCACTTAACCTCCTTGTGCTCCGTCTTTCGGGTGAGACGTAATTGTAAGTGACTCTGCAGCTGATGCATAGTTCACACTCCCGAGTCTCTGTAAGTCGCCTTGGATAAAGGTGTCTGCTAAATAAACAAATAATAATAATAACTAGAAAGTAAGAGAAAACAAAAAAACAGAAGGGAAACCACATCAAAACAAGGCAACAACTCAGGTAAGACAGCCATTAAATGTATTTATCTAAATGCTAGAAGTCTCAGAAACTAAATGTTAGAACTTGAAGCTGTATAGGAAAGATAGGCAGGACAGAAGAGGTGGAGGGGTAGCGCTATACATAAGAAATAGTCTTGAAGCCCAGGTGTTAAATCTGGAAGAGGAAAACAACGCTGAATCAATATGGGTCAGAATAATGGACAAAAATTCAAAGGGCATAATAATAGGAGCATGCTATAGACTGCCAAACTCAGACGCCAAGCAAAATAATCTGTTATACAATGACATTAGAAATGCGTGTAGCAAAGGAGAAGCCATACTAATGGGGGATTTCAACTTCCCCCATATAAAATGGGAAAACCCGGTGGGGAGCATGACGGACGAAATTGAAATGGTGGAAATGACAAATGACTACTTCCTAACACAATTTGTCAAGGCACCGACTAGAGGGGAGGCATGCCTTGATTTAGTCTTTTCAAATAACGAAGACAGAATAACTAAAACAGAGGTCAGAGAACCATTGGCAAACTCAGACCACAACATGGTCTCATTTGAAGTGAATCCAAAAAGTAATGACTAAAGCTAAGGTTTACAATTTTAGAAAAGCAAGCTATGAAGGTATGAAACAGAGACTAACAGAAGTAGGTTAGAGTAAAATAGAGAAAACATCCACAGAAAAAGTATGGCTGTTTTTTTAGAAATGTAGTACTAGAGGCGCAAAACAAAGGCACTTTAGAGAGCGTTTAAAAGGGACCAAAAACAAAGTACACAGAAAGAGTACTTGGAACTGCAAACACAAGTCAAAAAGGAAGTTAGAAAGGCCAAGAGAGAGATAGAAATTAACTTTGCTAAGGGGGCTAAAACCAATTCCAAAATGTTTTTCCAATATTATAACAGCAAGAGAACATTCAAAAGAGGATGTTAAATGTCTAAGAGACACAAATGGCAAAATCATAGACAAAGAAAAAAAAATAGCAAATATATTAAATTATTACTTTTCACAAGTTTTTACAAAGGAGGATACGAACAACATGCCCCACATGTCGACCTGTTCCTATCCAGTTTCAAATAATTTTAGCATGACAGAGGCAGAAGTGTTAAAGGAACTAGGAGCTCTTCAAATAAACAAATCCCCTGGGCCGGATGAGATCCTCCCAATAATACTCAAAGAAATGAAAGAAGTTGTTTACAAACCGCTAACCAAGATCATGCAACAGTCTCTTGACACAGGGGTTGTACCGACAGACTGGAGAATTGCAAACTTAATACCAATCCACAAAAAGGGAGACAAAACCAAACCAGGTAACTACAGACCAATAAGCCTGACTTCTATTATACTGTATGTAAACTTATGGAATCTATAATAAGATCCAAAATGGAAAATTACCTATATGGTAACAGTATCCTGGGAGACAGTCAGCATGGTTTTAGGAAAGGGAGATCGTGTCTAACTAACCTGCTTGATTTTTTTGAGGATGCAACATCGACAATGGATAATTGCAAAGCATATGACAGTGTATTTAGATTTCCAGAAAGCTTCTGACAAAGTCTTGCATAAAAGATTAATCCTCAAACTGAACGCAGTAGGGATTCAAGGAAATGCATGCACATGGATTAGGGAGTGGATAACATGTAGAAAACAGAAAGTACTGATTAGAGGAGAAACCTCAAAATGGAGTGAGGTGACCACAGGGATCAGTATTAGGTCCTCTGCTATTCCTAATCTACATTAATGATTTAGATTCTGGTATAGTAAGCAAACTTGTTAAATTTGCAGATGACACAAAAATAGGAGTGGCAAATACTGTTGCAGCAGCAAAGGTCATTCAAAATGATCAAGACAGCATTCAGAACTGGGCAGACACATGGCAAATTACATTTAATAGAGAAAAGTGTAAGGTACTGCACGCAGGCAACAACAATGTGCATTATAAATATCATATGGGAGATACTGAAATTGAAGAAAGAATCTATGAAAAAGACCTAGGAGTTTATGTTGACTCAGAAATGTCTTCATCTAGACAATGTGGGGAAGCTATAAAAAAGGCCAACAAGATGCTCGGATATATTGTGAGAAGTGTTGAATTGAAATCATGGGAAGTAATGTTAAAACTTTACAATGCATTAGTAAGACCTCATCTAGAATATTGTGTTCGTTCTGGTCACCTCGTTTCAAAAAGGATATTGCTGCTCTAGAAAGAGTGCAAAGAAGAGCGACCAGAATTATCCCGGGTTTAAAAGACATGTCGTATGCAGACAGGCTAAAAGAATTGAATCTATTCAGTCTTGAACAAAGAAGATTACGTGGTGATCTGATTCAAGCATTCAGAATTCTAAAAGGTATTGACAGTGTCGACCCAGGGGTCTTTTTCGACCTCAAAAAAGAAACAAGGACCAGGGATCACAAATGGAGATTAGATAAAGGGGCATTCAGAACAGAAAATAGGAGGCACTTTTTTTACACAGAGAATTGTGAGGGTCTGGAACCAACTCCCCAGTAATGTTGTTGAAGCTGACACGCTGGGATCCTTCAAGAAGCTGCTTGATGAGATTCTGGGATCAATAAGCTACTAACAACCAAACGAGCAAGATGGGCCGAATGGCCTCCTCTCGTTTGTAAACTTTCTTATGTTCTTATATCCCTCTAGCTCAGCCAATCAGATTGAGGTATAAAAGGTTATAATTGCATCGAGGGATTCTGGTGACATCATAAACCACACGAGTGAAGCTTGATAATGAATTCACCAGAAACCCAAGATGCAATTATAACCTAAAGCAATTCACTTCAGTCCCATTTGATATTTATTTATTTTTTAATAATATACGGATTCCATGACTTTTGTTAAAATAGTTTTTTTTTTTTATTATTATTATTTTAAAACATCTTGCTCTTGGATGTTTTAGTGGTGGGGGTGGTTAAAGATTTGTACTTGAATGCTTCTCTGTCTTCTAGTGTAGGAATTTCAGAAAGGACTGACGTTTTGAGTGCTTGGAATTTTTTTAATGAAAATGACAGTCAGCAGCAGTTTAATAGACATACAGAGAATCCCAAGAGAAATAGGTGGGAAAGCCATCATTTAGCGATGCGTCATCACATTGCTCAATTATGTCTTTTTGATGTAATACTGCTTAATTTTGCCTTTTCTTGTATGGGCTGAGATGTAATTATAGTACTTTAGTACATATATTACAGTACTGTTCGTTGTAAAAAAAAAAAAACAGCATTTCCTTAAGAGGTGGGGAATGATCAGATTTTTTTTTTAAAATAGTTCTTTATTACAGTAAACAGTATTTTATGACAATTTAGTTTTGTGTTTACTATTTTATATGAACAAGTTATTAAGCTTAAACTGAACAAAAACATAGAAGTAATTATAAAAGAGACAAAGGAGGAAATCGCAAAGCCTTTTTCATGTAAATTTTCATTTAAGGGTCCTATACTGCCCCCAACATGTGTGACTGTTGTAACTTTGACCAGCTGCATTTTAAATGCTTTCTTCCACCGTATATCAATGTTCTCTATCAGAACTGAACAGCTGTTTATAAATATAAAAAAGTAAAGACGTGTAACGTGCCTGAGCATCCTGTCTGTCCAGTGTTGTTTCATTCGCAGCCTCTGCTTCCAGGCTCACTGACTCCGTGCACTCGGTCAGCTGACTCCCCGACAAGCCCTTCTCTGTGGGGGCTGTACTTTCAGCTGGTCCCTCTGTCTCTTCCCCTGGCTGGACAGAGCATTCCTCAGCGTGGTGCCCACCACCCTTGTCTGCTGTTTCTAAGGGTTCATTTATTGCCTCAGAGGCTTCACTATGTAGCTCTGTTTCTTTCACAAATGATGCATCACTGTCAGTGGGGTCTGACAATTGACTGTTAAGTTCAGTAGAAACACTTTCCATGGTGTAACCCTGTGACATTTTGATTCATGTCTGTTAATAGAAAAATAGATACACCATTAAAAACGAAGATTCACTGCAGAGTAAGAGCGAAACACAACATGTTATATTAAGGCCAGCATTCTACAGCATATTGAGGAAATTGTACCAAGCACTACCGTTCATTCCTATATATTTCGTCAAACAGTAAAAATGGTCACATAATTTGTGATGCAGTAAGGAAACTAAGCTAAAGAGTGACATCTTGTGGAGTTGAATTTGGAAACTACCGATATGTGTTTTGAATTTGTGGAATGCAAATAAAACGATTTACCATTAACATTTGCATATCAGTGTCTGAAAGACAAAATAAATAAATAAATAAATAAATAAATAAATAGTAAATATAATCAAATACAGGTATAAAATGAAATAAAGAGTATTTTCGTTGATTCTGAGCATATATAGCCAACTTAAATAATGACAGCAGTATTCCATAAACTAAGGTTATTAACATGATTTCCTTTCTTTAACGATATACATAGCCGCATAGATAAAAACACAATTAAGTAAATATATCAATGCAAGATTTACAAGATTTACTCAACTGTGCAATACATTTCAATTACTTGTATTACAATTCTGTAACGTTGACCTGTGACGTTGTTAAGCATATATAGAAAACTTTAAATACAGTTTTGATATACACAGTATCTGCAAAGTATCTCACCCGTTCTGTTGTCAGCCGGGTTTGTCTACTTTCCCCTTCCACCTCCCTCTGCGCCACGTCGGCAGGCAGCACTAGGTTATTGACAGTGACGTCATTTGAACTCTGCACTCGCCTTGTTCGAATGACAGGGCAAGGATTCGGAATGACATGCTGCGTAGGAAAGTAACAGTTCTAAGTCCTTTATCTCACCACCGTCACTGTATTAACGATATATTATAAAGGACTGTACTTGTGCCACATTGCAATACATATAAATAACACGGAAGATGATGTGATCTGCTAAGGTGTCCTAGTGTTGCTATCTATGCCTTTGTAAAAAGTCAACATACTGACATGACAGACCTTCAGGGTCGATTGCAGCGTACCAGTGACTTGCTTAGTCCGCATGAAGTGGACTGAAAAGCGGTCTAGCAAATCCTGCAGATCTGTGCTAAGTTACTCCTGATTGCAGTGTACCAAACAGCAAGTGGTTTACCTAGTCTGAACAAGTGCAACAAGTTAGCTAGACAATGAGGGCTAACCCATAATAAGCCTCTATAAGTGCGGATGGAAATTCACAATTTAAGGTGTAAAGACAAACTCAGACATCTTGTACATCGTCATTACGAACATTTGATTAAAAACATTGGGGATATTGAAAGCAGTGGCAAAAAAGTCAGAAATATGGAGAAAAAAAAAAAAGCAAATACTGTACAGTAATACATATAGGCATATTAATGATAAAAGCGTTTTTATTAGGCTACGTTAGGCGTGATTCGGGCAACACATTTAAAATACATATTAATAATCTAGATAGATAGGGCTCATTGTACTTGTCTTTTTGTGCACATTCCACACTAGCGGATCATACTTGCATTTACCTTGCCGGTACCCTATTACTACATGGACTCTGAACGTTAAGTTCTATGCGTTGTTTGTATAATTCTAATTATACATGTGACGTTTCAGTTGGTTACATTGAATACATCAAACGTGCATTTATTATTATTATTATTATTATTATTATTATTATTATTATTTAAATATAGGAGTATCTGATTGTGTGGCAATTTATTACAGTTTTTGCAACATTTTTATAAATAAAACAAAACCAGTCTCTTCAGAATATTTTGTTCCTCAACCATAAAAATGAGAAAAAAAGGAAAAAGGTGGCGCATATTTAAATGATAGGCTACATTCTCTACCTAGAAAATGTATAATTGCTTAATATTGTGTATCAACGATACAAGGTAATGGCATAACATACACAAGGCAATTGTCGATTTTATATAATAATTTAAAATATTGTATATAGTGTTGTATTCTGTTGCATTTTAGTGATGCCTTTCATTTGAGACACTGGGTTATGCGGGTCTACAGTACCTCGCACTGACCACGAAGCGCTTCATGCGACTCGGCATCGGCGAGCGAACCTGGCTTACTGAACAAAATGCTTCAAAAGGCTTCAATTTTCAATTGTCAGACGTCATTTCAGATAATAATGGAGCTGTTTTTGTAAATGTGCTGTACAAAGTTAGGACGATCAAGCATACTAGACTCTTAGTGTTCATTCACACTGGGTCCGTTTCAAACGGACTCGGTCTGGTTTGTTTCGTTTGAAACAATGTATCAATGTGCTTGCTGTTCACACTTGCCTTGTGTTAAACGTGCTGAGTTCGTTTGGAAATCAACAGTGGTTCGTTACAGTGGTTCACTTCTGCGTTTTCCCATGACTCAGTTCGCGTGTGTTCATATTGCAATAACCAAGTGAACTCAGTTCGTTTTTAGACCTGAAGTTTACATTGTCCGGCATTGCATCTTCGTATTTCAAGATGTCGGCGATTGAGGGAATACTCCTGTTGTGGTTCGCAGTAGTTTATATTTTTATTAAAACTATGAAGAAAACAGTATTGGGGAGCACGCGAGAGGAATGAAGGAGATAGTGAAAGAGCGATCTCGTCGCCTTCACGTTACCCGAAAAAATAGCAGCAGACGAGTGAGGATGGTAAGAGGATACCGGCAGCCTGCTGAAGCCATTGATGACACGACCGCATGACAATGAAACTTCACTGAACAGGCAGGTTACGTACGGAAGCGTCCTAGTGCCAATGAAAAAAAAGAATAATAAAAAAAAACCTCCTAGCTAGGAGATAAAAGTCCTACGTAGGAGGGATGGGGTAAGCCGGAACGGCACGGAACGGTATTTTAATGAATTCAACTGCTTTAAAAAACAGCATAGAAAGTTACACACACGTGAGGAGAATATTTTAACAATCAGAACCGATTAGTAACGCGCTGTCATTAACCCGTTCCAGGCCAGAACCCTCTTTTTATCACCAAAAACCTCCCAGAACACTGGGTTCTGAAACTTCAAAGACGACGAAAATTATACACACAATACAACTAAGTGAGGACCTCATAACACTATTGAGAAAACCCACCAAACCGACCTTTATTTTCCCATTCCGTGCATAAACAGCTGTATAGACAAAACCGGCCGGAACACGGAGTTCAGAAGCTGCACAGAGTATGAAAATGATACACACAATACAACTAAGTGAGGACCTCATAACACTATTGAAAAAACCCACCGAACCGACCTTTAACTGCTCATTCCGGGTAATAAAACAGTGTATTTATTTTGTTTGTATATGATCTTCTCTCTCTCTCTCTCTCTCTCTCTCTCTCTCTCTCTCTCTCTGATTAAGCTGATTCAGTTAAAGATTTGAGGTTGTTAGCACCAGGTTCTTTCATTTGGGCCAGAGGATAAGGTCTTGACCAAGTACAACACAAACACACAATAAAAATGCCAGGGATGTAAAATAGTCAAATTTATTTAAAACACAGTTTCGTTTCAATTCTCATATTGCACAAACTAGTGCTATCTGTTAGTTGCAGCGTTTCAGCCAAATACTTCAATTCGATACATTGTTTCAAGGGTTCAGTCCTGCTTTCTCAGGCATTACAATGTTACATAGTTTAATATAGCAGCAACTCATTTGGAGCAAGAATACATTGTTTCAATGAAGCATTGTGCAAATAGGCAAATGCTGGCTTTACATGTATAGATTATGTATGTTCAGCTTCAGTGTTTTTTTTTTTTTTAGTGTCCAATAAAATAATAAAATGTAGACAGATCTTTGATTCAAATTAGTATTTCAGTTGGGATATTAAAGAACACACTGCATTATTATTTTATCACAAAATGTGCCATGAAGTTTTATTTTCTGGCTAGTTTTCTAAAAATAACATTTTTCTTTCTTTACTAACAGAACAATCTGGGTTAGGGAAAGGTCTTCTTCCTGGTGGGAGAGATTACAGCTCACATGAACAGATGGGGATTGGCTGAGGAATTTCAGAATGAGAAGAACAACATTCCAAATGTTGTGTGACAAACTCAGACCCTATCTACAAAGAAGTGAGACATGCTTACGGAGGTCACTATCAGTTGAGCTGAGGGTTGCTGTAACATTGTGGAGGCTTGCCACTAACACAGAATATAGATATCTTTCCCATCTATTTGGTATAGGATCATCCACTGCTTGCCAAATAACCATGGAAGTGGCATCTGCTATTGTCAAAGTTCTTCAGCCACTTTACATAAAACGTCCTTCTGTAGAAGAACTACATTATATTATCAGTGGTTTCCGGGATAGGTGGGGATTCCCTCAGTGTGCAGGTGCCATAGATGGGACTCATATTTCAGTAGTTGCACCAACAGAGAACAGTACCTGAATTTGCATTTTTTTTTTTTTTTTTTTACAATTGTGTACTTTTTAAACATGTTTATAATGATTATAATGCTTCTTGCAATGAATATTGAAACTTCAGTGTTGGTGAACTTTTAGCTAACAGCAGTCATTAACAAATTAACATAACCTGTTTGTTTCCAAAAATGTTTGCTTCTGTGCAAAATTTGATCCACTTTCTTCAATTTAAAATAAACTCCAGATAATTATTTCAGTTGAAAAAGCATTTGTATAATTTATCTTTTCTAAAAAGTACCTAAGCACCTGCTTTAAACTTTTTAAATTTTGTTCAGAAAAAGTGAATCAAAGTTGCTCGGAAGCACAGACCTTTGAAAATCACCTTGTAAATGTATTTAATTGAAATTCTCATTGTCTGCAAAACTGATTTCATGCAGCAGAGAGGAAAAACCTCTCTGCTGCATGAAAAAACTCTTTTGGTGGATGACCAAAGTGATGTGGCACTGCTTGCACAGGGGGCATTGCTCCAATGTTCATGAACATCTGGGATGGATTTAGAGGGACTGTAGAAGTGGATGGTATTGGAGCTGTTGGAATCGGGTTTGGCACATTCTGCCTTGTAACAGCTTGAGCATCATGTTTACCATCATTGACATCATTTCCCCATTGTGTTCCATTTGGAGTTTCTGTCGTTTCTCCTCTGCAGCTAACAGCATTTGTGTTCTTTTTTCATCTGCCTCAATCTCCCTCCTAACACGCTTCTTCATATTTCATATAGGCCTCCTGCTTTTGTCTTTCTTGTTGTAGTACCGACATCAAACTGGTCATTTCTTCCAGTGGGACACGCTGGGTTCTCTTTCTGCGCTTGTTTTTGCCAGGGATTTCTATTTCCTTTCTCTTTGAGCTGGCTCCAGATGTTGATGATTTGTCACTGGCATCTTCATCTGACACATCATTCAGAAGAAAGCTCTCCCCTTCTACAGACCGGGTACCTGGGAAAAAAATGACAGTGGGGTTAGCTACAATGGATTAAATTTGACAAAGTTCACCCAAAAATGCATGCTAATGTGGAAACAGTGTTAGTGTGTGTTTCCAGTGATGTGTGTTATGTATGTTGATGACAACACTGAGTTTTGTTAAAATAGGAAGAAGCAAACATAACTAAAAAAAAAGCACATAGCAATACAGCATTAATATATATCCTCCAAAGTTTTCTTTTTAGTTTGGTGTATGTAGTACAGGGAATTTGATGGCAGATGGTTACACTTAAGTGAAGTTAAAAAATAATATTATATACACACACAAATATCCAGTGGATATTATCCACACCCTCCTTCATCAAGCAACGTTCAAGCTTTTCCATGGTTCATGAGCAGAAACACAAGATATAATCACATTTTTAAAACATTGAAAATTAAAACACGAAAAAACACAAGCTAAAATCAAATAGTTGTACTGCATTAAAACATACTTGTCTCAGGTTTTTTATTTGTATAAAATCCTCATTGACCCCTATATATATATATATATATATATATATATATATATATATATATATATATATATATATATATATATATATATTTAAAATGACAGTATTGTAATGACAACATATACTAGGAATGTATTAATTAGGGCTTGCCTTTATATTGTGTAAACATTAGCATAGCATACAGTGATAATGAAATCATGCTTTGTTTTCATCCAATTATAGAAGATATTACAGCGAACAAATTGATGCAAGCTTTACAAAAACACAATATAAAATAAACCTTAACTAAATATACGCGCTGAAAATCACACTTAGTTGTATGCACTACCTCAGTCTCGCACTATAGCTACCTATAAAGCAAATGCTTAGGCTACAATATTATCGCTCATAAACAAAAAAAACTATGATAGATATTATATACCAGTATAGAAAGTACTTTTACCTGGTGGGGTGCTGTCAGTCACACTGTCGTTGTCTTAATGAATTAACTTGGGAGATGGTCACCGGCTGCACAAGGTTTTTAAAAAACTAAACAAAACAAACACACGGATTTTCGCTGTCATCTCAAAATAATAACTAAGACGGACGGCTTCATCCGCCTGCATAAAACTACAACAATAATAATAATAAAACATACATAAATAAATATGAAGGGGTGGGCACTTTGCCACAGGCAGGTAAACGGCTTAGCTGTCCTGCGGGTTAGTTAGGTTCCTGTTTGTGTTTAGTTAGTGCTCATTTAAGAGCTAGGTGTTTATTTTGTGTTTTGTTTTTGTGTTTATTAAAAAAATAGCGCTTCCACGCTTTAAAAACTCAATTTCCTGTGTCTGGGTCTGTTTTAAAAGGGGCAAAGAACCGTGAGTGGTGCAAGTTTTGTTACATATGGTGGCAGCGAGAGTGGGCGCCCCTAAAGACCCAGAAGATGGATTTTAAAGCATTGATTGAGAGGATCAATAGGAACACTGCGGCTCAACAAGAGCAGTGGAGACAGTTGGGTCTACCGGATCTGGAGCCGACGGAGCTAGACCTGCTGCTCCAAAAGTGGGAACAAGCAAGAGGTGCCCCGCTGACTCCAGCCCCAGAGCCCAGAGGGGAGGTGCTGCCGCTTCCAGAGCCCAGAGGGGAGGAGCCGCTGCTTCCAGAGCCCAGAGGGGAGGAGCCGTCACTTCCAGAGCCCAGAGGGGAGGAGCCACCGCTTCCAGAGCCCAGAGGGGAGGAGCCACCGCTGCCAGAGCCACCGGTGGAAGTCAAGGGGGAGGACGTGCCGCCACCCCTGCAAGCCAGTCCGGCCTTGCTGTGGGAGGTCCCTTGTCCCGGCAATGTGGACACCGGGCCGGAATGCCCAGACCTCCCTCCGCTTGACCTGGCTTCCAGGTCGCAGTACAGCCAGGCACAGTCGCTTGCCTGGTCCCTTGCTCCACTCCCCCTGGAATCCCAGACGTCGCTGCACAGAAGGAAGACGTCACTGCGCAAAAGGCAGACATCGCTGACGCTCCCCCTGCTGGTTGCTCCGTTTCCCCTACCTACTGCTCTGCTCCCCCTGGAATCCCAGACGTCGCTGCGCCGGTCCACAGCCACGCGCCTCTGCCTGTTGGTCCATGCTCCCGGTCTCCGGCCTGCGCAGTGGTCCCCCTGGACAAGCCGTCTGGGTCCCTCCTCGCCGGTCCTAGGGCCCTCCCTGGAAATGCCTAGTTCTCATTTAAGAGCTAGGTGTTTATTTTGTGTTTTGTTTTTATGTTTATTAAAAAAAATAGCGCATCCGCGCTATAAAAACTCCATTTCCTGTGTCTGGGTCTGTTTTAAAAGGGGCAAAGAACCGTGAGTGGTGCAAGTCGTGTTACAACGGCTAACACGTATCCGGAGCTGTCGCCGTGGGCCAGCACTAACCCGGAACAACACTACACCACACTCCATTATAATGCCTTGTAGACAGGTTCAAAACCTGTAAAACAAACTTACTTTGCCAGTCAGTGTAATTAATAAACACCATGGCAGCAGAATTCTCTCCTAACCAACACGACATCAGCTTGTCCTTTAAAGTTGGCCCCACAGTTGTATGCTTTACTAGAACTTCTCCAGACTGAAAAACACCCATTTGAAAAACATGAAATGTTAGTAGCTCTGGTTTAAATTCCCATTGAGCTCTTCTGAGCTGAAAATTAGCACCTGCAGTGTAGAAAGAAAACTGTTATAACTGGTGCTGAAGCCTTTGTATTTCAACTATCCTGTGCAGCTGACTCAGGCCACAGTATGAAATAGGTAATCTTTCTTTCCTGTCTTGGTTTGTGCTGTCACTGTAAAAGAGTGAATATGTTTTTATAGTTTGAAAGGAGCACAAAAATGAATTCCAGGTTGGCCATAGCATCTGTATGCCATGGAAATCATGTGCCACTGTGTCACATGTTTTTAAGCAATGGAAAACATCCAAGAAGACAACTTCTGACAACTCCTAGTGACATATATATGTTTTTATTCTGTTTATTTGACAGGGACATTGTACAATTTTTGACATAAATGAACACTTCAGATGATGCATTGTACCCAAATTTAGCTAAAAGCTAATTTTCATTGGTAGTCCCTGGGCAGGTGAGAACAAAGATAAGCAAATCAACAATCAATTGCAGAATGAACAAAAATACTATCCTCCCAATCAATGTTAAACGGGCACCCCCTCACAGAAGCCCAGGGGTCACCAAGGGGGTTAAACGGGCACCCCCTCACAGAAGCCCAGGGGTCACCAAGGGGGTTAAACAGGCACCCCCTCACAGAAGCCCAGAGGTCTTAAAAGGTGTTAAATGGAGGAGTCGAGGAGACCAAACCCACCACCACCCCTGTGCAACAGTCCAGCACCAGTGAGCCTATTCCCTCGCCCTGGACTCCCAGACACCCAGCCTTCATGTCGCTGAGCCTGACTATCAGGTCGTTGCACCACCAGGCACAGTCAGTCGCCTGGTCATCTATTCAAGGGGGAAGGTGGCCAGTGACGGTGGGAGGTGTGTGGCAGGGCAGAAGCTTGCAGTGTTAACATTGTATTTTTTATGTAAATCTGGCAGGGATGGTGTTAATTCAAGTCATACCAGAACCCACGGGCAGAATGTGGCCCGCATGTATATAAAGGAAGCTAAATCCTTTGTTTGGGGGAGGACTTGTGGGAGAACCAGTGGAACACCTGTGGAAACCTTTAGTGAAGGCTACTGCCCAGCCTGAAAGTGACTATTATTTTGTGGAGAACTTGTGTTTTGTTTAATGCTTTATTTTGGTCCCTGGACCGTGTTTTATTTTGTTCCTGTTTTATTTGTGATTCTGTTAATAAACATGCGCAACAACGCTTTCACTGCAGCTTCCTGAGTCTCATTCCTGACGCTATCCTGCCACAGTAACACAGACAGTACAATTAAAAGTATGGTAAACAGTCATTTAATTTTCATCAAATTATATTCTACCACAACATATCAGATTAGTCATAAATAATATGTAAGCATACAAACAGATAATCACTCATTGCTTCAGGTTCAACAACATATAACATATCAGTCTTTAGTTAATGGTCTAATACAGAACAAAAGTAATATTGCCATGTCTGGGAGCCCCCGTGTCTGTCTTCTGTCTCAGGAACCCATCCGATTAGTGACTCCATTACCTTTTATAACACTTTTAGGTGCGGTCAGCTCTAGAGGCTGACCTGTACATTCCTGTCTCTTTGTCCAGTGCAATTGTATACATTTATGAACTAATGCCCTGTTCTCAGAGATAAGCACATTCTCTCAGCACACCGCGACCCACCGAAACTGGTTATACAAGCAAGTTACAAAACACACACACACACACTGTTATACAATATAACGTTATTAATAAAAAATCTAGAAAATTAATATTGTATCTTTTTAATTTCATATATATATATATATATATATATATATATATATATATATATATATACTTTATTTAGGGGGTTACAGGGTGGGAGGAGGAGTTAAAAAGTCAGTGTTGAACATTTGGGAAAGAGGGTTTATTTTTATGCTGGTCCTCTGATATGGTTGGACAATAAATAAAAGAAAAGGGATTGTAAAATGGTCAAACTGCCACCCTGCCAATCATGTCAGTCAATATCAATCCACCTATCTGCCAACAATATGAATCCCCAATAAACCTTACGGATCACCAATCATTTAAAGGGGCAACAGTAATATGCAATAGACATACGATTAAGTAACTACTATATTATAAGAACATAAGAAAGGTTACAAACGAGAGGAGGTCATTAGGCCCATTTTGCTCGTTTGGTTCTTAGTAGCTTATTGATCCCAGAATCTCATCAAGCAGCTCCTTGAAGGATCCCAGGGTGTCAGCTTCAACAACATTACTGGGGAGTTGATTCCAGACCGTCACAATTCTCTGTGTAAAGAGTGCCTTTTATTTTCTGTTCTGAATTTTGAATGCTTGAATCAGATCACCTAGTAGTCTTCTTTGTTCAAGACTGAATAGATTCAATAAAACAAAGATGGACTTTTTTCGATACAGCTGATTATATTTTCAATTATACTGTTCCCTGGTATGAAATTTCTCTTGTGCTCACGTATTTCAACAGATCTGTCTTCTAGGTTGGGCAAAAGATACTCCTTCACCCTGATGGAATCAAGCTGGCTGTAAGACACAAATGCATTACTGTATATATCAGACCTTCTGGAGTTTTCTGACATCTGTTTGCCTTTGTTCTTCACTTTGTTTGGGTCCACTGCCAAATCATACACCAAACTGCTATTGCAATGGTTATCGCTATCATGTGGGTAAAGAATAGTGACAAGTACAAGGGTCAAATTGAGAGATAACAACGCCAGAATCACGCAATGGTACTTGGCCTTGCAGCCCTATGCCTTCAGGGTAGTCCACCGAGCAGGGAAACTGCATCAAAACGCAGATTTTTTCTCTCGGGAAGGCATGGGGTTGTAGGATTTTCGAATGGACCGGTGGTGCCATTCTGAGGAGGAGGGTATGTAGCAGGGCTGAGATCTGTGCTGACTCTCCTGGCATGTTCACAGTGCTGCAGGAAGAGGGCAGCAGTCGTCCAACAACCGTCTGTCAGTCATGGCCGTGACACGGGGAGGTGGGAGAGGGGGTGTGTGGACTTTCCCTCTCTCTGAATGGCTGGGAGGCGGGTCTTGGGGTGATTGTTGGCCCTATAAGATAATGCTCTACTGTTTCCTCAGGTCTGCCAGATTTTAATGAATGGGCCAGCAGAGACCCTACGGACGGACAGAGCGGGGCTGGAAGAGAGCCACGCGTGACTTGAAAAAAAAAGAAAAGACAACGCCGAAGAAAGAATAAGTGTAGCGGGGAAAATAAATGGGCAGACCCCAAAATTGTATAGGGTAGTGAGGGAACAGGGTGAGCGTAGGACGGAGTCCCGGGCCGTGCGGCTAGCGACGGTTGGGGTTTGTTTTGGCTGCTGAGTGCAGTACCTTTATTTTGTAGATTTTTGGTATTTGTTTTTGTTTTCTTTTTGCCTTCTGTTTTCTTATGATTTATTGCAATGGCGTGTGCGCTATAGGTGAGCACTGAGACACCTTTACCATCGTTGGTAACAACGGTGTCGCAGTGCCACCTTGTGGCGAGAAATAAATAGTGCACCCAAGGGGTGTTTAGAAACCCAGTTTTCTGTCTCTGGTGTCAGTGATTTCCCCCACCCTTCCACAAGTGTGTTCAATTGTTAAAGTTCCTGCTGGCTCCCTAAATAAATCTGGTTTCAGTGGGTCTTATCGCAGTGCTCAAGTGTCTATTTGGGACCCCATTGCGCTGTCTTCAGAATCGTAATGATACACAAAACTTTATTCTGTAGAACATGTGATAGTGCAGTGAGTAGTACATTTCAAATATCATGTGTCCACATACCCTATGTTTAAGTCATTGGCTATGTGTCTTTTTAGACTTTATTGTGAACTAAAACTGATGGGCTTTCTAGGTTCATTCATGCGCCGCAGTATTCTCTCAATGGACTTGATTTTTTCTAGTGAGCTGACATTTCGAACAAAAGCACTTTTCCGCATGACAAGGTAGTTTTGTACACTATGTATTGTGAAATGTGGCTTTAGTCTGGACTTTCTTAATATACTTATATTGTATCGTGTCATACATTGTCTAAATATTTTAGGACTGCATATACACATAGCCAGTGTTTCCTTTATTTACCCAACCTGAACTTCAGAGGCAGACTTGTACATGTCAGCAATATTTTAGCATATTGTGTCAAATATGTGTCCCTTTTGCTTGGCCTAGTTTATTTTCATTACAGTAGTTTGTTCGAAGTAGGAGCAATAATAACCTCATGTACTATATATCTGTCTATGGTCCCAAACCTCCCTGAGGATGTGGGCAACCAGGTGTAGTTAGACCCTCTATGCACAGTAACCCCAGGTGTTTAACAAAGTATATATAAAAAAGATCTTAGCACAGTTTTATTTTTTTTTATGTCCTTATGGTTTTATTAAATGATATACAATAATGTAGTATGCAGGAAGAAATGTGTGTTCACAGTTTCACATGACAAAAAGTCATTACAGAATTCCCATTGGACTACCAACCTAAACATTTTAAAGTTATAGTTTAATACAAATTCACATCTTTAATAAAACAGCTTACCAAAACATATTATATTCTTTGCAATAAAATTAACAATAAGCATGCTGAAACCTTAATACCCATTCAGTCGTAATAGTTACATTATTAATATATATATATATATATATATATATATATATATATATATATATATATATATATATATATATATATATCTTTGCACTGTTTAAAACAAGTAGTAACCTTCTAATGGGTGTTTCTTGACATAATATTTTAACGTTGCTGTAGTCTGCATAGAAAAAAGTGCCTGCAATTAAGTAATTACATTTTAAAATGAGGCATGACATTTTACAATGTGCACATCTGATTTTGAGCAACTGTGACTGTGTTATCATTTAACATAAAACATGCAGTTTTAACAAACTGTGTTTCACCTTAATCAAATGAACTCTGTGTTAATTTTAACACATTTGTAACTGAAGCCCAGTGTGTAACTGAAGCCCATTTCCCTAATTGTTAACCTTGGCACCGGGCACACTGATAATAGAGCAGAACTCTAATGCAGATGAATGTCCAAAAGTAATAGTAGAAGTGCTTACAGTTCATCTTTAGTGTTTTATTTTATTGTAAGCAATGTAATGCTATTATAGAGGTGGTCTGTTGATAAATGATGGAGCATGCATCAATTTAAAAAGGCACTCAGTTAAGTCCAAGTAAGAAACGGGTATGCAGTATATTGTTTATTTAGATTTAAATAAGATAAAGTGCAAAGAAAATTGTGTTCAACATCTTATATATTTTAAATACAACACAATGTTAATTTTTAATTTAATAAAAGTAAAAAAAAAGATACATATGCTTTTTCTACCTGCTTATCATCTCAATTTCTCCATATATAAACTCACCATATTTATTCCCCAAACCAAAATTAATTTTATAAAACAATAATGCCCAGTTATGATATAAATTCACATTTTGAGAGTTAGAAAAGCATTGCTCTGCAACTGATAACTTATCAGTTTATCACATCCAATAAGTACACCTGTATGTATAGGGTTATTATTGTAACATCTGGTGCGCCTTACAAAAGGGATTTTAATTTTAATGTATAGAATATATACAGGTATGTTAAATGATCTTCTTGCGGGCCTGGTTTTCCAAATTTGGTAAGTGGAGTTTGAGTAAAAACTTTTAGCGATTTCAAAAGTAGAAATCTGCTTTGCTTTTGTAATTTAACTTAAATGTATAATTCTGCTTGACTCAAGGACATGCAAGGACATTATAGATTTACTCATCAAAATTATCAAGTTTGAAAATCAGGCCTGATATCTTTGTCCACAGAGCATACCTGCTGCTCGAAATTCATCAATGTTTGATATCATCAATGTTTGATATGCTGGTTGTTTGCAGTATATTTATTGTAAAAAAACAAAAAAGAATGTGAATTTTACTTCAGTGCAGTGCGATCTCAAGTAGCATGTGAGGAAAATAACATAAAAAAGTTACAGGGGTTTACTATGTTACTATTTTTTTTTTTTACCAAAAAAGAAATTCCCGTAGAACAAACGTATTCCTATGTCTTTGGTTATAGTCCATGTTAGAAATCCTAGGTTTGGGTAAAGTGCCTGGCAAACTAGGTTTCCTCTTCCCACAGTGGTGACATAAGGGACTTCAGTAATCCTAACATTGATTAAGGTGTTATTTGTGATTTAGCTGTAACCAGACATATACACAGTTTAAAGTTACTTAGGAGCAAGTATATAAAAAGCTAGGCAACAAGCTTTAATCCAGATGAGTATAATTTGTATACCAGCCCTTCACAACTACTCCTGAACATAAAACAAAAAACATTATCAATTATCTACAATCCATTTAGACAGCACATAGTGTACAGGCTGGTCTGTCCTAGTGTCTTTGCGTGAACTATTCACACCAGTGTGCAACACAAATGATTTCTGTTGCTATCTGCAAATAAAACAAAATAAGCAAAGATAGAAATTGTCAAATAGTTTGATACACATTTTATGTGAATCATTATGAGCTCAAATAATCATTAAAAATACTAGTTAAAGGTAAAAGGCACATATTTTTATATGCATATAAGAAATCCACAAAAAAAAAAATATTATTTTATAAAACAATTCAGCCGCAGAAAAAAAAAAGTTCACATTATACAGGTCTGACCCGTGTTTATCAGAATAATAAAACAAGTACGCTGTGTGTTGACTGAGCACTTGTACTGACCATTTAAAAAAAAATGTTTTTCACATACAACATATCTTGTAGGATTCAGACCAGCTGAACCAGCAATGCTAACACAAACTTTTCTTTTTGTCACACCTGGAGTTCAAACAAGTAAGTGGCGTTTCTTGTGGAGAGCCAGGTGGTCTGAGCGGGAGAAGCTGCGGTCACAGTCTGGGCACTGGAACGGTTTGATGCCAGTGTGCTTGCGGAAGTGTCTGGTCAGTTCATCAGAGCGCGCAAACTTCCACGTGCAGCCTTCCCACATGCATTTGTAGGGCTTCTCACCTGTGGAAACAGCAAATAGTCAGACAGCACTCTAATCAGTGTCTTAGTAAGTAACAAGGCATCAGCACTGGGAGTCGTACTGCATCAGCACTGGGAGTCGTACTGCATCAGCACTGGGAGTCGTACTGCATCAGCACTGGGAGTCGTACTGCATCAACACTGGGTCGTACTGTAAGTTCCATGTATTCATCTACAGTAGCCTGACTAAGTTTATTTGGTATTATACAAATCATACTGAACCAAGACCTCCAATAATAATAATAATAATAATAATAATAATAATAATAATAGTGTAGTTTATCAAAGATCATCAATGCCACTAGTTTATTAACAGCCAAGTGGTTTACGCTTTGTGTTGCATCAGCACACTGAAATCTCGGGAAGTAGTTTTTTTGTTATGTAGCAGTGATGACATCTAGAGGGCATATTTAAAACTGCATTTGATGCAAAATACAAAACAAAACAAAAAACCCTTTTGTATAAAAACTGTAACACTATTCTTTGTCTAAATGTGTTATATTTATTTTTTCAACTGAAACCAATAGCAGGAAAAATTGTGTGTGGAATAGGTCTCTGTTTAAAAGAACGTTATTTGAAATGAGCACATTGTAACAGTTTTGCAGATTGTATGATGTGTCTACTCCAATACATTCTGAGAGTGGCACTATGCAAAAAGGCAAATGCGGTCCTCTGAGCAATCTTTTTATTACTGAATTATTTCTATTTGATCTCTTCTTAAAAAAATATATAATACAATACAATATAATGTAATATATAACTTCCCCTCATGTTATATTGGCCTGGGTTCTCACCTGTATGTGTTCGTCTGTGCGCTTTGAGGTGGGAACTCTTGGTGTACACTTTGTTACACCCTTCATAGTCACACCTGTGTATGCGTCGTTTCTTCATCGTGTCTGGGGATTCAACTGGCTGGGGGTGCTTCAATGGCTGAACGATCACAGACGGAGTATTGCTCCTGAAAGATGAACAAATAAACACAATGCTTACAGAGAAAGCAGGCTGTATTCATTGGTTAAAGTGTTTAAAAGATTTATAACATTTACACTGCCAATATAGCGCTACATACAGTTCTTTGTAGGCTATTGTAAAAAGACAAAAATTGTAATGAGTAAAAGCTAAACTGAAGCTGTTAGATCAACTTGTGGCAAACCAAAGGTCTTTAGTTACTTCTAATAGTCTTAATAGGAAACACTTTAGCAAAATTATCAAAACAGTACAAATGGTTTCTAAAGGGTGACCTCATACACCATGTGTTTCCATGGTTACCAAATCAAGGTTTTTACTTTAAGTACAAGCTTTGCCAAATCCTACTATCATGTATTATGCACTTTCTACTGTATTTAATGTATTATGCATTGTTTTGTTTTTTTTGTTTAATTGTATATCATGTATTATGCATTTCTCTGTATTTAAAGTATTATGGATTTTCTTGTTGTTACTGCATCTTGTAAAGCGCTTTGAGACGGTGAAAGGCGCTGTATAAAATAAAGATCGATTGATTGATTGAAATCCTAAATGGAGTAAATGATGGCTTGCTCTGCAAACGGTAACAGCTGCTGTTGTATTTCAGAAACCATACAAGTCATTATTCACCACTCTGTTGTATAAATTGCACAACTTTTCTAAAGTCCAGGAGAACAGACTCACGGCAACACTAATTACCTTTTTTTTTTTTTAAGAGATCAGCGTTTATTACAAGTCTGTAGAGGTCCCTGTAGACCGCTTTTTGCTGCTTTATTGGCTGTAAGATAAGAAGTTTCTTTTTTTAATTTTTTTTTTAAATATTATTTCCCCAAACTGTTTTTTATTGAAAGTGTATAATTCCAGCTGTAAAATTGTGTTTTAAACCAAAAGTCTGGTTTAGTGGCAATTGCTGTGACCCAAGCTGGATTTGAACCAGACCTCCAGAGAAGCTACTGTATTGAAAGTACTTGCAGTACTGTTTCAGTAGGGTTAGAACACGCTGATCAAGTGACTCCAACAAGGTGAGTCAATGTGTGATATGAGTTATAAATTAGGGCTTCTGATTTTCAGTTTTAACTGACAAAAACACCCCTTGTAATCTGTGTATATCCAATGTAATCTGTGTGTATCCAATAAACACCGGAAAAACACTGGAAATGGTTACTCAATTCACACTGACTTGACCCCTTTCCCCGTGAAAAAAATAAATAAAATAACCTAAAAAAAAAAAAAAATTAAAAAAAGCAATTCACAGTGCAGTTGGTCAATGTCCCTCCTTCCTGACTTGAATCTCGCATGGATTCGTTCTGAAGACTTTAAACCCACCCCAACTACTGAGTGGCAGCAAATTCCTACATTTCTATTGGAGGATTGTAACACGGTTGCAAGATTTTAAACGAGCTTACATTGTTCTTGCTTTAAAGCTATATTATAGTTTGATAGGCAGTATTTACACGCTTGTGGAATTTAAAACAGAATTAGAAATTATGGCAAAATGTAAAAAAATGCCTACACACACAAAAACCCCAGAAGAATATGCCTGTGACCATAAGAGTCTTGTTGGGGAAGACAGCAAAGGAAAGAAGATACAACTGAAGTGTGCAAGTACTGTTGAGTTACTATACAGTACATATTGTGACAAAAAAATGCCCAAGAATTTTGGAAAGTAACCGAATACAATAATTTCATACAGTATATAAAAAGCGAAAGCCTGAAAATAAAACGATTTACAAAAAACTTGAAAACAGCTATAAATAAGCACTGAAAAATGAAATTAATAAAAAATGAAAAACAGAAGCCCTAGTTATAATCCATATATGCCACACATATTGAATTCTGGACATAGAGTCTTGTAAAAATGTATACTTAAATATTAATTTTAATGTCATTGTAAAGTGATAAAGTGCTGACCACTGAAAACCAGGACCTCTAGCAGTGCAGCCAACACAGAAGAAATGCTGAACAATATTCACACTTTAAATACCAATACTGTAGCTTTGTGTACTCTTTATATAGCAAAGCAGTAAGGTGTGGCATTGAAAATTTGAATTGCGACAATTAAATTATCCTAAACGTGGGCTTTACTGGCACCTGCAAATTAAACACATTCTACATGTGTTTATCTGGCTTACCTGGGCCCTGTGTAATAAAATGCTACTAAACCCAAGTTCATCTCTTTTTTTGAAGGTTTTATTGGATGTACAGCAAGGTTAAGCAGGCAGAGTTTTGGCTACTCAGTAACAAAAATATTCAAATTTACACAAAAAAGCTCAAAATTAAAAACAAAACAAAAAACACAACCAGCAATAATACTAAGAAACACAAGATACTTTAGAACTTTTAATCTGACAATGCAAGTCAACATAGTCCCATTTTCATTTAGCTTCTGAAGTTTGTTTCCAACCAAACATTTGGAGTTTCATTACTATTGCAACAGTCTTCTCTTTACCGCAGTAAACAAGAAACCAGAAACCTAATTGTTCCATTCACTCCTTGGAACATAATATCAGTAAAAGATTCCTACCAGTTGCGAGGGTGCGGCCTCTTTTCTCCGCTGGCATCACAAACTAAAAGCAGACTACATTGCCACTTTACCTTTACAAACAGCTCTGTGCAGCTAACTCTTGGTAAGGCATTAAGGCTTGTGAGCTTCATGAGATCCCCACTTCAGCTCACTAATACATTATATTGGGTTATATGATGATAAATGGGTAATAGCCAAAAAAAGAAAAACCCATTTAGATGTTCTGTTTTAACCAGCATCTTTTAGAAGCGTGAACCTGCTTTGGTGATCTTCCCACTTGTACTCATTATGTAGTAATGATGATGACACTCAGTGTCTGAGGGCACCTAAATTAGGATGCACCTCATTAATTAGATCACCACATGTGAATTTAAATGGTTCATTTTGAACTCACACATTGAAATTATAACAGTTCTGTTTGGACCCTGAAGCCTGGCTCATGTGTGTAATATTGAGTAGAAAGAAAATATAAATCAGGTTCCATCAGCACTTTGGACCAGATTTATCAAGGGTATACATGTTAATCCGTGCAGATTGGGAATGACCAGAGCCCGATTTAGTGAAAAACACGGATTAGCCAAAATTGAGTTTACTGTTTGGGAAATCCCTGCGCTTTTAATTGAAAACTCCAAAAATGCAATAATCCAAATAAAATATAATGTCCCAACAACAGTCAAAATATATACTGTACGTAATCAGCGTTGTTCAGAGGCAGAGGGAGCTGGTTTAAAAAAGGCACTGATCTTGAGTCTTTAATTGTCGTAACTGCTCTTCATATTCAGACTGCCAGGCTAAGAGAGTCTTAAGTCTGCTTTATGCTCGCTTGTCACTGGTTTCAGTAACTACAATACAGTACTGTCCATTGGCTTGCACTAGATTGTAATCAATTGAATTGAATTAAATGATGACCCTCCGCTTCTGCACAGATACTCTGATTTCCCCACTAATAAAGCGCGCAGATACCCGCTTCCGCATAGACCAGATGATTTCTGCACTAATACATTTTGATAATGCACTGTACTTTTGCTACTGATTTTATTGTACTTTGCAACGGCTCTTATTTGTACTGTGATACTCTGTAATGTGATATTCTGAAATGTGATACTTACAAAGTGATATTGTGTAACTATTGTAAGTCGCCCTGGATAAGGGCGTCTGCTAATAAATAATAATAATAATAATTAAACCGCACGGATTAACGAAACACGATTTACTGAAGCACGGATTAATGGGAGTCTACTGCTGTACTATTACATTTTCTTTTTCTAGTAAAACAAGAGTAAAGACCATGCTTAACCTGCCCTTTGTTACTAAACTGGAATGAAAACTGGCATATTGTTTAAAAGTCTACTATATTTAACCGTGAGTTTTAATGCAGGGGTTAGCTATAAAGATTATGAAGTAAAAGTCCATTCCGTGTTTGCTTTTTTTTCAGATATCAGATTTCTAAGGAAGACTGTGTTACCTACACGTACCAAACCAAATCTCGAGGTTAAAGTCAGTTCAAGTGTGAAGAAATCCTATCTCTGTATTAAATTAACCGGAAAAAAATATAGAATATGCAGGTTGTTGCCAAATCGAGAAGATATTCCAGAGGTTGATGGATAGTGACATCCAATAATTAGCCGGTGACATGTTTGTGGCAGGTTTGAGTGTTCTTTGCTGACTGATTTAAAATACTGACAAGACCTCCAGAGTGTGATGACTTTTATCCCTTGAAACATGTCCACCGGAAAGTAAAGTGCTCTCAGATTCACACGTGCACGACTTGCAACACTTACGGTTTTGATAATCTTTTTTAAAAAAAAATCTTTAGTCTATTCTTTTTATTTTTTACACTTCATATAAAACATTCACTGATTCACTGATTTTTTTGCTCCTCTTTAGATGTCCAAAATGCTGGATGTAGCGGAGAATAGTGTACATGCCAACGTATTTATATTTCATATTCATAATCCGCTGGCCTTTCTGGCTCGATAAACAGCGCCCTGTGCCATTCACTTTAACAACTGTAAGAGTTCTTCATATACCTGCGAAAAAAACAATTTCATAATCCCCGACTTGTCTTAAAGGCCGGGGCACATATTTTAAAAAATGTTTTGTGGTGCCTGACAGGGTGATATGATGAATATTTATTTAAAATCTCAGTTGTAATAAAAGTCTGTTGGGGTTTTAATGATGAGTGGTACATGCGCACATGTTTTTTTATAATCCGCCAATGCCCACTGTATATGCAATCTATTCCATAAAAGCCCACAAAGACTAATGATATCTCACCTGCAATCTTCCTCCAGAGCCGACCCGTGTGATGCAATAGGTAGTATTGTGTGCATTCTTAAAAGACAACAGGCGATAGAGTTGTCTTTATAAGCCTGTGATTAAGGGGTTCAGTTTCAATCATGCTCCGAGATATGATTCAAATCATGTACTATGGTTATAGCCTACAAACACTGCAGCTTTACAAAATGAACAGAATGCTACATGTTAAAAGCAAAACATTTCAAAGACTTCAGTAGTGCCTGTCTCAGACAAAACTGATTTCAAAATAAAAAACGGTATGTGCTAAACACACCACGCAGATTGAACTGAATCGTTACAATAGGCTACACTGCATGTGAAATGTTGCTTAGCTACACTACTGTACAGAATATGGTTGACAGTAAGTTTTATATATATTTTAGCAAGTCGGTAAACTCTACCATTTTAGCATAACCCCAGATCAAATCAAATAGAATGACGCACACCACAGGCCACAGACACACCAGACCCATTGTTTCTGTTGTAAACAACAGTAATAGTACTTACTCATTTGATACAATAGATGAATTCATGCCAGAAGAGGAAACCTCTTCATGATAACTCTCTTGTATAGGTTCTGTTCTTGAGTCAGATTTAATCGGTTTCATCACTTCATGACTCAGTCCTCCCATTTCTGGAGAGAGAGAATAAGCAGGATGTTATTTTTAAATGGGCTACAAATACTTTTTTTATTTTGTTCAGTATTGGCTAATATTATATTAATTATTACCCATGGTTAGCATTCAACACACGTTTTATTTTAAATGTACGCTAAAATAATATATGGTAGTTTTAAAATGTACAATTTCTAATTAAAAAAATAAAAGAAAACACAAAACAAAAGCTAGTTTACTTGGAACTGAGGACCATTTACTTGCAGTACTATTCACAAAGCTTTAACTCACATGTTATTCATCTTGTATTACTTTAGGTTTTCTTAACAATGAAACTTTTAAATGGGAGTTTGGGCTGTATTCATAAAGAATTAGAGTACTAGTCGATCTATAGGCTACAATGTCTGTTCTGGCAAGATGCTTTGTATAATAAAAAAGGCAATCCTATTTTTTTTAATTTTTTTTAATTTTTTTTTATCTGCTTTGCTTCCTGAGCTATAAGAGAGTGTGAATATGTAAGAACCGCCTAAGCTGTAGCAATGTGCATGGCTATTAGACAAACTTTGTGATGCAGGGGCTAAATCAATTTGGGGAGAAGGGGAAGGATTGGATCTGATACTTTGGAGAATGCAAGTGAACTGTAAACAAGGTTAAGTGTAAAGTGTCAGGTGAAGTCATTCAACAGTTAGTTTAGCTACTGTCACAAAAAATGCATATACCTTGCATGCTGGAGAGGCTTCGCAATTCATCATTCATCATAGAAGAGACCATAAACGGCTGATGTGATGTGTAGAAAAGAGACACGGGCTGGACCATGACTGATGGTATCACTGAAATCATTCCCTGGCTGGGCAGTCCTGTACTGGGCAGGATTGGGCTCATTATGCTGGGAAAAGACATTGGCACCGAGTGGGGCGACACAGTAGGTGAAGTTCTTTTATGGGGCGAGCTTGAGGGAGACATACAGATCCCATGGGACAGACTGGAGTTGGAAAGGGTTGTCAAAGAATATGGCGAGGAAGGAGAACTTCTTGAAAAGGGTGGAGAGCTCCGTTTGTTGAGGGAAAGGTCTACTGGCTCCATTTGGTTTCCATTGGGTAGTCCATCATGAAACTGATGCAGTCTATGCAGCCCATTCTGTGATGCATACATCACGTTGTACTTCTCTGGAGGCTTTACCAAGGTTTTGGCAATGTAATCAGAATAGAATGACTGTGGGAGAGGATAAAATAAAATCAGAACAAAAATCTGGACTGGATGGTACGGTCATATAGAAACACAGGCTTCTAAGCCAAAGGCAAGTGGACCACCACACAAGGTCATTGGTTGGTTTACCTAGTACCATTGGTTCAATGTTATTATTAACCTAGATTACAACACCCACATTCCTAATGCCTGCTACCAGTGTTATCTGAACATATCACTCTCTCTTTCTACTTCTGCACAGACAAATTTGTAGGTCATTAATAAGCAAGGTAATACATCTAGGTGGGTGTATTATTAGTCTTAAAGAAAAAACTAATTCATTTGGGATTGATCAATTTGGAAAACAACTTCTTGCAACATTTTATGTAGTTCACTATAATCTCTAGTCATTGACATAACAAGTACAACCACAGGCATCTTCCAGGAACTGTTCTGTATTCCTTTCACCAAGTAATATGTGTTGTAGCAGGCCAAAAGGAAAAGACAGAGGATTTATGCTTGTTGTGTGCAAATTTATAGCGATAGTATTTACAACAACACATAATTATAAATAAGGAATATTGTTGTTTCAAATTATTTGATCAAGGAATACAAAACACAAGTTTGACCAGGAATCTCATTGTATTACTCTCATCCAAAAAGTCTTGGAAAGCTGCTCATAGCTTTAATCTCAGAAATGAAAGCAGTGTGCAATTAGTATACGAGACATGTAGCCGCTCTGTATAATTAGAATTATATATTACTAACTTGTGGTTGTGGTAATTTGGAAGAAACTGGGACATTTTAAGTATACTTGTGTCACAATCATACTGCTAGTCCTTAAAAGTATGTGCTGACAATCAACTGGGCCAACTATACATACTGTAGACTGCATGAAAAAAGAAAGGAAATCAATACTTGGCAATTTCTACACTGCATTAAGAACAGATCATTTTGTTCTGGTGATACTTTCATATCTTTGGCAAGCTTACGATCCCTTGCAATCATCTGGTAAGCATACACATAAAAACATGCCATCACATCACCTGTGCTAAGGGCTACTAAACTGGACTCACAAAGAGTAAATGTCCAGAGATCAGAAATAATCTTTTCAGACCAATACAGTGACAGAGCATATCAAACCTAAAGCTCCTGTTAAGGGCTTCACTCATGAACAGGCAATTACTGTAGTGTTCTACCTATAACAAGGGATTCTTTCTTCTTTAAACATTTTCTGTATTTACAGTAGTAGGTAGGGATAACAGAAATAAATAAAGCTGTCAAGAATCAGGCTATACTTTATGTTTACATTTCTGCACAATCCTCTTTATATTGGAAACATACTCTATTTTTATTCAGCAAGTAGATAATTTATGACTTTCACAGACACATTAACTCCCTTCCTCCCAGACAAGGTTTAAAAGGATTTTTCAGAATTATATCCTTTTTTTTCATTAGTAAGTGTAAAACAAAATTCAAGTACATGCATACCTACAGGAATGTGTATGCTAAAGAATATGAGCGTCAGCAGGAGTTCAAGGAATGAAAGACGATGTGCCACTGGAATTCTTGAATCTCAAGGGTTTTTTCCATGGCCAAAACAATTGAAAGACTTTTGAATAGTAATTAAGATATGTATTACTTTATTGTTTGGAATATATGATTCATATCTATCAACTTGTGAAAATGTGTCTTTCTGCCATGTTAACACCCAACCCCTGTGGGGTATACTGCTATAGTTACAGTCTGAAGAACAATACGTCCGTTTTTTTGTTTTTTTTATATTGTTAACAGGTATCTCTCTTTCATTAATCACCACTAACTGCCAGCAAAACTATTTTGCCATGAAGCAATGCCACTCTACATATTTAATATTTTCCAAATAGAGCATAATGTACTATTACTCAGAAGACTCATTGGTAGAGTTTCCATGGATCTTTTTTGTCATGCTATGTTGGTAGTACTTTTCGGGTAATTTGGAAGAGAAATGATGCTTCTGATAAGCACTTCATTGGTCCAATTAAGTAATTTAGAGTAGAGTTGGAACAAAAACCAGGAGGGACAGCGGCCCTCCAGGACCAGAGTTGAGCAGCCCTGGTGTAAGGAATGTGCATGCTATGTCACATTCTCACAATAACGGAGAGAGAATCTGGAGTTTCTAAACTTTCATGTACTGCCCCTCTTTTCTGACTGTTAAGCCCTGACCGCTGTTGCCCTGTCACGCTTCTTTCTCTGATATGTGTCTTCAGGTTAGGTCATTGTTTCTTTACTTGCTTGACTACAATTGACATAAAAAAATATAAGCTTGTAATAACCTATACTACACAAAATCCACATGTTTATGTATGCTATCAGTTCATAATTTCATCATTATTTATTTCTTAGCAGATACCCTTATCCAGGACAACTTACAATTGTTACAAGATATCACATTATTTTTTACATACAATTACATAATTTTTTACACATTATTTTGTTGGGTTTTTACTGGAGCAATCTAGATAAAGTACCTTGCTCAAGGGTACAGCAGCAGTGTCCCACAAGTGGGATTGAACCCACAACCCTCCAGTCAAGAGTCCAGAGCCCTAACCACTACTCCACACTGCTCCCCATATCATTCATGCCCAAGTCCACGGCAATGTCTTGCCATATGTTTTTTTACTCACCGATTCCATTGGTTCTTGTTTAACAGGCAAGTAATCATACGTGAGCATTTTTGCCGGTTTACACATACTGCAAAAAAAAAGTAGAAAGAAAAGTCATTCAGGTTAGAGGCCCAGTAACAGGCCCAGTAAGTACGTTTCAACCAGAAAGGCCAGTTCATAATCTGGTCAGGGGGGTCATAACCTGCATTCAACATGTTCCCCCTTTGAAGCCAAATTTCCCTACCACTTGAATTAATATATATTTAAGTATACAGTAGATAAAAATAGATACAATCTGTAAGTTCTCAAACTCTTCTTAGGGGACCCCATTTCAAAGGTGATTTTTAATAGGGACCTTAACTGAAAACTGGGGAAAGGTCAAATAAAACAATAGCAAGAAAACAGAGTGCTTTGTATTAAAAATAAATAGATTTTTTGATACACAAGAAATAATAATGTTCAGAGGTATAATGGTTTTGTAACTTCCAGAAGAAACGTCAATTTTTATTCCAAGATATTTAATTAAGGCTTTTTCTATGAATTGCATAAAAAGGTTTAAATAAATAATAGCAAACAAAGCTTCAACCATCATCATTAGTTCAACACCCACAGACAATAAGCTGACTGATAGGTAATAAACAGGGCCAATAAGATGTAAAAGGCTTAAGTGTATATATATATATATATTATATATATATATATATATATATATATATATATATATATATATATATATATATATATATATATATATATATATATACACAAATAATTAAAAATAACAAAAGACCTGATGTTTTCTAGAAACCAATGACAATCACCACCTACAGGTAAGTACAGTAAGTGCCAGTGAACTTAAAAGTTAGTGTTTTTTTTTCTTCTCTGGCATAATTGTTTTCCTTGACAATTTAGATTCTGCCAAAGTTTCAAAGATAGACGCAGAGGTGGAAAATAGTGGGTTTGAATTCCGCCGTTTCCATTTTTAAAGAAATTCTGTACTCTACATCCTTTACTTCACTTAAAATAGATTGGAGGATTTTTTTTACCAATAATGTTCATAAAGAGCTCTGTTTGTACATACTAAATGCTATTTTGTTTGTTGTTAATTTGAAAAGACACGTAAACTTTTATGAAATATAAAACAAAAAGAAGCATCTTGATTAAACACAACAACAAAAAAAGTTCCTTTCATCTTGACTGAAACACCACACTGTGAGCACTGTTGACAAAAATAGTATGTATTGGGTAAAAAAAAAATAGTTTCCCTCCTATCAGCTACTGCTAAACACAGGGTTCATGGGTCACACAACCTAGTGGGGTCGAATCAGCTGAGACTAGTACAAAGTTTAGTTAGTACTCCATGTGGGAGTTAGATTTTTGTTTTGATTTATCTTTTATTTCTGTTAAATAATAAAACTGCATGAAATTTTTGTGTCTGGGTCTGCTTAAAAGGGGCAAATGAACCTAAAAATAAGTGAAATCCTTCACACAATACAGAACTATCCTACTACAAAGGTAATAATACCAAACATTAGATCCTCTAGTAACTGCACCTCCTCAATGGAACAGTTAAACATAGTACAGTAATTAGGTGCTATGACATGAACTTGCTCATTTATCTGTTTAAAGCTGTCTTTAGTGGATGACCACATGCTTCCACACTGCATTTGCCATTACCTGGACACAACCCAAACCACAATTGATCATATACAAGCACTGTGCTGCTTGAGGCGATGTCCATAGAGAACATGATAAACAGTAGCTCTACGGTACACTTACAGATACAGGAATATAAAATCCCAGGACCTGGACTGAAGTCCCAGTGAAACACATACAGTATTTTAAAGAAAGCTTCATGAATGCATACAATGTAAAAGTGAAGTGTTTTTCTGAAGATTATACATAGTTCTCTCCCAAACATCCAGCAAACAGGTATGTAAGTTCTGTTGCATGTTTTCTAGATGATGCTGATCGTTTCCAGTACAGCTATTGACTTGCACAGCTATTGACTAAGGAGGCTGTGTGGTCCAGTGGTTAAAGAAAAGGGCTTGTAACCAGGAGGTCCCCGGCTCAAATCCCACCTCAGCCACTGACTCATTGTGTGACCCTGAGCAAGTCACTTAACCTCCTTGTGCTCTGTCTTTCGGGTGAGACGTAATTGTAAGTGACTCTGCAGCTGATGCAGACTTCACACACCCTAGTCTCTGTAAGTCGCCTTGGATAAAGGCGTCTGCAAAATAAAAAAAAATATTTAAATGCATGTTATTGTGTTTATGATTGTTATTATTATTATTCTACTGCCGATAGAGACGTGGGTTTAGGTATTGTGCATGCTGTTGAGCAAGTGTATTTGATATATGACGGTATATTGCTTTATTTAGATTAGGGTGCTTACCTTAATGAAGTTGACATGGCTTTACATGTGGGACAAGTGTTTTGTTATAACCATATGTTTGGTAATCTTCCAAGAGAAGGGGTAATGCTGATGTTTAGTTTTTACTGATAAGAGTTTGGGACTAGAGTATAATAATAATGAGTAAACAAAGGATGATGGAATAATAGTTTATCGATCGTCTGTTTGTAAACAAAGACGGTATTCATGCAGGTTAAACAAAAAATGTGTAAAGGAGAAGAAACATGTCTAATGTAAAATATATGAATGTTTATTGTAAAAGTCTGAATGGAATGAATGTTAAATAATACCGTTTATTTGTGTATAAAATCATTCCAGGTGTCACTGTTTATTGATTAATTGATCCTGTTAGGAGTGGGCGGGGCTTTTTTAATGCCATGTCTTCCTGTGCATTGGATCATTCGTGATCTTGTCTTGTCAGTGTTCTTGTGCGGATGTGTGCAGCTGGGATACAGAACAGGAGATGTGTTGGTAGGCAACCAAATGAGCAGTTAAGCTTGCCCAGCTCTGAGCTGATCGGGAGGTCCTGATTGGCTGGGGGGGCATGCCCAGGGAGGCTGCGCACAGCTCAAAAGGCATCTGCTCATGAAGGCACTGCCCACATTTGAAGTGGCCAGAGTCGCCGTGTGGATGCCGGGACTCAGGGAGCCCAGAAGTAGTTCAGTTTAAGGGATGTTGATCCCAAACAGTAAAGAGAGGGTTTGCGTAGTGTAGTAGGTTCCTGGAGCAGGACGTTCCTTTTAGTGGGACTAGCGCTCACCTTGTGTGGCAAACTTTTATTTTTAGCTTTGTTTTGTTTTCTGTATTAAATCTGACACTAGGGCTACCATTGCTGGTACCCTAGTGACAGCCTGTGTTGTAATTAAATCTGCACGCCTGTGCGGCGTGTTAACACCCAATGCTGTGTCTGCCTCAGTATTATTCAGTGACGACCCACACATGTAACACTTCCCCCTATTAAAAACCTGTTGGTCTTTCTTAATTTGTGTGAAGTATTCTTCCAGTGCCAAAATAAATGTGTATTCCTGTGAACACTATTAAGTGGCTGCTTCCTGCATTCCAAGAGGGTTTATGACATCGTAAAAACACAAATATCGGTCCTTGTAACCAGATGCATTGCTAGATAAATAAGACATAGATGTTGTGCTGGCAAACAAAGAAAAACAAAAGCACGTCACAAGCCTAGTCAGCTTAGTCATTTTGTGGGTGTTCCTCTGTATGTACTACCGGTAAATCAGGAAGACTAATTAAGACTTAAAAGTTATCTCAACCCAGTTAGCAAACATTTTGACCTGTATATCCTTAATAAACATCTGACGCCACCCATGCAGCCTTGCACCATGCCCTGGAGCTCTCTGCTGAATCATTCATACGTGTCCAAACAGAACTAGTTTTGGCTTGCAGTGATAATTCATCCACGCCCAGTTCTCAGGGACGTCTGAATCAAATGGCCAAGTACTATGCAGGTGCAATAGTAAATGGAAGGGGGAGGACCTGACAGGAATTCAGCAGTCTTCCTCAATATAAACACATGTTAGGATGGGAATATTTACTGCTAAATCAGAGATACAGTCTATTAATCTCCTACCCTAACACAAATACTGTATCAATTCCAGTCCATATTTGTGAACTTTAAATATCAATCACATATCACCACTCCACGTAAAATGTGCCAGTCTGGCACTCAGCTGTGACAATTCTAGCACAGTATATTACCTGTAAGCCATATTATAATGCAATATAATTTTGATGCTAAATGACATGCTTAGGCACCTGCAAATTAGGCAATTCTTACGCAAAACTAAAAAAACACCCACACAATTATAGATCAAAGGTTCGTTTTTTCACATAGTCTCACTTTGTTTACACAGGAAATAAATCCTTGGGAGGGAAACTTTAGGGACTTGTAATCTGTGCATTTCCCCAGTCTGTATTGGCACATGAATGATGTAAGTATGGTGACATCACTGATCGATACTGATACAACATTAAAGAGTGAAACTATGATTTGTTAACCAAACTGAGTGAGGTGAATCCACATGTTCTTAATGGTGAAACTTTACTGAAGTACTATACAATATAATTCAATAATGTACAGCAGGCGTGTCCAATCCTGGTCCTGGAGGGCCGGTGTCTCTCCTGGTTTTTTTTCCAACTGTGTCCTAAATTACTTAATTGGACCAATTATTACCAATTATTGTTCTAATTAAGTAATTAGGGCACAGTTGGAACAAAAACCAGGAGGGACACCGGCCCTCCAGGACCAGGATTGGACACCTGTGCTGTACAGTATGTATTTACAACTACTGTACAAAATACTGTTTTTATATATTGACTAAAGTTGAAAAAAAAGGTCTTAAGCTGTGTGGAAACTTGACAGAACCCAGAACACACACACACACACACTGTACAGACAGTGGAAGTGACTGATAACGGCCTCTGCTATATTGAGAAAGCTGTGCCTGCAGTATCCTGTCTGCCCCCTTTCTAGCACAGAAACTTCCGTGAACAGAAAGCAGCCGCCATCTCCCTCAGACAATACCCTTCCTTATCAGTGCAGCCTGCTGCCTGGTTTCCTGCCTCAGCCCTATACCCTGCCGCCCGCCTGGGATGGGAACTTAGCAAAGTGAAAACAAGAACATTAACCAATTACAGACCGACAAAGACTAGTGTGGTGTGTGGAAAGTAAAACGTACTTTGAGTAGAAGGAGAACATGTAAGCTGTCATATAAATTAGTGTAGACATGATTAGAAAAAAAGTTTTCAAATAGAAACATAGAAAAATAGATTAAATTAACAGAAAGTGATCCCTTAATAGTATGGTATTTAAAATATAACAGGCAACAGACACTTGGACAAAGAGATTTACTGAAAGAGAATTAAACTGTAGTATATTCAACATGTAGAGCTTAACTGTCGAGCTGCAAAAGTAAACTCTGTTTTTCCTTCTTATGTTGCTAATGCACCTACTTATAGTGCAAATGCTTACCAATTACATCTGATATTTATCCAAAACTCAATTTATTTGCAGAATACGAAGAGAAATACTGTAATACCATAATGGACGAAAAAATATAACAACATAATTTATGAACACTAAGCTTTTTACTTTGTTTCTAGTAAATTTTGTTAGAAGCAAACCAGCCATTTAGTGTGAACTGTATAATTAAAAATGATGTGATAAAGTGGTGTATCAGTCCTAGTTATCTTGAAAATAAAAATAACCTAAAGCAAACAACATCTTAAAACAAGTTTTTTGCCTTTTTTTTTTTAATAACAGGTTGCAAACCTGGAGGTGAAAAGGTTAACTCATCCCCTCTGTATCATGAAACAATGAACTTGAGTAATAAGCATACACAGTATGTGTCTGTGTGCGTGTGTGTGTGTGCGCGCGCGCGCGTGTGTGTGTTTGTTTGTGTGTGTGTGTTTATGTGTGTGTCAGCAGATAATAGCAGAGCAGGGACAGGGCGGGGTTCCATGAAGGAGTGTCAGGCTTGTTTTGATTGGGACCTTTGTTTTTCTTCCAGAGAACTGGTCTAAAAACAGGAAAAGAGCATGTAAATGCCACGGAATATCTGACGCAAACCCTAGCCTTGAAACAAAGATCAGGAAACAGAGCTGCAGGGGCAAAGTGAAGCCAAAGCAAAGAGAGACATTGACTTTGCCCTGATGGCCCTATTTACACAGGCAGCTGCAACAAGAGAGGGTGGAGGTGTTCGCTTTCTGGGTGTGAGCAGAAACCCACATTTATTGTACAGAGACATACCCTGTTTACAAACAAATTGCTAGTTTATATTACCTGTAAACATTTATGCCAGTTAAAGATTTAAATCCACACCTATATTTTAAAATAGCACAATCAAGTTGAATTGCAGTATAAACCTACAACATGCATACTTTCCACAACAATACAATGAAATATGTTCAATTACATCCTAAAACATTTTGTCTGTCACAGTACTGTACATACAGAGTCTACACAAAATGAAGTGATACCAGCTGTAACATACCATTTTTTGAAGAACAATTTTACATAACATTTAAGAAAATGTCTACAATTAGGCAAATCATATGTACAAACCAGAGTTGTAATGAGTCACCAAAATTGGGACTCGAGTCGAGTCACTAAACTGCTCGAGTCCAGTTGAGTTACCAATCTGGCTCGAGTCGCTTCGAGTCATCAGTTCTGACAGTTCAAGACATCTTGATTTAATCAGATTAGTTTTACAGGAGATTAGCAATCTATGCAGAACAAAATTAATCTGTTAAAAATACAAAATTAGGATGCACAATAATGTGGTCATACTTGCCCTAATTATGCTCACCATTAAAAGTCCACGGTTTCTGCTTTGTTTTCGTCTTTCCATTTTAGTGAATTTGATTCCTTGATCTATTTATAAGCACATTTTGCCACTGTATATAGACCCCTTTCTCTGTGCTCAATTGGGCTGGATGTTTAGTAATGAATGATACCACAAAACAAAGAAAATATCTAAACATTTTCTCACTTCTCAACACTGACACTCCCTTATAGTTTTGTTTCAGATACATTAACCACATGAAAGGAAATTTGGTGGCATTTAATTTCATGTTGAGATATTACTTCAAGGTTTTAACATATAGGAGACAAACAGAAAAATAAAGAAACCGAGTCAAAATTGTACATAATTCAGTTTTATATAATTCAAAGGTAACATATAATCTGTACCACATACCTCTCCTCTTTGTGTAAGCTGAGTTATGGAGTGTCTTTTTCCATTAAATGTCAACTAGACATTTTTAAGTAACAGATACTGTTTCACAAAAGCACAAAACACAATAAAAAGGTGTCTGTTGGAGTCTTAATGGCAAAACAAAACATAATACTGCACTGAAAAAAGTACAAAAACAAATGAATCTTTTAAACTTTCTCTCCGGTTATGTCTTATACTTAAATATACATAAAACCTGAAGTTAAAGTTGTATGTATATGTATGTTAAAGTAGAAGTCGTGACTGGAAAGAAAGAAAGAAAAAAAATGTTTTAAACCTTAGTTAAAGTCTTTAATTAAAATTTTGTATCTCCGGTTTTACAATTCCAAGAGTGCTAATCTATATATCAGCTAAATGGTAAGTACTTGGGCTAATTAGCCAAATAAAATTTTTTTTGTTGAGTACATCTGCAGTGTACTTTTTTTTCACCGCTGTGTCATGTCTGTGTGTGTGTGTGCATACGTGCTTGCGTGCTTGCTGGGCAGGGCTAACTTTTATGACTGTAGACAAGAGTAACTACTGTACCATCATCACATTTAAAAAAAAACAAAAAAAAACACTTTCTTATAGTTAGTTTCATATACACGTTTTTATTTTA
Organism: Acipenser ruthenus; assembly: GCF_902713425.1. NCBI lineage: Eukaryota > Metazoa > Chordata > Actinopteri > Acipenseriformes > Acipenseridae > Acipenser > Acipenser ruthenus. The sequence goes on along the minus strand of NC_081189.1, from coordinate 97,560,040 downwards.
GATTTTTTTTTTTCTCCTCAGGAGAGAAGGCAAAACTAAATAAGTCTATCGCATGTAATGCCAACAGTTAGGTGTTCGTGTACGTCTGTGTATTAATTTTTGTTTACTTTTTCTAGGCGATTCATTATTTATCTGAAATCGTTATTATTATTTAGCTATGCATTTATTATTTTTTTAACATAATATTTGTTTATTCGATGTGTAAAAGAATGAGGAATAATTATTTTGTTGTTTTGTATTATTGGTTTAGTTTTTATTTTTACTTTGTGTATGTAGCCTATGTAAAGAACAAAGACATTATTTAGCTGTAGTCATTATTATTATTATTATTATTATTATTATTATTATTATTATTATTATTATTATTATTAAGCCATGTATTTTAATATTAGTTTACTCTGTGTGTGTGTGTGTGTAAAGAACAGTCAATCATGGGGTTTCCATGCGGGTCAATTTACACATGAAATGGTGATGCGAGTGCACGTTTGGGAGAATTACTTGGGTAAATCAGGTTTGTGGTCTAAAAAAACGGCCAAAGAGAGGGATAGGGTAAATCTCATTTACTCGTGTAAATGACGAAACACACGGGAAAACCACGCCCAGTTTTGCATGGAAACCTGCATTTCACGTGTAAATGTTAATGAGCGTGTTCATCCTTAACTATAAATATTGCAAGGGAGCAGGTCAGTTGTTACTGTGGATTCCAAGATGGCAGAAGGTAGTGGCTGATGGGTGTTTTTATGGTTAGCAGTGGAATAGTTCATCTTAATGCTAATGCAGGCGGTCTTTCATGTCTGGTCTGTCATGTTGTATATATCTTGTGAGTTTACAGTTCTGTATAAAACCACTTACCACAAACTGCGTTATGCATTTGTTATAGTATTAAAGCAGCTGTTTGAGAATACCCTTGCTGTAAAAACTATGCTAAAATTAAACACGAAGAGGAAGTGAGCTGCTTAACTGAATTAATTCCCGTCCTTTTTTTTATCCCAGCTATGTCCAAAGTCAACGCACGTCTGCCCTCCACGTTAATAAATATAGTTTGTGAACTGGATGTCATAAGCCAGCTCGATCGCTCAAAATAGTGCAACAACATCAAAGTTGTCGATGTCCTCTCAGAACTGACCAAATAAAATTGCAAATGAACATATTGATTTTGTTTTATTTGTTTGCATCATTAATATTTAACACAGCAGTAAATCCAACACAACTTAAAAGAAAGGAGAGCATCTCTGACAGCACGAGCCTCCTCAAATTGAAAAACAATTTGGTCAAGAGCAGTAAAGCACATTATTAACCAAGCAGGCACAGGGTATTTTGCTTTATTACAGCAGCTTAGATTCACTCATGTACCCGTTCAGAATGTCACTAGTAATCTTCAAAAACAGCACGAGTACTTTATGCATAGTTAATTTACATATCAACCCCCACCTTTCCCATGAATTTGCATGACGTCGGGTGAAAAGCCCGGTTTACTCGAGTAAAATAAACTGAGCGAATGGAAACCCAGAAAAGCATTTTACACAAGATATTTTTCTCATGTGAATGTCTCGAGTTAAAAAAAAACTCGCATGGAAAGCACCTGATTGTTATTATTATTAGTTTACTTTTTTTCTGTGTGTGAAAAAGGATGGATAATCTTTATTATTATTATTATTATTATTATTATTATTTTTATTATTATTATTATTATGTATTTTAATGTTTTATGTGGGTGTGTGTAAGCCAGAAAATGGATGGAGAGAATCAGTTCCAGCATCTGGTTCAGTCACTGAAGAGGAGGAAGGCCCTGACTGAGCAGGAGATCGAGATCCTCCTCGTGGAGGACCACAAGGGCATGGACGCCATGGAGGAGGACCTCCCTGATAAAGCAGAGGATTTTCAGATTTGGCACTCCCCCGAAGGTGATTCTTTTCAATAAAACAAAAAAACGTGAACAGAGTGCTTGTTGTTCAGTTTCATCTTTTTGCATGTTGTCATGTTTTCTAAATGCATGTTGCCTAACAGTTTTCTTACTGCATGTTCTCTCTTTTTCATCTTTCTGTAATGACAATTTACTGATCATTATCTTGTATAAAATGGTATAAAATATGAATTTTCTGCAATAAAATGTTTTAGCCTGGTTTTTATTTATTCTAGTTTTGAAAATAAATAAATAAATACAGCACAATATGGAAGTTATTTTTCTTAGCCCTGGTCTGCCTTTGCCATTTCGGAGACTGATTTTTTGTAAAATACAATGCATTGTAAAAACGTATTTAGCTCTGCAACTGTACAAGATATTTCAATTCTGATTTCACATTTGAAATCCTTGGAAAATTGTGCAGCTACAATATGCACTAAGTTTTTTTTTTTATATATATCACTTGGAAAAGAGTTGTAATTGGCCATTTTTTTAAATATTATTTATTATTTTCCATATTTTTATATTTTTTGGGAGGTGTATCATATGAAAAAAAAATTCACCCCACAACAAAATAAATGAATGAATGCCTTTCTGTAGATGTATTGGGTTTTAATTTCTGATTTAAGGTTCCAAAACTACAAGCGTTTAAACAGAACGTGTTCATATTTATGACCAAATATGGTCATTCCCCGTAGGCAGCATAGGGTTAAACATAAACCTCTAGTTTCACAGACCCTGATTAGCATTGACCTTGGACTACCTAATATTAGTTTAGGTAAACTTCCAAATGTTTGTAGTTTTTATTAGTTTGCATTAGCTTAACAAATGTGTACTGTAAACAATGTTTTATTCATAACTGGATTTAAAGGGGAAATTTAAAAATAGCTACAAAGCACCAACTCCCTTAAGAGATATGGTGTCCATAAATAAACAGTTAAAATACATGCAACCATACATACATACATTAAATAAAGAGAATAGTGAGCACCAAATACTTCCCAAATTATTTACTTTTTAAGCTTTCACTAGGCAAAATTTTACTTATTAGAAACATTTTCCATAAATTCATTACCTTTATTTGTGTGCTAACAAAACCTGCAAAATAACTCCTAATCAGTGTTGTTTAATTTGCCCTGACATTATTTTATTTTATTTTTAAAAATATTGAATATCGACTACCTACTCATTTTGGAAAAATACTGCTGTTGCTTGTGCCTGAGTTTTTAATTAATTCAGATTCTCATTTTAGCTGCTAAATTAGTGGCAGTTACCAGTGTTATGTTTTGAATGCAGTTTATTCATATTGTTACTTTACAGTGCTGGCAGGATGCAGCCTGCTTGTTTCTTTCCCGGTCGACTGTATAATTATTAAAAGCGAACTCCACCACCGCAGGTACTTTTAGTGTACTCTCCATGTTATTATTTTGTTTTTTTGTGTCTGTGGCAAAACTCTGAAATCACTATTTTCCTCAGTATTTTCTGTGATCCGTGATCAGAAATCTGTCTTTGCTTCCCGCCTACACATTTTGATTCCCGGGCTCCCTGCTGCTTGTGATGTTGTGACCACAGAATGGTGCTATAGGCTAGAAAGGTGCTTTCTATTTCCTTAGCAATGGTCTTAACAACCATGAGAGGAACCTGTTTATGTGCAAATTGACAAGATGACTGCGTGTGTTTGAGAGGGGCTGCATGTAATGAAAATGAAATAAAAGACAATGACTCGAGTCAGATGGAGACTTTTTTGCGTGACTCAAAGCGAATCACGTCTTTTGAGCAGGAAGTCCAGTTGATTCAAGTCTTTGCTTGCAGGGACCTGATTCTGAGTCGAGTCATTGACTCAAGTCATTACAACTCTGGTACAAACTGTTACAACTGTATAACCGAATTACACTTTTTAGTAAGTTCTGAACTGTTACAATGCCAATTTCTTTTTAAGATAATGTATTTTTTATGCACAACTGGCTGTCACTACAACTGTTTACAGTGTGAATCTTGATGAGATAATGAGTAGTCTGAGGCCACTTTTATTACTGTAGTGACCAAGAGATGATTCTGAAGTTCCCCCTATAAAGATTATATTAGGCATTCTATGAAACTGAACAAATTAAATATACAGTATATTTCCCTAGTTAAAATATTATGGTATTAGCTAATGCCATCTAGGCTTATTAGGGGTTAAGGTGGCATGTTAAGATACTTTGATATGATGCTGCATGGCTGGTATTGGGCTTTTAATAGGTTCAATATTTTGTAATTAGAATTTTACATTTGTTTGAATTTAGGCCAATTTTGGATGTAGAAGGATTATAAGAACACTTTCAGGAAGCCCACTTTTTTAATTTTAACTTATTGTGATGCAGTTATAGGGTGTGTCAATTAACTAATTATTTAATGAATGCATGCATTCATTCATTCATTCACTGAGATGAGCTGCATGCTATGGTTGTCATGCCACTGTTGACAGATCTTGCTTGAGAGAGTGTTTTAAATTAATCTGTATAGTAAAAAGTTAAAAAAAAAACTGTGCTGTTGTTCTTTTTATTAAATTTATAACGAATACAGTACATATAATAATTCCATTAATTTAAGGCAATTCAGGTCAAATTTTGCAGGTCTAACCAGCGCAGGGAGGGTGTCCAGCAAAATGCATTTCTTTAAAATACTAACAAATCCTAAAAGAGTAATACCTGCTTTTGTTTCAAGGCACAATTTCACATTTTTAGACTAATTAAATTCTAAAATATTACAAATTATATATATATATATATATATATATATATATATATATATATATATATATATATATATATATAGTCAGAACTACTGAAATAGTATTCTTTCTTTGAATTATAAAACATAAACACAGCAAAGCTGATCATTCCATTAATTAACACATTGTGATTGAAGGCATAATTCAGGATAAATAATTTAAAAAAATAAATAAATAAAACAAAAGAATAGGCACGTGTCACAATAGGGTTCATATAACTAGTCACGGACCATTCCAATCATTACAATGTAACAGTAATAATTAAATTGCAACAAAACATTAAATAAATAAATAAATAAATAAATAAATAAATAAATAAACAAACGGGACATTTTAGATAGGACTCAATACCACGTACATAAAAAACTCATTCACAGTGGTGAACACCTACAGTACAGTATAACTCTGTGCCCAGCTGCGATGTATGTGAGTACTGTGTACCGGTATTTTTAATTTATCTACACCACCACATATAGCATTTATAGAAATCTGTAGTTCCATGAACTCCTTTGTAAAACTTATTATTACATACGTGTTTACAAAATGTACCTTGCATATATTTACAAAAACATATACTTACATTTGACTTATTTTTTTTGTTGTTGTTTACGTATCAATCACAATATATGACAACCGATGTACTCAAGGTATCAAGCCACCCAGGCAATCAAATGCGATTAAAAAAAAAAAACGTACAGTTGCCTATTTAAATCAAAATCCATATCACCATAAAAAGCCCAATTTAAATAAATACAACTTACTTTAAGAGGTATTCCCTAAAGTCCAGTGCTAGTGTTAATTTCTTCCTTGTCAAAGTTCCGCTCTGCACTGTATGCAAACTTTCCAAAGTGATAGGATTCTTCAAAACGCTGCGACCTAAGAGTTTACAATCACATGACATGTATAGTCTATCTAGGGCGGGGTGGCACAGGGCGGTGGAGGGTGGAGCAGCTAAACAGAAGCGGACAGGCTGTTGTCACGAGAGTGTTACCGAAAGTATTGATGACGTGTACTGGGCGTTGCTCTGTTATGTTATGGAGTACTGTAGTAGTAGTACCAAACTATATATATATGGTTTTAAAAAAGTTGAACTGAATTACATCTGAATTCTCCCATCTAAATGTACGTTTGTATGTTTTTTACATTTAACCAATACATAATCAACTTTTCAAAATTAGTCTGAAAAAGATTTTAAATTCAAGGACCAATTTTACAATTAAAGGGGAAACATTTTGGTAGATAGTGTGGTAGATAGATAGTGAACACACCATTTAAAAAATCCTCCCACTTCACATTACCAAGGTGCCCTGATGATATTGATATCTGTGACTGTGAGTATGTACACATCGACATTCTCCACGAAAACTTCTTAAAGGCCTCTTAAGAACCAGGCATAAAAAGACGACTACCTGAATTTAATAACTAAATAAAATAACATCACATAGATGTTATACTGTATATGTGCTTACATATTTATAAATTGTAGGGCATTGCGCTGGAATTGAAATATAAAATTACATTTTGTTTTATATTTATTTATTTTATTTATTTATTTCTTATAATATATTGTATTAGTGATTCTATTTTCAAATTTAAATGTATTTAGATAGCACTTGTCTGACAGACTGGCTGTTATTTGGCAGTTCCGGTTTAGGTTAAATAAGTTTCCAACATGGTTTGTTTTTATTAGCGTAGTTTGGGTTGAACTATGATTCATTCTATTTTTTGACACGAACTGTAGACACATTTCAAAGCTGTTACATTCTAGTCATACTTAAAGCTATACCATGTACTAACTGGAGTTTTCTCTGTCAGTTAGACTTCTAGGTATTTTTATTTGTATAACCTTCCGTAAATATTGAACACTTAATAGAGAAACATTAAAAAATACTAAAAGAATCTTCAAAATAAAAACGTCAAAAGGAACTAAGAAACTGGACACCTTAAGCCAGGGCCAATTTCCAGTCAATTTTAATGATTCAAACAGTGATGGACCTAAATACTACAATGTTTTAAGTCTACTGTTTCATTTACATTTAAGAAATACTCTGGTGTGTTTTTCATTTTTCAAAAATTTGAGGACTGTCTTCAGATATATGCCTAATGTGACTGTAACTCCAGAAAAATATATGAAAACTTAGAAAATCTTCCTGTATGCAGGGGTATACAATTTGGTGCTATTGTGCTAGATTCTAGCTCCAGGGTACTTCATGTAGTGCCAGCAACATACAATTCTGGCACCAGTAGACATGCTTCATTATTATTAATAGTATTATTATTTTATTATTATTATTCCTTAGCAACCATAGATGATGATAGTTTCTCATTGGGTCTGGATAACTCGCATGACCCACCTACACTCACACACATACACAGGAGAGAAGGTTTGTGTCGTGTGGGAAGTTGTGAGGGGGGGGGGGGGGGGGGCTTGATTAGAGTGGGTTTGGTAATTTAACACCAGTCGGCTCTTTGGTGCTAAACGTTCAAAAGAGTTTAGCAACAATTTTCAAAACGATCAAGTGAGAAAAAACCCCAAAACAAAACAAACAACAAAAAGAACATCAGGCTCTACAGTATGTACAAAGCTTTAACTGGTAAGTTATTTTATGACCGTAGTACTAACTAGATAAAGTATCTTTTTAAAAAAATTAATTAACGTGTGTATTCATGAAGCATTCTGGATTGCCATTGAGCCATCCAGTTTCTATCACAATACCACTCCTTCACCATTGTTACTGAAAAGACAATTGCATTTGTCATGCTAGTCATACAGGTTTCTCTGTTTACCCCAAATAGTTTAATATACTTTCTTGAATGCATTCTTTGCTGTTGACAAACAGACTAACATGAAGAAAAATATCCAATCACTGAATTGACACTAGAACAAAATTACAAGCAATAGGTAATATATATATGGTAAAAATAATATACAAATATGTTATTATTATTATTATTATTATTATTATTATTATTATTATTATTATTATTATTATTATAGAAGTAGTAGTTGCTGCAGTAGTCATAGTCATACATGTCCATGTAGTTTACTACCCTGTCTTCACAACATTGATTATCTTATCTCAGTATAAAAAAGGTATTACTAAATGTTTTATCTTGTAATGGTGTCACAAGAGTTTGGATGGATTTTGAGAGAGTGTAGCTTTACATTCAAAGTTTAAGTTTAGGTTAGCATTTAAAAGAAAATAATTTGACGAAGATTTCTTGTCAAAATGTTTGTCTACTTTAATTCCTATCTTTCTTTTGAGTGTTTTAGTGCTGCATATATATCAACAGTCACTTTTGTTCAATAATGGAGGGAGCTTTGAAGCAGGAAAAGGGTGGAAACAGTCATTAACTTGGGGTGTGGTATCATCTTGGGTTTTTGTTCTCAAGTTTTCTCTGGAGGCCAGGTTACGTGTTGATCCTCCAGCAAGTCTGTACCTTGGATTAGTTTAGTGTCCATGTTTCGGGCATTCCACAATGGTAGCAACAACAGCAAGTGATAATATGTGGGGAATTGGGTGGGGAGGGCTTAGGAACCCTCCCTGGAGAAGTTTTAAAGCATAGGAAATTATTCTTCAAGAGAGATGGCATGGTCCTGGAATACCCATAATATTCCAGTGTGCTGTCCAGTGCAGCAGACCTTTGTTGTGTTGGTAAAGATGCAATCAGATGGAATACCTGACCTGGAGTTACCTGACAATCCCCAGCCGTTGGAGGAGGAGCGCGGTTCAGTAATACTATAGCTAGTCAATAGTTATTTGGAAAGTTATTCAAGAAAGGAACCATATGAATGTTTACAAATAAGTTTTGTAGATCAGCCTGTATCACTATTAAAATGTTGAGGCTGGTTAGGGTCTCCTGAATTAAACTGTAAGCTTTCATTTAGCAGTTCTTTTCCAAATACCTTAAAGCCACTTTGGTAATTAATCCTTACGTTGCCTTAAATAAGTCAAATAAAGCACTAAAGCTATTAGGAAGTGGTCAGAAACTAGGGTGAAGGGTCATTCGAGTAACCAATGACGGTCCATAAGGATCTGTCCAACCCCCTTAGCCATTCAGTGGTTTCTATGTATTTTAATAATGTAATATTTGATTTCTCAGTTCCTTGTTTGGTTGAGTGTTGTTTCCATCAGCTGTGCAGGTTTTGTCTATTGAATGATTCAACTTAATTTGTACATTTTACTATTCGATTTAGCTTGGTGTTAGTCAGTATTTAAAACCAACAGTTGAGGGTGAGACATTACCTGTGACAATCCATAATACAAACTAGAGGTCAGAGATGTAGACTTGTGTAACCTTTTTCAGTACTGGAAACATCAAAATAATAATAATAATAATACATCTCAGTTTGAATACAGTTATGTTAAATGCGCTTCATGCTGTGGGATTCTTTGTGACATCTATTCAGGATTGCCACCTGGCCCCATAATCCCGGAACACTTTTGGTTGGGACAGGGTTTTTAAGTTATTATTATTATTATTATTATTATTATTATTATTATTTATTTCTTAGCAGATGCCCTTATCCAGGGCGACTTACAATTGTTACAAGATATCACATTATTTTTACATACAATTACCCATTTATACAGTTGGGTTTTTACTGGAGCAATCTAGGTAAAGTACCTTGCTCAAGGGTACAACAGCAGTGTCCCCCACTGGGGATTGAACCCACAACCCTCCGGTCCAGAGCCCTAACCACTACTCCACAAGTTGCCCTTAAACTGAAAAAAAAAAAATAAACACACAAATTGAGTGCTAAACACTTGCTTAATTTATACTGGTTCTTAATTATCCGAATCATTGTGATAATACAAATCTACAAAATAAAAAAACATCATGAATAAGTGTCTGTAGGTTTATTCAAGATACTTTTTATTTTTATTTTGTAAAATTAGTATTTCAGTTCTCAATATTTAAAAGTTGCTATTTATATCCTGTTAATTAGTAATATATAGTCCTAATTTACACCGACTCTCCCAATTAAATAATAACACTGATCAGGTGTTCAGTGTCTGGTCTCAGGAATAGTGAACAGCTGGTCAGTATTAATGATTTGAGCGGGAGAAGGCGATATACTATTAGATACTTTAAAAAAAAAAAAAAAAAAAATATATATATATATATATATATATATATATATATATATATATATATATATATATTTAAAACTATTAATAAAATAAATATCGATGATGGTCCTTATTTATTTAATTTGTTAAAAGTTATATTGTATTGTCATGCTGCCTCGAGATAATTACTCAACAGAATCAATTTAGCAAAAGTTTAGCGCTCAATTGATGTGTTGATTTCCTTCAGTTTAAAGGCAACTTCAAAACGCTGTTCTGTCTCCCAGTGTTCCGGAATTATGGGGCTAGGTGGCCACCCTACATCTATTGGCCATATTCCGTTGTTGTTGTTGTTGTTGTTGTTGTTGTTGTTGTTGTTGTTGTTGTTGTTGTTGTTGTTGTTGTTGTTGTTGTTGTTGTAGTAGTAGTAGTAATCCTGTATTTGTATTGATTTAGGGCGATGCAAGGGTTCCAATAATGGACGTTCTATTTATTTGCTCAATCAGAACACAGCGTAGTTTCACAAAACAAAAGTATATGAAAGGAGTGGGGTTTTTTTTACTGCTTTTTATCTTTATCTTGCTTTTCCTGTTTATCCCTTTTTGTCACATACGGTTTTTCTAACTTTATTGTTCAAACAGAACTTAAAGGTGCAGTCCTACATATCCAAACTGATAGATAAACGTAAATATTTCAGTCTTACATTAACATGGCAACCAAGCAAAGCATTGTGAGGAATGTTTTTCTCATACTGATTTCATTTTGTACTTTGCACGATACGCATTTTGGAGTGGTATGCTTTTTCTTAATTAATCTACTTCATTACGATTTTCAGTCTGTTTTCTGGTGTACACCGCTCACAATACTTTAGTTATTTGTTTATTTATTTTTAAATAAAGACTACTTTATATCTTTTTAGTAAGAAACTATATCTGCGCAATAACTGTAGATAAAGCATTCTGTACTGGAAACCACACGGTAATTATTATGAATGGATAATTAAGAGTTATCACTGGCATAAAGGATGTTATGTTGTTTTCTTTCTGATTTAGTTCCTGAGAAGAATAGTCGGTGCAGTTATTATTGAGGTGTATTTGACGCTAATGTAATGCAAAGTTGTTTTGACATTGTCTTTATTAGGCCGGCCAAAGACCCATGGTCATATTTGCTACATTTTCTTTAAATTCTCAATTCCGGTAGTAAAAAGAGACCCAGTTCGGGTAATTTTAAACCCGACCTCTTATACAAATGCTTGCTGAATGCAGAATAAATAAAATGGTAAATAAAAAGTTAAATTACCAGAATAATAGTGTTATATTATTTTTCTCATTTTGGACCTTCAAAATGAAGACCCCTCCCATTACATTATTTCCAACCACTCCCTTGAGACATTATTTTTTGAATCCAGCAACATCTCTTGTGTTAGGTACAGTGCAGATGAGTACCAGTACAGGATGTGTCAATTCTAGCCAAAAGTCCCTCAAAACTGACTCTATTGAACTCTCGTTCTACATCCAGGCGCCTCTGCCCAAAGGAGTGTTAGGCACAGCACATTCACATTTTTGTTGGTTAAATTTGCTTCCATTCCCCAGAATTATTATGATTTGGAGGCTTGGTGGTCCAGTGGTTAAACAAAGGGGCTTGTTACCAGAAGGTTTCAGGTTCAATTCTCAGTTCAGCCACTGACTCACTGTGTGACCCTGAGCAAGTCACTTGTGCGCCGTCCTTCAGATGAGATGTAAAACCAAGGTCCTATTGTAAGTGACTCAGCAGCAGCAGTTGTGATGCATAGTTCACCCCCAGGTCTCTGTAAGTTGCTTTGGATGAAAGTGTCTGCTAAATAATAGTAATAATAATAACAACAGGAATCTCTGCCATTTGACCAATATTGTCTTAGAAGAGTCTATATCCCCAGGTATTTATTGTACATGTCAGGTAGACTGACAGAAATGTTAGTTACAGTAAGTAAACCCACTATTGGTTAACTAGTTTTTCTAGGATTTAAATTTTTGGTGACACCACAGGAGTCTGTAATTAGGCACACCCTGAGCATCAGAAAGCCAATTTTTATGTCAATTTAGGCTTTATATGGGGACAAGATCCCCCACGGCACTGAAGAGAACCACAGCAAAGCAGGTTACCCAGAGGGAAGATTTGGGACAAAAGACAACAAAAACCACACCAGTCACCCATTTAATCTTATTGGGTACATAATGTACTTTGTTGAAATGAATCAGAAGCAACTCAAAGTGTGCTTCTGTGCCAGCTCAGTTGAAGGGCTATTATTCTATTATTTGCATATCAAGATTACAAAGTGTCATGTACTATACACTGCAAATATATGTGTGTTTTGTTTTGTGCCTTTTGTTCTAACAGCTCCTGTTTGAAATAGCAAAGAGCCAGACGGTTCACTAAGAGGTTTATAAGGTTTAAAGAAGTTCAGAGTTGCACAGAAGTCTCAGATGGAGAGTAGCCAATATTTTTTCACACGTTATGTTTTACACTATCAATCAGCCACACAAAAACATAGTGAGTGAGACATTCATTTTATTTAGGGCTTGTACTGTACAAAGTTGTTTTTTTTTGTAAACAAATTATTAAATACAAAAGGGACAAATTAGGCCTGTTTTCTTGTATGTAGTTTTGATATACAGTAATAAATGCATATCTTTCAGATTTTTTTAATCAATAAAATAAATCAAAAGAATAAATACTGTTTTTATAGAGAACGTATCTTTTATAGGAATGTAAAGGCTCAAAATATTGAATATAGTCTGGGATTCCGCTGTAAGGGACATTTGTCCGTTGTTTGAGTTTTCTTGTCTGAAGTTTTCCAGCTGGCTTCCTTCAATTGATGTTTGTTCTTTACAGGCCCGCCCCCACACCCGAGTCTCCACCTTCTGAACTCTGCACCTGCATTGAACAATGTTTAACTAGATAATGGACTTGCTCAGTCAGTCTCCCTCCTCACAATAACGTCTGCCCTGTAGAAAGCAAAGTATGTTTTTTGGAATTTTTCTGCTTGGGTTTTTAATTAAATACTAGCTTCCCCGGCTCCTACTAATCTCACATTCTCTCCAAATGCTGTGAAACAATACTGTCTTGGCATACTAGGCCTATTGTGAATGTATGCAAAATGAGATGCAAAGTTCCAATTACATTGTTGATTTAGCAGAAAACGGAAAATAAGCTTAGAATTGTTCCACTGTCACAACTTAAATGCCTTTTTTCTACATTCAAGTTATACACAGCTAAAAAAGTTTCATACTATTTGGCAGGACAACTAGTACTGCACTTGCACCAATATCACTAACATAGCCTTCATTTCAACTGCAAAATACTGGATCCTTGAGAAGGCAAGTTTAACTGTGTTAGATGAAAAAGGCATTGTTTTTGTAATATTATTTTACTTATATGTTGATATGCTTTCCCTGTGTATTTCATTAAATTCAATGTAAAGGCAAGTTAATGATTAGGAAACATTCATTATTTGGCCATGATGCATTGTTGGTGTCTGGTACTCTTCCTGTGTCTTGTAATCTCTTGTAGTAATATAGCCCATTAGTAGGGTGTATTGTGAATATGTTTTATTAGAAGGACCAAGAGGGTACCAAGCTATACTGGAAAACAGTTTCAAAACAAAACAAAAATGTTGAAGAATGATGTAACCCTAGGTTAGGTATAAAAAGGCTTGTTTAAAGATTAATAGAGCAGAGGAATGAAGACTGCACGCTCTGTTGTCTCCAAAATTAAGTTATGCTCATGAAATGCCTTTTCCGATTACATGCTGATCTTGATGTTTAATAAAGTATTAGTATTATATTGTTGTATTGAGTGAATCACTCTGGGTTAGTCCACACAATAAGAAACACCTGTGAGCCAGTGTAGCAACAGATTTCTGTCATTTCAAAGCTTGCTAATTGCTGTGTATCAGTGTCCATCAGTCACTGGTTTAGCTGTGGATTATCACTTATCTGATCTTCATTCGGAAGCTGGAAGGTGAGGGAGTTGAAGGGGATTAGCATGTTATTAACTACCCCAGGCAGTAACTATATGGGCATTGTCACTATGTAATTAGGTAAAAGTTGAAGATGCTGTGTAGCACAGAGTGTACAATTTTATATTTTTAATAAACAGAAGAGCCTTCTGTGCATTGCACTTTAACATAAGGGAAGCAGACCATGGGGGTATAGAGTCGTTCACCTAGTAAAAGCGTGTAGAGTGCAAAGTGACTCATGCCATCGCGAGCTACAGCAGCTGGCAAAACATTTCAAATAGAAAAAAAGAATTCATTGAATAAACTTGAATAAAATGTATTTAAAAATAATAGAATTACACACTGGAGAATACCAGTATTTTATTATTATTTATTTCCTAGCAGACTCCCTTATCGAGGACGACTTACAATTGTTACAAGATATCACATTATACAGATATCACATTATTTTTTACATACAAGTACCCATTTATACAGTTGGGTTTTTACTGGAGCAATCTAGGTAAAGTACCTTGCTCAAGGGTACAGTAGCAGTGTCCCACACCTGGGATTGAACCCACAATCCTCCGGGCAAAGGTCCAGAGCCCTAACCACTACTCCACACTGCTTTTACTATACAGTTTATGGAATCCAAACAAAAAAAGAATACCATATATATATATATATATATATATATATATATATATATATATATATATATATATATATATATATATTCAGCCCCTTAAGTGAGTACTTGGTAGAAGCAGCTTTTGCAGCAATTACTGCTATGAGTCTTTTTGGATAGGTCTACTAGCTTTGTACAGTAGGATGGTGAAAGTTTTGCCCATTCTTCACAGGAAAATTGCTCCAGTTCTGATAAGTTTGTTGGGGATCGTCGATGGACTGCAATCTTCAAGTCTCGCCATAAATTTTCGATTGGATTCAAGTCAGGACTTTGACCGGGCCACTCAAAAACATTAATTCTCTTATTGTTCAACCACTCCAGTGTGGCTTTGGCTTTGTGCTTTGGTTCATTGCCCTGCTGAATTGTTGAATTTCCTCCCCAGTTTCAGAGTCTTGGCTGACTCAAACAGGTTTTCCTCAAGGATTCGCCTATACTTTGCACCATCTATTCTCCCCTCTATCCTGACAAGCTTCCCAGTCCCTGCTGAAGAGAAGCATCCCCATAACATGATGCTGCCACCACCATGCTTGACAGTTGGGATGGTGTTGACTGGGTGATGTGCAGTGTTGGGCTTGCGCAGATGTAACGCTTGTAATTTCAACTGAAAAAGTAAAATTTTTGTCTCGCCTGACCACAAAACCTTTTTTCACATGTCTGCAGTATCATCTACATCCTTTTTCGCAAACTCCATACGTGCTTTAAGATGAGGCTTTTTGAGTAATGGCTTCTTTCTTGCCACCCGTCCGTACAGGCCAGCTTTGTGTAGGGTCTGGCTTATTGTTGATGTGTGAACACTGACACTCACAGAACACAGAACTTTGCAGATCTCTCAAGGTCATTGTTGGCTTCAGTGTGACATCCCAAACCAGTTTGCTGTTTGCCTGTCTGCTCAGTTTGGGAGGGTGACCTGATCTGGGTAGTGTCTGGGTGGTATGGTGCATATTCCACTTTCTAATAATGGACTTCACTGTACTGAGAGGGATAATCAGCACCTTTGAAATTTTCTTGTACACTTCTCCTGCTCTGTGCTTCGCTACCACTTTATCCCTGACTTGTTTCGAAAGCTCCTTGGTCTTCATGGTTGCTTTGTTGGATCACTAGGTGAGTTGCATCTTGAAAGTCTTTATATACCTGAGGGAAATTATCTACAAGTTAAACCACATTGAGTACCCACAGGCTGAAACCATTTCACTAATTTTGTGACCTTTCAAACAAATAATTTGCACCTGAGCTGATTTAGGGCCACCCATCAGCCACTACTAAATTCAGCACTTCCATTGAAAAACACGAGTCACAGCTGGCATAACATATCTATACATAATTGACAACTTTTCCAACACATTTTGCAGATGCTTGCAAATATACACATTTAAAATGACTCATATGAATATAAAATAGTCTGTCAATACCTTGTTGAATTAGCCACCTCTCATCTTATTTGACTGTATTTACGTTCTTAAGTAGGCCATCAATGTTCTTTACTAGTGCTGACTTAAAACACAAAAAGAGCCATATAAATTCAGCACTTCCATTGAAAAACACATGAGTCACAGCTGGGTGTCTGATAGTTAGAGGCACTATTCATGTGTGCTTTATCCAAAATAATCTGCTGTGCCTGTTATTATGATGACCCAAGTTATTTAAATACAATCCAAACACAGGAATTAACTAAATTAAGGTTGCTCGACCAATAAGATCATAACTTCATGATAATTCACTTATTCAAAGATGTACTGTAATTCATTATATGATTAACCCACAGGAAAGTCAAAGAATCCAGGTAATTTACCTTCGGGAGGTCATGTCCCTGTGTTAGAGTAACAGACTGAAGTAATGCAGTGCAACAGCCCTAATCTTTGACCACAAAGACTGTGTGCATTGAATTAAGCTTCAGGACACCTTGTGGTGCAATGCTAGGATAGTGTACTCTGAAATGGACTTCATTACTTCAGAGAATGGAACTCAGTTGACTAAAACAGTATTCAAATCTATTAAATAATTAACAGCCAGCTATTCATGTAGTCAATTACTTCTGTTCATAAATGTGTCTAGGCTCTGGGGTATGCCTACAGTCCCAATCGTGTACTGTATAGCCAAAACATTAGGTCCAAGTACAGACTTTAAGTATGAAATAGTGTGAAGTTCCTGGTGCTGGTTCCTTTGAAAATCCTCAAGTTGTTTTACATTATTTTGGTTTTGTAGTTATTATTTTGTCAAATAGTTTTATGGCAACTTGCTCATATTTGTCAACTGAGCTCACATCAATACTGAGATGTTAAATCTCATGGGGATATTCCTGCTACAAAATGTTCCAATAAACAGAAAACACAATGGAACTAAATGTACACATTAGATGTCATGGAAATAAACAACATGTGCGTTCCTAAATATATTACTAAATTCTTATCCACAGTTGATTGGTTTCCCATTAGATTTGACAGTACATGAAATCCTATCCCACAATATTCTCTGGTTGATGTGCTATATAATTATGATTGTTTTGATCTTTGTCGAATGAGCAGCCAGACCATCTGCAAGAATATGGTGACTTCACGGCTGGAGCATTCAGAGTTACTCCTCTTCTTGACAAAATGATGTCCAGACAAAGCAAAATTAAATTTGCCACTTCATATAGAAAATGTACAGACAAGTACATTATATGAGAAAAAAAAGTTTAGTTCTATTAGTGCTTAAACTTGACGTCTGTTGTATTCATGATTCATTAATCAAAACTGGAGGGGAATTATGAATAAGACCAATGTTAAAATACGTGTTATAAATACATAGGTCAGGGGTCTGCCAGCAAGTGGAGATCCAAAGCATGTTGAAGTTTGTGGTATGGAATGGAGAAGCCAATTCACACAAGTTTATGTAAATTAGCTAACAAGGCATTCTGGAAATTCCCCACAATGTTTAAAGAAATGGGGGGGATCAGTGTAAATATACATTTGTTATTTTATTTAATTTGATCTATATTTGACATAGATGTGTGCATACAGTTGTACATTATTTTTAGTGTTACTAGGTTTTTAAAGAATGCGGTTTGACACTAGAATTGTCCCTACTGCTCCCATAGTTATCTCATATATATATATATATATACAGTGCCGTGAAAAAGTATTTCCCCCTGTCTGATTTTCTGCATTTTTGTATATTTTTGACACTGAATGTTATCAGATCTTCAACCAAAACCTAATATTAGATAAAAGGGACCCTGAATGAACAAATAAAACAAAAACATTTATACATATTTCATTTATTTATTAAAGAAAGTTGTGCAACACCCAATGCCCCCATGTGAAAAAGTAATCGCCCCCTTAGACTCAATAACTGGTTACGCCACCTTTAGCAGAAATAACTGCAACCAAACACTTCCTGTAGTTATTGATTAGTCTCTCACAGCGTTGTGGAGGAATTTTGGCCTACTCCTCCATGCAGAACTGCTTCAACTCAGTGACATTTGTGGGTTTTCGAGCATGAACTGCTCATTTCAGGTCCTGCCACAACATCTCAATGGGGTTTAGGTCTGGACTTTGACTAGGCCATTCCAAAACTTTAAATTTCTTGTTCTTCAACCATTCTGGTAGACTTGCTTGTGTGTTTCGGATCATTGTCTTGCTGCATGACCCAGCTGTGCTTAAGCTTCAGCTCACGGACGGATGGCCTGACATTCCCCAATAGAATTCTCTGATACAGAGCAGAATTCATGGTTCCTTCAATGATGGCAAGGCGTCCAGATCCTGATGCAGCAAAGCATCCCCAAACCATGACACTACCACCACCATGCTTGACCGTTGATATGAGGTTCTTACTGTGGAATGCAGTGTTTGGTTTTCGCCAGACATAATGGGGTCAGCCAAAAAGTTCCACTTTTGACTCATTTGTCCATTGAACATTATTCCAGAACTATTGAGGATCATCCAGGTGCTTTTTGGCAAACTTGAGACGAGCATTCATCTTCTTCTTAGTGAGCAATGGTTTCTGCCTTGCTACTCTGCCATGAATCCCATTTTTTGCATGTTTGATTACCTTGCACACCAAACAAATGAAAGAAGCACCAAACTTTGGTGTCATTTTTTCTCTCAGACTCCCTCTATATACTACTACAACCCACAAAAAAATCTGACCAAATACAATGTGAAAGATATGCAGAAAATCAGACAGGGGCAAATACTTTTTCACGGCACTGTATGTATATATATATATATATATATATATATATATATATATATATATATATATATATATACACAGTACTGTGCAAAAGTTTTAGGCAGGTATGAAAAAATGCTGTAAAGTAAGAATGCTTTCAAAAATAGACATGTTAATAGATTATATTTATCAATTAACAAAATGCAAAGTGTGTGAACAGAAGAAAAATCTAAATCAAATCCATATTTGGTGTGACCACCCTTTGCCTTCAAAACAGCATCAATTCTTCTAGGTACACTTGCACAAAGTCAGGGATTTTGTAGGCATATAGTCAGGTGTATGATTAAACAATTATACCAAACAGGTGCTAATGATCATCAATTCAATATGTAGGTTGAAACACAATCATTAACTGAAACAGAAACAGCTGTGTAGGAGGATTAAAACTGGGTGAGGAACAGCCAAACTCAGCTAACAAGGTGAGGTTGCTGAAGATAGTTTACTGTCAAAAGTCATACACCATGGCAAGACTGAGCACAGCAACAAGACACAAGGTAGTTATACTGCATCAGCAAGGTCTCTCCCAGGCAGAAATTTCAAGGCAGCAGGGGTTTCCAGATGTGCTGTCCAAGCTCTTTTGAAGAAGCACAAAGAAACAGGCAACGTTGAGGACCGTAGACGCAGTGGTCGGCCAAGGAAACTTACTGCAGCAGATGAAAGACACATCATGCTTACTTTCCTTCGCAATCGGAAGATGTCCAGCAGTGCCATCAGCTCAGAATTGGCAGAAAACAATGGGACCCTGGTACACCCATCTACTGTCCGGAGAAGTCTGAAAGTTGTGCAACACCCAATGCCCCCATGTGAAAAAGTAATCGCCCCCTTAGACTCAATAACTGGTTACGCCACCTTTAGCAGAAATAACTGCAACCAAACACTTCCTGTAGTTATTGATTAGTCTCTCACAGCGTTGTGGAGGAATTTTGGCCTACTCCTCCATGCAGAACTGCTTCAACTCAGTGACATTTGTGGGTTTTCGAGCATGAACTGCTCATTTCAGGTCCTGCCACAACATCTCAATGGGGTTTAGGTCTGGACTTTGACTAGGCCATTCCAAAACTTTAAATTTCTTGTTCTTCAACCATTCTGGTAGACTTGCTTGTGTGTTTCGGATCATTGTCTTGCTGCATGACCCAGCTGTGCTTAAGCTTCAGCTCACGGACGGATGGCCTGACATTCCCCAATAGAATTCTCTGATACAGAGCAGAATTCATGGTTCCTTCAATGATGGCAAGGCGTCCAGATCCTGATGCAGCAAAGCATCCCCAAACCATGACACTACCACCACCATGCTTGACCGTTGATATGAGGTTCTTACTGTGGAATGCAGTGTTTGGTTTTCGCCAGACATAATGGGGTCAGCCAAAAAGTTCCACTTTTGACTCATTTGTCCATTGAACATTATTCCAGAACTATTGAGGATCATCCAGGTGCTTTTTGGCAAACTTGAGACGAGCATTCATCTTCTTCTTAGTGAGCAATGGTTTCTGCCTTGCTACTCTGCCATGAATCCCATTTTTTGCATGTTTGATTACCTTGCACACCAAACAAATGAAAGAAGCACCAAACTTTGGTGTCATTTTTTCTCTCAGACTCCCTCTATATACTACTACAACCCACAAAAAAATCTGACCAAATACAATGTGAAAGATATGCAGAAAATCAGACAGGGGCAAATACTTTTTCACGGCACTGTATGTATATATATATATATATATATATATATATATATATATATATATATATATATATATATATATATACACAGTACTGTGCAAAAGTTTTAGGCAGGTATGAAAAAATGCTGTAAAGTAAGAATGCTTTCAAAAATAGACATGTTAATAGATTATATTTATCAATTAACAAAATGCAAAGTGTGTGAACAGAAGAAAAATCTAAATCAAATCCATATTTGGTGTGACCACCCTTTGCCTTCAAAACAGCATCAATTCTTCTAGGTACACTTGCACAAAGTCAGGGATTTTGTAGGCATATAGTCAGGTGTATGATTAAACAATTATACCAAACAGGTGCTAATGATCATCAATTCAATATGTAGGTTGAAACACAATCATTAACTGAAACAGAAACAGCTGTGTAGGAGGATTAAAACTGGGTGAGGAACAGCCAAACTCAGCTAACAAGGTGAGGTTGCTGAAGATAGTTTACTGTCAAAAGTCATACACCATGGCAAGACTGAGCACAGCAACAAGACACAAGGTAGTTATACTGCATCAGCAAGGTCTCTCCCAGGCAGAAATTTCAAGGCAGCAGGGGTTTCCAGATGTGCTGTCCAAGCTCTTTTGAAGAAGCACAAAGAAACAGGCAACGTTGAGGACCGTAGACGCAGTGGTCGGCCAAGGAAACTTACTGCAGCAGATGAAAGACACATCATGCTTACTTTCCTTCGCAATCGGAAGATGTCCAGCAGTGCCATCAGCTCAGAATTGGCAGAAAACAATGGGACCCTGGTACACCCATCTACTGTCCGGAGAAGTCTGATCAGAAGTGGCCTTCATGGAAGACTTGCGGCCAAAAAGCCATACCTTGGAAACAAGGCCAAGCAACTCAACTATGCACGAAAACACAGGAACTGGGGTACAGAAAAATGGCAGCAGGTGCTCTGGACTGATGAGTCAAAATTTGAAATATTTGGCTGTAGCAGAAGGCAGTTTGTTCGCCGAAGGGCTGGAGAGCAGTACACGAATGAGTGTCTGCAGGCAACAGTGAAGCATGGTGGAGGTTCCTTGCAAGTTTGGGGCTGCATTTCTGCAAATGGAGTTGGGGATTTGGTCAGAATTAATGGTCTCTTCAATGCTGAGAAGTACAGGCAGATACTTATCCATCATGCAATACCATCAGGGAGGCATCTGATTAGCCCCAAATGTATTCTGCAGCATGACAATGACCCCAAACATACAGCGAAAGTCATTAAGAACTATCTTCAGTGTAAAGAAGAACAAGGAGTCCTGGAAGTGATGGTATGGCCCCCACAGAGCCCTGATCGCAACATAATCGAGTCTGTCTGGGATTACATGAAGAGACAGAAGCAACTGAGGCTGCCTAAATCCACAGAACAACTGTGGTTAGTTCTCCAAGATGTTTGGGCAAACCTACCTGCCGAGTTCCTTCAAAAACTGTGTGCAAGTGTACCTAGAAGAATTGATGCTGTTTTGAAGGCAAAGGGTGGTCACACCAAATATTGATTTAATGTAGATTTTTCTTCTGTTCACTCACTTTGCATTTTGTTAATTGATAAATATAAACTATTAACATGTCTATTTTTGAAAGCATTCTTACTTTACAGCATTTTTTCACACCTGCCTAAAACTTTTGCACAGTACTGTATATATATATATATATATATATATATATATATATATATATATATATATATATATATATATTGTAAACGACTCACCCTCACTCGGGTTCGTTGCCCCTTTAAGAACTTGACCCAGAGACGAGAAATTGGATTTTATCAGCGCTCACGCGCTATATTTTTAATAAACACAAAATTAAATAAAATACACAAAACAAACACCTAGCTCTTTCTGAGCACTAACTACACACGCAGGAACCTAACTATCACAGGACGGCTAAACCGTTTCCCTGTTCCACACACTTAACCAAACAGGTTTGCACCGTACCTTCTCTCTCGGGACTGCTAGGAAGCAGAGCACTCCTTTCTACCTCCTTCTCTTTAGCAGCCCCGAGCAGACTGCTTGCTCTCCTTTTAAACTCCGCACCTGGGCCTAATTTCCAATAACGCCCAGGTGCGGATGATAATTAATAATAAAACAATTAAACCATTAAACAATTAAATCAACACAAATCAAAACAGAACACAAATCAAAACAGTGCATTTCTCTAGCAGGGAGGTTTTAACCCCCTCCCTGCTGTTTCTCATACCCCGCTATGTTACATATCCCCCCCTTGTCTTTACAAGACACAGGCCACGAGACGGCCACCTCCTCCCCTAAAACATAACCACCCACCCTCAAGTCCACAAATGTCCTTTCTTGCCCTTTTCCACGGGCAGGCTTGAGGGTGGATCGGTCCACGTCCCGGCTCAGCCAGGTAGGGACCTCGCACCGGCGACAAGGGGACCCAACGGCTCAACAGGGGCGGGCGACCGGAGCGTAGACCGTGGCACTGGAGGATGCAGCAGTGGGCAGAGATCTTCCCCTGGGAACCGGCGCAGTGACGTCCGATCACCCAGGGGAAGCGAAGCAGCGAACAGGGGGAGCAAAAGCGACGTCTGGCAGCAGCCCAGCGACGTCTGGGTGCTCGGGAAGAGCGGAGCAGGGGACCAGGGGAAAAGCTGTGGCCAGTGCTGCACACTCCTGGGCTCAAGGTCCAGCGCAGGAAGGTCCGGGAAGACCGGCCGGGTGTCCTGGAGCAAAGGGTGAGGGACTGGACGCAGCGGTGCCGGACTGGACCGTAGGGGCGGTGGTCGGGGCTGTGGTGGAGGTAAACTTTTCACCTCCCCCCTGGGCTCCGGAAGCGGCGGCTCCTCCCCTCTGGGCTCCGGAAGCGGCGGCTCCTCCCCTCTGGGCTCCGGAAGCGGCGGCTCCTCCCCTCTGGGCTCCGGAAGCGGCGGCTCCTCCCCTCTGGGCTCCGGAAGCGGCGGCTCCTCCCCTCTGGGCTCTGGAAGCGGCGGCTCCTCCCCTCTGGGCTCCGGAAGCGGCGGCTCCTCCCCTCTGGGCTCCGGAAGCGGCGGCTCCTCCCCTCTGGGCTCCGGAAGCGGCGGCTCCTCCCCTCTGGGCTCCGGAAGCGGCGGCTCCTCCCCTCTGGGCTCCGGAAGTGGCGGCTCCTCCCCTCTGGGCTCCGGAAGCGGCGGCTCCTCCCCTCTGGGCTCTGGAAGCGGCGGCTCCTCCCCTCTGGGCTCCGGAAGCGGCGGCTCCTCCCCTCTGGGCTCCGGAAGCGGCAGCTCCTCCTCTCTGGGTTCTGGCAGCGGCAGCTCCTCCCCCTCTGGCTCGGGAGGCTGCGGAGCTCCGCTAGCCTGCTCCCATTCCAGGATTAACCGCTCCAATTCTGTTGGCTCCCTCCTTTTCACTGGAGCCAACCCCATCTCTCTCTCCCATCTCTCATTTCGCTCTCTTTGAGCGGCTGTATTTCTATTGATCTTCTCGATCAGTTCCCATAAATCCATATTTCTCTGGGTCGTAGGGGCGCCCACACTCTCTGCCACCATATGTAAACGACTCACCCTCACTCGGGTTCGTTGCCCCTTTAAGAACTTGACCCAGAGACGAGAAATTGGATTTTATCAGTGCTCACGCGCTATATTTTTAATAAACACAAAATTAAATAAAATACACAAAACAAACACCTAGCTCTTTCTGAGCACTAACTACACACGCAGGAACCTAACTATCACAGGACGGCTAAACCGTTTCCCTGTTCCACACACTTAACCAAACAGGTTTGCACCGTACCTTCTCTCTCGGGACTGCTAGGAAGCAGAGCACTCCTTTCTACCTCCTTCTCTTTAGCAGCCCCGAGCAGACTGCTTGCTCTCCTTTTAAACTCCGCACCTGGGCCTAATTTCCAATAACGCCCAGGTGCGGATGATAATTAATAATAAAACAATTAAACCATTAAACAATTAAATCAACACAAATCAAAACAGAACACAAATCAAAACAGTGCATTTCTCTAGCAGGGAGGTTTTAACCCCCTCCCTGCTGTTTCTCATACCCCGCTATGTTACAATATATATATATATATATATATATATACACATACATACAGTGCCTTGCAAAAGTATTCAGACCCCTGACCAATTCTCTCATATTACTGAATTACAAATGGTACATTGAAATTTCGTTTGTTTGATATTTTATTTTAAAACACTGAAACTCAAAATCAATTATTGTAAGGTGACATTGGTTTTATGTTGGGAAATATTTTTAAGAAAAATAAAAAAACTGAAATATCTTGCTTGCATAAGTATTCAACCCCTGTGCTGTGGAAGCTCCCAGTTTACACCAATAAAAGAAATTGCCCTAACGAGGACACAATTACTTTACCATTGGCCTCCACCTATGAACCATTAAAGTTGTTGTCATATTTTCTGGATAAAAACCCCACTGTTGAAGGATCATTGGTCAGGCTGTGAATCTGAAGGAAAATGAAGACCAAAGAGCATTCTACAGAAGTTAGAGATAAAGTAATACAAATGCATAGATTAGGGAAAGGGTACAAAATAATATCCAAGTGTTTGGATATCCCAGTGAGCACAGTTGGATCAATAATCAGGAAGTGGAAGCTGCATCACACCACCCAGGCACTGCCAAGAAAAGGCCGTCCCTCAAAACTCAGCGCTCAAAGAAGAAGGAGACTTGTGAGAAAAGCCACAGAGAGGCCAACAATCACTTTGAAGGAGCTACAGAGTTCAGTGGCTGGGAGTGGAGTAATGGTGCACCAGTCAACCATATCAAGAGCTCTGCATAACACTGGCCTGTATGGGAGGGTGGCAAGAAAGAAGCTGTTACTCAAAACGTACCATCTGAAAGCACGTCTGGAGTATGCCAGAAAGCATGAGAGTGACCCAGCTGCGATGTGGGAAAAGGTTTTGTAGTCAGATGAGACCAAGATAGAACCTTTTGGCCAAAACTCAAAGCGCTATGTGTGGAGCAAACCTAACACTGCCCATGCCTCAAGACACACCATCCCTACAGTGAAGTATGGTGGTGGCAGCATCATGCTGTGGGCATGCATCTCATCAGCAGGGACTGGGCATCTTGTTAAAATTGAAGGAAGAATGGATGGAGCAAAATACAGGGAAATACTGCAAGAGAATCTGCTTCAGTCCGCTAAAAAACTGAAGCTTGGGAGGAAATTCACCTTTCAGCAGGACAATGATCCCAAGCACAAGGCCAAAGCAACATTGGAGTGGCTCGAGAACAAAAAGGTGAATGTCCTACAATGGCCCAGTCAAAGTCCTGATCTCAATCCCATTGAGAATCTGTGGCACTATTTGAAAATTGCGGTCCACAAGCGTCGTCCAACCAACCTGAACAACCTGGAGCAAATCTGCCAAGAAGAATGGGCCAAAATCACTCCGACACTGTGTGCAAAGCTGGTACATACTTACCCCAAAAGACTTAAAGCTGTTATTGCAGCGAAAGGTGGCTCTCCCAAATACTAATGTGTGGGGGTTGAATACTTATGCAAGCAAGATATTTCAGTTTTTTATTTTTCTTAAAAATATTTCCCAACATAAAACCAATGTCACCTTACAATAATTGATTTTGAGTTTCAGTGTTTTAAAATAAAATATCAAACAGAACAAAATTTCAATGTACCATTTGTAATTCAGTAATATGAGAGAATTGGTCAGGGGTCTGAATACTTTTGCAAGGCACTGTATATACAGACGTGCTCAAATTTGTTGGTACCCTTACAGCTCATTGAAATAATGCTTCATTCCTCCTGAAAAGTGATTAAATTAAAAGCTATTCTATCATGTATACTTGCATGCCTTTGGTATGTCATAGAATAAAGCAAAGAAGCTGTGAAAAGAGATGAATTATTGCTTATTCTACAAAGATATTCTAAAATGGCCTGGACACATTTGTTGGTACCCCTTAGAAAAGATAATAAATAATTGGATTATAGTGATGTTTCAAACTAATTAGTTTCTTTAATTAGTATCACACATGTCTCCAATCTTGTAATCAGTCATTCAACCTATTTAAATGGAGAAAAGTAGTCACTGTGCTGTTTGGTATCATTGTGTGCACCACACTGAACATGGACCAGAGAAAGCAAAGGAGAGAGTTGTCTGAGGAGATCAGAAAGAAAATAATAGACAAGCATGGTAAAGGTAAAGGCTACAAGACCATCTCCAAGCAGCTTGATGTTCCTGTGACAACAGTTGCAAATATTATTAAGAAGTTTATGGTCCATGGAACTGTAGCCAACCTCCCTGGGCGCGGCCGCAAGATTGAAAATCGACCCCAGATTGAACAGAAGGATAGTGCGAATGGTAGAAAAAGAACCAAGGATAACTGCCAAAGAGATACAAGCTGAACTCCAAGGTGAAGATACGTCAGTTTCTGATCGCACCATCCGTCGCTTTTTGAGCAAAAGTGGGCTCCATGGAAGAAGACCCAGGAGGACTCCACTTTTGAAAGAAAAACATAAAAAAGCCAGACTGGAATTTGTTAAAATGCATATTGACAAGCCACAATTCTTCTGGGAGAATGTCCTTTGGACAGATGAGTCAAAACTGGAGCTTTTTGCCAAGTCACATCAGCTCTATGTTCACAGATGAAAAAATGAAGCTTTCAAAGAAAAGAACACCATACCTCCAGTGAAACATGGAGGAGGCTCGGTTATGTTTTGGGGCTGCTTTGCTGCGCTTGGCACAGGGTGCCTTGAATTGTGCAGGGCACAATGAAATCTCAAGACTATCAAGGCATTCTGGAGTGAAACGTACTGCGCAGTGTCAGAAAGCTCTGTCTCAGTCGCAGGTCATGGGTCCTCCAACAGGATAATGACCCAAAACACACAGCTAAAAGCACCCAAGAATGGATAAGAACAAAACATTGGACTATTCTGAAGTGGCCTTTTCCTGATCTGAATCCTATCGAACATCTATGGAAAGAGCTGAAACTTGCAGTCTGGAGAAGGCACCAATCAAACCTGAGACAGCTGGAGCAGTTTGCTCAGGAAGAGTGGGCCAAACTACCTGTTAACAGGTGCAGAAGTCTCATTGAGAGCTACAGAAAACATTTGATTGCAGTGATTGCCTCTAAAGGTTGTGCAACAAAATATTAGGTTAGCGGTCCCATCATTTTTGTCCATGCCATTTTCATTTGTTTTATTATTGACAATATTATGTTGAATAAAAAATCAAAAGCAAAGTTTGATTTCTATTAAATATGGAATAAACAATGGTGGATGCCAATTACTTTTGTCAGTTTCAAGTTATTTCAGAGAAAATTGTGCATTCTTCGTTTTTTGTGGAGGGGTACCAACAAATTTGAGCACGTCTGTATATATATATATATAGTAATGCTGGGAGTGCTGTGGTTTCTGAGTGGGAGGGTGGTTCAGCGGCGGCAGTGAAATAATCAGACAGACCAAGCTTGAGGTTGAAAACTTAAACAGGGTGGTCAAAAATTAGAACATAAATGGAGAGATACTAAACTACATGTACATTATCTTATATGGAAGAACCATCGAGTAAAGTATTGAGAGACTTTGGTAGTAGCCTACTATTCACTATTCAAAATTAATTGAAATTAACAAAGATAATCATAGATATCTTTTTTCTATTCTGAATAAACTAGTTAATCCTCTGTGTAATTCTTCTGCTGCCACAGTCTCTTGCAACGACTTCATTGACTATTTCCATAGTAAAATTATAAACACCAGAAATCAAATTTCACAGATGTCTTTGGTGATGAAAGACTTAACCCCAGTAAACCTACCAGACCTATTATGGTTATTTTTAATTCCTTCTCTCTGTGGACCTGCAAAGTTTTAAATGATATAGTCATGCATATTAAACCTGCTACCTGTGTTCATGATCCTATTCCAACTAAATTATTGAAAGGAATATTTTGTTTTCTTAATACCTATATTCTTAATCTTATTTATGATTCACTTTCTTCTGGGCTAGTGCCATCGGCTCCTAAGGTAGCTGTTATAAAACCAATGATCAAGAAACATAACTTGGATCCAACAATTCTACATATTTATAGGCCTATTTCAAATCTTCCTTTTCTTGCAGAAATATTAGAAAGGGTAGTTGCAAATCAACTGCATCAATTTCTGACTCAAAACAACATCTATGAAAAATGTCTTTGCCATACACATAGTACTGAGACAGCTCTTGTTAGAGTATTAAATGATCTATTAATTGGCACTGACTGGTTATTTATCAGTTTTAACTTGATAAGATCTAAGTGCTGCTTTTGATACCGTGGATCACTCTATCTTAATCAATCGCCTGCAAAATTTTGTGGGTTTATCTGGAGTTGTTTTATCCTGGTTCAAGTCTTAACTTTCTGATAGGTCTCAGTTTGTTTTAATTGGGAATGAAAAATCTGCATTGTCTGAATTAGTTTGTGGTGTTCCACAGGGCTCTATTTTAGGTCCTTTATTATTTTCCATTTATATCCTCCCTCTGGGTGATATTATAAGCACACGTGGAGTAAATTTCTATTTTTATGCAGATGACACCCAGCTGTATTCGTCTCTAAAACCTGGTGATGTCTCTTTTGTAACCAATATAGTATCTTGTCTTACTGACATTAAGGGCTGGATGTCTCAAAATGTCTTAATGTTGAATGCAGAAAAAACTGAGGTTTTGTTAGGGGGTTCATCAAACCAGCTAGATAAGCCTGAATCATTTGGCCTGGATTTCAGCAAACTACCTTCTGAACCTCTACTAGAAATGAGAAATTTTGGTGTAGTCTTTTATTTGAGGAACTGTGACAGGAATGGCTGAGGGTCTGACGTCACGGCAGAAGCAGGGACAACAAAAACAAAAAGGTATTGTGTAGTGGCGCGGGCGCCGTTTTATTTAATGAATCCAAAAAAATAAATAAAATATTCAAACAGAAAACACTCGCTCACAGAGCAAAATAAATAATTAAACAAAAAGAAATCACCAACACAAAAACACAGGTCAGGCTGGGCAGATCGCCGTCACTGTTCCTGTTTACTGTTAGTTTCGTTTTAATCCTCTCGCTCTCCGTCTCTCTACTCCAAACACCCACCCTGAACTGGAGAGCTGCAGGCTTTTTATATTCAGGTGACCATCTCCCGATTAGCAACTAAATTAATCACTTAATTAATTCGGGAGATGGCCACCTTCTGCACGAGTATTTTTCATTACACCTGGCAGAGGACGAGCACCGATCTCGCCTCTGCCAGGACACGTTTTAAAAATAAACAAAACAATAACATACGGCGCTCGCCGTCATGTATACAATAATAAATCATAATAATGATACAAAATAACACAGGGGCAGAGGGGGACCCCGATCTAAAAGTAAACAAACAATGTACAGGGCACCTCACCCTGTTACAGGAACATATCAAAATGATTACAAAATCATCTTTTTATCATCTGAGGAATATTGCAAAACCTAGACCTATAATCTCTACATCTGACACTGAAAGACTAGTACATGCCTTTGTCTCCTCCAGAATTGATTATGTCTTGTTTGGTTCAAAATGCTGCTGCTAGAATCTTGACTAAAACCAGAAAAAGGGAACATCTCACCCCAGTGTTGGCTTCTTTGCATTGGCTTCCTGTAAATTTTAGAGTTGATTTTAAAATACTGTTATTGACTTATAAGGCCTTAAATAATTTGGCACCAACCTATTTATGAGAACTGCTTACCCCATATATCCCCAATCTTAATCTTAGATTCCTGAATATGGGATTGCTGGTAATCCCTAAAATAAAGTATGTTAAATGGGGAGGAAGGGCTTTTTGTTATAGAGCCCCCAAACTTTGGAATGAGCTGCCAGCACATGTGAGGGAAGCTGAGACTCTATCTGTTTTTAAAACCAGACTAAGAACATATTTGTTTGAGCTGGCATTTTTATAATGAATGAATGAATGAATGTATATATGTATGTATGTATGTATGTATGTATGAATGAATGTATGTATGTATGTATGTATGTATGTATGTATGTATGTATGTATGTATGTACGTACGTATGTATGTATGTGTGTGTGTGTGTGTGTGTGTGTATGCATGCATCTGGTTTAGTTTTATTGTATATGTTTGATATGTACTACTTTGTATTTTTATATGCATTATGTATATATATATATATATATTTTTTTTTTTTAAATTTAGTTACTGGTGTTTATATATTTCTTAAACTTTTGTTTTTCAACTGACATGTTTGTTTGGTTTTTATAAATCTGTAAAATGCTTTGAGATACACCTGTATGAAGGGCGTTTTATAAATAAACTTTGATTTGATTTGATTTGATTTGATAAAAAGCACAGTTTATGAACCCCAAAAAAACTCAACCCAAGCAGCAGCGTTGTTTGCCCTGAAACAGCCCAACCGGGCTCAGAAATAGAACCAGTGTCCTAACAAGGGGATTCATTTGTGGTTTTTAATACTGAAGATTCTGTACAGTGCCTTACCACTTCTCTTCTTCTTTTACTGTCATAAGAGTCACATAAGAGGTGAGGTGTAGAAAATGTGGAACAGGAGGGGCTCTGTTTTCAAAGGACAGCTGCCTTGCCCGGCAGGTCTGTGCTTTGCACCTGGCCTGCTAGTGTTGGCAGCTGAGCTTTGAGATCACACTCACAATTATTGTTTTTATCTTGAGTGTTTCTCAAGTGTGATGTGTTGTTGTTTTAGCACTTCTGTTAAAAATAAGAACATGTTTTTATGGTTTTGGTGTATTTAATAAGAAAAAAAAAGTTAACAAGAAGTGGAACTAAATCCAGATCACTTTTACTGGCACGGGTCTCAGTTTTATTGCTTTACCCTCTGACATCATATTCTAACCTACCAGAAGCAGCCTCTAATGACTGACATGATTAGAAGCCAGTCATGTCCCCTGGTGAAGATTCTAAAAGCTATTTACTCCAAATCGTCATTAGCGTTATTTTTGTCTGAAGGGTAAAAACACCAAGCGAATATCCCATGAGTGGGATAATTCTCTGTGCATAATGAAGATTCAATACATAACCTTGTTACCCCACGACTGACATGTATTGGTGTACAGTTCAACTTTATGTGTGTTGTTTGTGAGATTAATGAGTCCATCTTTCTATGCCAAAAGCGACAGATTGTTGCGCATTGCATTATGGGGTGATCACAACAGACAGACAGAAAGGAATGGGAGGCTGTATAGTAAAAAGTAACATGCTGATAGCAGAGAGAAACTGTCATCAGGGATTGGATGGATACTAGTATACAGTCCATTTTTTTCTTACAACGGTAAAAATTGACTTCTGAAGTAGGTAGTATTAAGCTGTTTACGGTAGTATTTATAAACAGTCCTGTGTGTTATGCTTATTGTAATTGTGTCAAAATCGTGCAATGGTCCACAATCTAGCAGTTCACTGTGAATTGGAATGTTATGATGAAACAGATGAAAGCAGTTCTGTTTTTGTATGCCATGATTCTTCATTTTTTTTAATGGTGGAATTTCTCAATCGTGGTATATAAACTGGTCTTGTATTGCTCAGATATTATGTTTTCAAACCAAAATACCAAAACTTTGTAAGGAAAGTTAATGTACAAAGGGTAAGATTAAAATAATGTTTTCAGATGTAATATGATACATTCCCTGTTGCTCAACTTAGGGGTAGATTTTCAATGGGTTGCAAATTAGCCGTATTTGCGATACTGAAGGCAATCCCCCAGTGTTATTAATTTGCAGTGGCATCACAAACAGTGCATGGGACAGGTGGTGTTACTTTTCACACTGCTCTGAATACCACTGTATCAATAATGTTCATCAGTCTGACAGAAAGACTACCTGGCAGCCATTTTTCTGACCATTTAGTTGACATCTTTGAATAGTTTAACTGTTACCTCTGCTTTGGGTATTGAGATGTTACAAGGAAGAACATGTTTGACAAGACAATAAAAAAAAACTTGATAAAAATCAAGTTGCTTTGCGAGAATTATGCTTTCGTAACACCCGAGCGAGCCATTTAAAATCTACCCCTCTGTCACGTCAGAGTGTGGAAACTATAATATTGTTGTGAATACATTCTGTTCAGATTTGATGGGTCACATGCTTGCTTAATAACCACAGATTCCCTGTTTAGATTGCTTTTTCCTGTGTGTAGATAAAAGAGGATAAAAGTACTGGTGGTCCCAACTCTGGGGTTACTTAACAGTTATCATGTAGTTGCCTATCGAGGTGTTGTGTTCCTGAGAAGATAATATCTATATGGTAATGTGGTGCGGTAGCCTCCCAGCCCAGATGGTAATGCAGGGACAAAGACCCAAACACAGAAAGCTGTATGGTTAAATTGCGTGAATGCACTTTTTAATCAACAAATAAACAAAAACAAAAACGTTACAAACCACACTGGTCAAAATAAAAAGCACAAGGACTAAAACAAAAGGTTTGACAAAAACTCACGAAAATGGAAACAAAACAGACAGCACAGAGCACAAAACACAAAACTATTACCTTCACCACAAACATCAACATTAATTCTCAACACTAACTAAGCTAACACCCGTGATCACCTTATTTATACACCTGTGGCTGGAGCTTTAATTAATTATTTAATCACTTATTCAATTCACGGCTCCAGCCACATTCCCACGTGTTTTTGCAGGGAGGATTTTAACTCCCTCCCTGCCACCCAATAATCCCCACACACTTGCGGCCCACAGTGGCAGCGCTGGCAGCAGTGCAGCACATTCCAGCAGCGGAAATGCTGCTCCTCTGAATCTGCAGCCAGCAGTGGCAATGCTGGCCATTGCAATGCGGTCAGCGGAAATGCTGACAGTTAAAAGGCTGGCTTCTCCGGACCTGTAGCCAGCAGTGGCAATGCTGGCAGCGGAAAATTTGGCTCCTCTGGACATGATGCTGCCACTTATTTAATCACTTATTCAATTCAGGACTCAGTTGAAGCAAAAGCTTGGGCTTCTAATGGCCCATAATGATCAGGATTGACAATCACTATCATAAGGTCTATGAACAATCCCACAGCCAGGACATTAAATATTTGCCTCTTTTAAAAAAAAATAATAATAATATTAATGTTCATTCACTTCAATTACAATTTATTGAAAACATCCCACTTGTTTTGGGCACAGATTTGACCCCAAACAGAACTACAGCTCAAATTACAGTGGTGAAATGGCATCAAAATGTTAAAACCTTTTAACATTAAAGTCTCAGAGAGAATGGCTAATCAGAATGAAGAGTCCAATTTACTGGGTGTACTTCTCTTGTAGAGGGTAACAAGAAACACCTTACTTTACCTTTGCTGTACCTTGTATTATGGTAAAATAATGCTAATGCTGTGATTGAAATAAATGGCTATTGTGAGAACAAAAAAACAGCAGCATTGTTGCAAGATGGAGCATTATCTGGATAGACAACTGTATGCTCAAATTCTGTTTGTCAGAGTTTTTAAACCTGACATATTTGTTTCAGTTTTAACTACCAACTGATGTGTTAATAAAAAAATCCCTATGTTTAAAAATATATTGCTATGCTCTATAATTTTTTTTTAAATGGGATACAGGAAAGGCAAAGCTCAGCCAGAATGAGCTCAGCATCCTGGTGGATGAGCAGCTTCTGAAAGAGCTGCCCTGTTTAAATAGGGTGTAAACACTCTGCTCCAGCTGGATGTGAAGCTGTTTGGCAGTAGAGTTGCAGATGTAATCAGAATAAAGGCTTATGCAAGAACTGCAAAGTCTGAAATCTTAAGCATGTACTATGAATCAAAGATACAGTGGCTCTCAAAAGTATTCACCCCCCCCTTGGACTTTTCAACATTTTATTGTGTTACAACATGGAATCAAAATGGATTTGCCACTGATCAACACAAAAAAGTCCATAATGTCAAAGTGAAAAATAAAATCTACAAAATTGTTCTAAATTAATTACAAATACAAAACAGAAAATAATTGATTGCATAAGTATTCCCCCCCTTGAGTCAATATTTGGTAGAGGCACCTTTGGCAGCAATTACAGCCATGAGTCTATTTGGATAAGTCTCTACCAGCTTTGCACATCTGGACACTGCAATTTCTGCCCATTCTTCTTTGCAAAATTGCTCAAGCTCTGTCAAGTTGGATGGGGACCTTTGGTGAACAGCAATTTTCAACTCTTCCACATATTCTCAATTGGATTGAGGTCCTGGCTTTGACTGGGCCACTCCAGGACTTGACCGTTTTGTTTTTAAGCCACTCCAGTGTGGCTTTGGCTGTATGTTTGGGGTCATTGTCCTGCTGGAAGATGAATCTTCTCCCAAGTCCCAGGTCATTTGCAGACTTCAGCAGGTTTTCCTCCAGGATTTCTCTGTACTTTGCTGCATCCATTTTGCCCTCTATCTTCACAAGCTTTTCAGGCTCTGACGCAGAGAAGCATCCCCATAGCATGATGCTGCCACCACCATGCTTCATGGTAGGGATGGTGTTCTCAGGATGATGTGCGGTGTTAGGCTTGCGCCAAACATAGAGCTTAGCGTTGAGGCCAAAAAGCTCTATTTTGGTCTCATCAGACCATAGAATTTTCTTCCACTTGGTCTCAGAGTCTCCCACATGCCTTCTGGCAAACTCTAGCCGAGATTTGATGTGAGTTTTTTTCAACAATGGCTTTCTTTTTGCCACTCTCCCATAAAGGCCAGTTTTGTGAAGCACCCGGGCTGTATGCACAGTGTCTCCCAGCTCAGCCGTGGAAGACTGTAACTCCTTTAGTTGCCAGCCTCTTGGTGGCCTTCCTGACTAGTGCCCTTCTCGCCCAGATTTGCTTTGAATGTTCCTTTGTCTACATTATGTAGTTTTTGTTAGAAAATGTACTAACCAACTGTGGGACCTCCCTGAGACAGGTGTATTTAACCTGAAATCATGTGAAACACCTTAATTGCACACAGGTGGACTCCATTCAACTAATTATGTGACTTCTAAAGACAATTGGTTGCACCAGAGCTTATTTAGGTGTGTCATAGCAAAGGGGTGAATACTTATGCAATCATTTATTTTCTGTTTTATATTTAGAACAATTTGTAGATTTTATTTTTCACTTTTACATTATGGAATTTTTTTGTGTTGATCAATGGCAAAAACTCCTAATTAAATCTATTTTGATTCCATGTTGTAACACAATAAAATGTTGAAAAGTCCAAGGGGGGTGAATACTTTTGAGAGCCACTATAATTGTGGCAGGGCAGAAGCCCTGCTACTGTAAATAGTGTGTGGGAGGGAATGTAAGGTTGGCAGGGATGAGGTTAAATCTGTCCCTGCCAGCAATCACAGGCATGGCCATTTCCCAGTTAGGTATTTGGTGCTAATTGGGTAGTGGCTAAGTGTATAAAAGGAAACAAAATCCTTTGCAGGAGGAGTTTGTGGTGTGATTTTTGTAACAGTGTACTGAAGGTTAATGCCCAGCCTACAAGTGTTTAGTTTTTTTGTTTGAACCTTTATTTTGGCTCTTGTGCCATGTTTATTTTGTTCTTGTATTTGTGTTTGTTTTTGTTAAATAAACATGCATACATGCACTTAAACTGCAGCTTTATGTCTCTGGGTCTCTTTCCTGCCAGTAACAGCTTGGGCCGTGACGCTACCCTGTAACAATAATAAATAGTATCAAACCTTCAATGTAACATACTGTATATATATACAGATCTAACATATTGTCTACAGATAGCAAGTTCACTTAAAATATCTTCAGTTACTTTTCAAGGTTCATTAAGTTATTCTTCAGTTCTTCAAAGGCTATGTAAATACATTTCAGTTCCTCTAGTTTCATATAACTATATTTCATTTAATGTTGCTGTCCTTTCTGTGATCTCTTGTACATGCAGCAAACAAACTCCTAAATGGTGTAACACTGGCACAATTGTTTCATTATAGAGCCAGGTTGCCTATACATATTCCTATATAATTAATTAGGCAGGTTGCCAGTAATGAATCAGTTTACCAGGAATACCTCCTACAGGCAGCGTTCTGTGATTCTGCCCAGTCAGTGAGATGAGGTTTAAAGCTCTATAATCACTAATGCAGACAAGCCTGGCTCTTTTGCACAGTGGTTGAGATGCTCGCTTGCAGTGTGCGGGGTTACAGCTTCATGCCCAGCATAGTGACTTTGCTAATTGGGCAGCAGTGTGGAGTAGTGGTTAGGGCTCTGGACTCTTGACCGGAGGGTTGTGGGTTCAATCCCCAGTGGGGGACACGGCTGTTGTACCCTTGAGCAAGGTACTTTACCTAGATTGCTCCAGTAAAAACCCAACTGTATAAATGGGTAATTGTATGTAAAATAATGTGATATCTGTATAATGTGAAATAATGTATATTGTGATATCTTGTAACAACTGTAAGTCGCCCTGGATAAGGGCGTCTGCTAAGAAATAAATAATAATAATAGAATACAATACATATTTACTATACATAGTGTATTTTTAAACACATTTCTCAAGGCACGTACACAACAACAGTTTAAATAAAAAAGAATGTCATTTCTGCTGTTCATGTACATTGTTTCTATTTTTTTTAAATTTCATGTGCCCAATTATTTTACCCCTGATTTTCACCCCAATTTAAAATGTCCAATCCATTCCCCCCTTGCCACAGCATTACCCACACAGCTCAGGAGAACTGGAAGTTTATTGTGCTTCCTCCAATCCCATGGCCAAGCCAGCTTCCTCTTTTAGCGAGTAGTACAGTAACAGCTGAGCAACGTAGTGTTACACAGACTTTAGAAACAAAAGTAACCAGGAACACAAGAGTGATGTCAGCAGGGTTTGCTGTAGCACGTTTTACCTCTCTAACCCATGGGAGCACCAGAACCAATGCGATGCTGCCTTTGGAATCCCTTTGGCTACTTCGCACAGCCAGGATGCAAACCTGTGCTTTGCCTTTACCAGGGGAGCTACTCGTGGACCCCTTTGATAGTCATTTTAATCTTGAAGAGCAGCAGAAAAAGAAGCAGTTGAGTAAACCAATGATGTCAGCAACAAAGAATGAAACACTAACTTGATAATTGCATAAGCATGAAAAGCATGTCATTACATAATTGACCAAATAACCATTTAGGAAATCAAAATAATATGCACACCCTGAAGAACCTGTTTGATTTAACAGGATTTATATAAAAAATAAGTACAGTACATAAATGACTCAATTATTTAAAACTGTTGCTGATAGCTGTGGCTACATACAAAACTTACCTGTATTCTCATTTTGCTATTTGCATTTGCTCTGTTTTGTTTTTGCAGTAATACTATACAATTAAAAAGTTATTTGGGTTCAGTCTGAGATCAGTTTTTGGGCAGTACCAGTACATCAGGCCTGCGTGTGTTGTTTTTCCTGGTAATTTTATCAAACTGACTAACCTTGCCAAACCTTGGGATGGCCACATAATAATCGTGGGTGTTCCACTAAGCAACTTCCTTATCTGGATAATGTCTCTAAGATCAGTGCACTGTTCTTCCCAATGTTTCAAGCTGTGTATTTGCCTCTGATTCTCACAACACCACATTTTAAATTCATGGTTTCTATTTAGTAAACGGTCACTTTACCTTCAGCAACATATTGTTTAACTTTAGCTTTTTTTGCTTCCAACTCTTCTTATTTGATCAGTTTAGCTTTCCCAGTATTTAGGTTGGCAGTCAGAGAGTCCGTTAAATTGGTCAATGCGATGCAGAAACCTTTTGCTGGCTGTATCTGGGCAGCATTATTCCTGAAGGTACAGTACCCTACTTGACAAATCTTCAGCTCCGCCTGCTGAAACTCCAGCTGCACTGAAAGTCCCTTAGGCACGCAGGGATTCTGTGTAGGTGGTGTGTGTCGAAGCACTGTCATCAACATCCCACGGAGTAGATCTAGCTAAATACAGAATTCTAAAACTTCATGTGAGTCATTCAACATTTAACATTATTTTCTTTATCAGGGCAAGTTGTTCCAATGCTGTTACAAAATTGGAAAAAAAAACATTAACTAATGTGTACCTTATAAGAATTCAATACAAATTCAACAGGATTTGAATTATGGCAATATGTAAAATATATACAGTGCCTTGAAAAAGTATTCAGCCCCCAACACTTTTTCCACATTTTGTTGTCTCAGATTCAGAATTTGAAATAGATTAAATTAGGATTTTTTCCCACTGATCTACAAAGCCTTGAGCACCATGTCAAATCAAAAGAAAAATTCCAAAAGCTTTCAACAATTTACTAAAAATGAAAAATGGAAATTATCAGATTAAAAAAGTATTCGTACCCTTTGTAATTGCAAGCCTAAATTTGCTCAGGTGCAATATATTACCTCAACAAGTCACACAATTTGTTGATGGACTCCACCTGTGTAAGAAATTAGTGGATCACCTGCTTTAAATTAATCTGTGAGGATAAATACCGCTCTCTCTGTATGGTCCCACAGTATGGTAGAGACTTTCAAAAGAAAGAATCAAAATGAAGACGAAAGAGCATTCTAAGCAAGTCAGGGATGTGATTATAGAGAAGCACAAATCTGGGGAAGGGTACAAAACCATTTCAAAGACATTGAACATCCCTCGGAGCTGAGTGCAGTCCATCGTATAGAAGTGGAAAAAATACGAAACTACCACCACACTGCCTAGATCAGGCCGCCCCTCTAAAATTAGTTGCCGGACAAGAAGGACACTTCTTAGAGAAGCTACTGTGAGGCCAACTGTGACTCTGAATGAGTTACAGAAGTCAGTGGCTGCGATGGACGATGATGTTCATGTATCAACAATCTCCAAGGCATTCCACAAAAAGGGCCTTTATGGGAGAGTGGCAAGGAAGAAGTACGGCTGAAAAAAACCCATATCCTTGCCCACAAAGAGATCGCAAAACATCACCTAGAAGATACTGCAGTTATGTGGCAGAACGCCTTGTGGTCTGATGAGACTAAAGTGGAACTTTTTGGCCTGAACGCTAAGTGGTATGTGTGGCGCAAATCAAACACTGCACACCAGCCAGGTAACACCATCCCCATCGTAAAGTATGGTGGTGGTAGCATCATGTTATGGGGATGCTTTTCAGCAGCAGGGACTGGCAATATTGTCAGGATTGATGGGAGGATGAATGGCGCACAATACAGAGAAATCCTGGATAAAAACCTGCGCCCCTCTGCCAAAAAACTCAAACTGCTGAAGAAGTTTGTCTTTCAACAGGACAATGATCCAAAGCACACTGCCAGAGCAACACTGGAGTGGCTTAAAATGAAAAAAATAGATGTCCTTGAGTGGCCCAGTCAGTGTCCTGACCTTAATCCTATCGAAAATCTGTGGCAAGACCTCAAAATTGCTGTCCATCACCGTTCCCCAACCAATTTGACACAGCTTGAGCAATTTTGCATGGAGGAATGGGCAAATATTGCTCCATCACAGTGTGCAAAGTTAATAGAGACTTATCCGAAAAGACTACTGGCTGTAATAGCTGCCAGAGGTGGTTCAACCAAGTATTGACCCAGGGGGGTGAATACTTAAATGACATTTCAGTTAGCTTAATTTTTATTATTTTATTGTTTACTATTTTCTTTCTTTTTGGGGGGGGGGGGGACTCTGTGAAGAAGAATGTGTGACTCACAAATAAAAATTCCCAATCTAATGCATCAAAATCCCAGGCACCTTAAGCAGGGATCCAGGAGCCGAATCGGCCCTTGGTTTTTTTTTACAGATAAAAACTCAAAGACCTTCCCCTTGTTATACAGGTGTCCAATCATGAGTAAGCAGAGGCGGGACATAAATATGTTAGGGTAGGGTGTAACCATAGCTAAATTCCGCACGATACTGCTTATTAGAGAGACAGTTATTGAGAATTATATTGAGAACTTCAAAGTAATATTTCAAATCGCTTTTTACAAGTAAAAAAAAATGTCATAAGACAACAGAGACATTGCAGTTGATTTGCTTACAAATCAATTTTCAAGAACTTTCTCACAAAAAATGTAGGGGTACACCAGAAGTACCTGAACTGATGAAGGCACCAATTTTTCAAATAGAGGTAATTATGTGAAATTACTTTCTCTGATTTCTGACTACGACAGCATGTTAAGCAATCGCTTGTCAATAGATACAGTATTCTCGGGTACCTGTAACAAGATTCAGAATGACTTAATCTCTTCGGTGCCTCAGCTTCTGCTAGATTCAGAAGTACAAGGAAGCCAAGTACAACTGATGAAAATGTGTTAATAAAAAATAAAAAATAATAATAAAAAATGCTTTTAAAAAGACCAAATTCCCATTTTTTTAATATTTAGATTTAGTATTCTTATGCAAGACAGCCGCTATAATATCATTACCATTATTAAAAATGTGCACTAACTAATCTACCGATTAATCTACTGATTAGTCAACTAATACCCATAAATTAACCGATTAAAAATTGTAATTGAGTGACAGCTGTAATATATATATATTTTTTTTTTTTTACCGGACGAGGAGGGTTTATCACACATGCAGCCATCGTAGAGGGTCAACTATGTGAACAGAGCTTGCCTCATGCACTGAGTGCAGGCCTGCCACAGGGCTCCCCTGGGTCCTAAACCCTGCTTTGTACAGACAGGGATTACAGTAACCACAGCTAGTACATGCCTTTTGCAGAAATTAAAGGTTTGCTGACATAAAGGTGTTTAACAGTAGTTTTGAGCAAAATACGTGAGAGTTGACAGGTCTGCATTAATGTGTATTGTTCCTATAATTAACACATGGTATGAAACATGGGGGGAGGGGGGCTGTTCTGGATATTATCATACAATCAATCACTTGCTTAATGTCTGTAAAATGGAAATGATCCTTCACCTTCCTTAAGTTGCTAGGTGCGGTGGTAAAACAAACCATGTAGCTACAACACTGCCACCTTACTGTAGATCATATTGAATGGTGTGTGACATAATCTGTCAGGGAAAAAGAAGCCGTTTTCCAAGATTTAATGTTACTGATATAGCTGGCATGATGCCCTGAGATTGTTTTGATGATTATCTCATGCATAGATACAGTGGTGAAAACAGAAAACTAAGCTACTGTACACAATCCACATGATGAATTGTAATGCAGTCGTTTATTACCAATATACAAACTGTCATTTTCATGATTCTGCTGGTCTTCTGTTTAGTTATAAATGAATAATAATACATTTATAAAACACAATAAATACATAAACAGGATCAAATTATAGGACTCTACTATAAAAGCCATATTAAAAGGCCATTAGGTTAATGTAAAACCAAAACTTAGCAAGGAACAACTGGGTTGTATGTAGGAGCTGCTACATTTTTTAAGATTTGTGACATCAGCATTTTGCGTTCTTTAGAAGAAACAAGTTAAACTTAACAGTGGGGTAAATATGTCCCACTTCACAGATATTTTGGTTAACACCTGTAGCTTTCCCTCAGAATTTCTGATTTAAAAAAGAAATGCTGTGTTTTGTGGTTGCTATGGAGAACAGTAATGTGCATTCCATCTCATCAACTGGCCTTTTGTTCAAACAGCATATTATTTGCTGGACTGTCATTAATCCTACCCCCCTGGGACAAAAGCAAGTTCAAGGCTAAAAGTTAACAACGGTCTGTGACAGGTTGACTGAGTCGTCTGACGTCAGGCAGAAGCAGGAAGGGAAAAATACTGACACTTCCAGGCAAGTACTGCAGTTTAAAGTGGCGTTTGCCGTTTTATTTAATAACAAAAGTAAAATAAATATTTAAACAAAAACACACTGTGCTCACAGAGCAAAATAAAACGTTTAAACAAAAATAATCACTAACATAAAATAATACAATCCCAGGTCAGGCTGGGCAGTTGCTGTCACTGTTCCTGGTATCTTTCTTTAATTTTCGTTTTGTTTCGTTTCGTTTCGTTTCGTTCCTCTCTACGCACCTAAAACACCCACCTCGAGTGCCGAGAGCTGCAGGCTTTTTATATCATGGCCGAGGGGTTTAACTAATTAGTAATCATCCTATTACCCCTCGGCCACAATCTGCACAGGTTTATTAATTGTGTTGTGGATGGGGCTACCCATCCACGCTAAACAACAATCGGCTACGCCGTCATTTAAACAAAACAATAACAAAATATAGGGCACTTCGCCGACATAAAAATAAACAAACACAAAACAATCTGCACAGGGGCGGAGGGGGAGACGCCGATCTAAAAATAAATAAACAAAACAATGTACAGGGCACCTCGCCCTGTTACACGGTCTCACATAAAAAAAAAAAAATTACATAACAGACATCTGGTGACAGGTTTGTCATCTCATGTGTACGTAGACTAAGATAACAATAACAACAAAACAATCCTGTGTTTAAAATATAAATTATAATCCTAGGGATCTCAAATACATGCCATTGCATGCTAACTACAGAAACTATAGAGCCAACAGGTAGTTCAGAGACATACACAAGGGCAAAACTGTCAGAAAATTGTTATGCCAAATGTAATCTTACCATTGATACAGTATTCTTAGGCGGTTGTTATATGTAACTCTGTTTCAATTACACAAAGAACATGAATATTTATGCCGGTCTAAAGCAATGTAAGGAAGCCAAGATTTTATTGATGGACTTATTGATTTTGGACTGCATTGTCCTTTTATGCGAGTGTCGTCAGGCCAGGAAGTAGACAGACAGGGCTGGTAATTTAATGCGCTGTTGCGCCGGTTTATTATAAATAACAGATTTAAACACAAAACAAAACACAGAACAAACAAAATGGCACAAAATTCATGGCTGCAGCCACATTCCCACGTGTTTTTGCAGGGAGGATTTTAACTTCCTGTCACCCATTATTCCACACATACACACATCCCCGTGCTCACATACCTTTTTAATCTGCACGTGAAGTGACTGTGCAATCCCTGTGCCTAAATACAAATATACATTTAAATACTAACAATCCCACACCCCAATACATACACACATATACACAATAACTTACCCCATAAAACACAAAATACGCACAGGAGCAGGGGTAACCCGTCACAGTGAGTACAGTTTTAGGACATGCAGCTATGTCCCTTTACTGTAAATACCAGAAGCCAAGCTAAACAGCCATTTGGAATATTAAAAATGAGGTTTTGCTGGCAAAGACAGGTCTGAATGTTATTGTATAGCCACTAATATGGTCTGCAAAATCTGCTGCATGTTGTGTACTGTGTAACCTTGCAAACCCATTGGAGAGGCATAGACTAATAATCAATAACTGCATTTATTAATGAACAAATCCAAATTCAATGGATTTTATTTTAAAAGTGCAGTTACACCTTCTTTTAATACATTTTCATAGATGAATCCACAGGTCTGTGTTTAAGGTATTGAAAAACAGAATTGTCTTTCACCTACAATGTGAAGCCATGACTGTGGGAGCTTCACTTTAATTTACTTGATGCATTTTGATTAAGATTTTGTCATACTAATTTAAAATATATCAGAAATAACTAAATATAAATTACTAACATCAAAGAGCTAAATTACCATTTTTTAACAATGACTCTGTTCTTCATTTTAGCACATCATTTTTAGAACCAACAAAGTGACTAACATTTATACACAAAAATATCTATTTTTTTTCTCCCTCAGGGAGTTGCTTTCCTAAAGGTTTTTTTTTTGGTCTATAGATGGCTCAGAAAGGCCATTGGGACAGGTTATTGCAGTGAATATTGAATGTGCGTTGCAACAGCTAAAACCATTACATCTTTGTATCCCTGTTTTTGAAATATTATTAATTACCAAAACTTTTAATAAGACACGTATACTGTTGATGTTTTAAAAATAGTTAATTAAACTACATTGTAACCAAAACTAGTAGGTAAAAAAGATTAGGTGGATTAAAGTATGGATTGATATGT
This sequence comes from Acipenser ruthenus, assembly GCF_902713425.1. Lineage (NCBI taxonomy): Eukaryota > Metazoa > Chordata > Actinopteri > Acipenseriformes > Acipenseridae > Acipenser > Acipenser ruthenus. The sequence goes on along the minus strand of NC_081189.1, from coordinate 97,515,911 downwards.
GGTGGGGTGTGGTAAGAAGGGATGACAGAGTCCCAGGTTTAGATGCAACACCCGTTTTACTGGTGGAAACACAAGCCTTTACAGTAACAGTGCACAATCAATAACAACAACACAGTGTCTCTTGCTGTCTTCTTTGCCAGGTCCTGGATTCGCCTCTCAGCAGCTCTCCGAACCCCTGTGGTTCTCTGGTCCACAACAGCACTTAATCCTCCTGGGAAGGCACTGGTTTGTTATTTGTGCTGCTCCGCTCCGCTCCCCCTCACTGAACCAACACACTCAGTTAACAGGTCCCTTATATGCACCAAGACCCGCCCTGTTAATCCGCTGCAGCCAATCGCTTCTCGATATAACTGACAGTTAAATCTCGGTCTTAACTGGTATGAAACTCTGTACACCTGTGTAGCTGCCCTTCCCAAGATGGCTGCCGCAAACGGGCTCTATACATACTGTATGCGTCATCTTGTTGAGGTCACATCCGCCAGTCAGCCTAGCGCCAACGTTTGTTGGGAGGCCATTTTTTTCACCTTCTATCTTCCTTCACCCTGTTACACACACACACCATGAGAGTAGCACCGTAGTGACACTTGTCCTCTCCATGCCCCCCCCACCTCCCCTCGAGAAGAAATCCGCATTGCCATGCAGCTTACCCGGCCGATGTTCAACCCGAAAGGAGTAGGGTTGCATAGAGAGGTATCAGCGAGTCACTCGGGTGTTGGTGTCCTTCTTTGTGTTTAACACTAGAACCGCCACGGTAGTCATTTTGACAGTTTTTACTTTTAAAATTTAAATTACTCTGCGTGTGTGAAAGATACGCGGTTGTCCGTTCTTGACTTTTCCTAAATACATGCATTAAATACCCTGATGGCGTCTGAAAGGCAGGATTGCAAAAATAGAAAAGTTATAATCCCCTCTCCCTAGAACCACCAGAGCAGACATTTTGACTGCCTTTTACAATACATGCTTTTATTACATTAATCTATTTTATTTTTATATACAAGCCTGTTGTTATCTCTATGGGACCTGGCAGCCATCAATTCTTTCGTTATAGGAGAGATTTCATCTTTAAGCTAGCCACAGCACTTCGGCAGAAACATTTCGATCAGAAAACTACAAAGTGCTGAGTGACACATATGCAAGAGAAAACATATGTTACTTTCGTTTTTACAGTTTTGTATGTACATATACCTGTTTACACAGTAGTTTATTTTGAAATGTTTATTTTATTATAGTTTTTCATGTTTTGAATTAGTGCTTTACATGTGGAAGTTAGAAAATAAACACTTTTATGTTTAATTGTTCATTTAAATACAGCGGTTTTGGCTGTGCAGATGTTTGAAATGATGTGCTTGAATAAAACTTTTGAGTTGAATCCGATAGTTTGTCTTTCATTTTAATATTGATGTTGTTTAAAATGTAACCGTCATAATCACTGCCGACGGCGGTTTAACCCTTTGCAGTCCATTTATTAAGTGCGCGTCAGGCACGTCGGGTCCAATTTATTTTCACACCCGCAGTTAATTTTAGACGCGCTGTTTAAAAGTATCACAGTTTCACAGTCAAACGGGCTTAAAAGGCCCTGCATATCAACAAAGCACTCACTAGGCATCTCCAGCCCCGCCCCACCCTTTTGTTTGCTATCGCTTTCACATATGCTAAGAAATAAATAATAATAATAATAATAATAATAATAATAATAGTCGTACATACCGATCAATCATTTCCTGATCACTCGTTTTATCACCAAACTCCTCAATAATGCAATCCAAGTCATTATTTTATTACTGTAACATCTCAAAAAAGCTCTGCAAATGTCCGTGATAGTCTCTGTGCGCTGATGCAGTATCAGCCAGCTTGTTTCCTTATGACCGCCCATATGGGATGCCAGGGGCAGGTATGACTATTCATGAGATAAGCCTTTTTTTTTTTTTAATCGGCTTGTCTCGGCTCCTGTCGCTCCCACTCGGCCATTGAATGGTTTTCTCGGCTTTTTCCGGAGAAAAAACGACTAGAAACATGTTTTTTGCGTTTTTTTGATGATGTTGGACAGGGTACGACAATGGACCGGATAGGAATAATTGCAATGTCGGACCAGGTCTGACAATGGACCGCAAAGGGTTAAGGTAGGAGTATAACCGCGGTGGTTCTAGTATTAATGACCTTGAGCAGGGCGTGGTCTGTCACCAGGATGAAGGTGTGTCCCAAGAGTAGCAGAGAGCATCCAGTGCCCACTTATAAATTGCCAGGCACTCTTTCTCTATCACTGAATAATTCTGTTCCCGGTCTACCAGTTTCCTGCTGATGTATATTACCGGATGATCCATCCCCTCGTCTCCTGGGACAGCTCCGCCCCCAGGCATCCACCTGTAAGATAAAGGGCTCTGGACTTATAAATGCAGGGGAGCTGCTCAGACATTTTTTAAGCATATCAAAAGGCCCCTTGGCAGTCAGTGGTTCATTTTACTTTTTCTGGGACATTTTTCTTGGACATTAAGTCAGTGAGGGGAGTCCAGAATGAACCATCTATAACTCGCAAGTCCCAACACTGACCGAAAGTGATGCTTTGTTTTGGACACTGGTGCATCCAAGAGTGCCTGGACCTTGTTTACAATTGACCTTATTTTGCCATTACCCAAAATATACCCCAAATATTTCGCCTCCTCTTTTCCAAATGCACACTTACCCAAGTTTGCCGTCAGCCCTGCCTTCCTGATTGACATCATGACTGCTGCCAGTCTCTGCAGGTGTTCTGCCCATGATGAACAATAGATTACCACATCATCTCGGTATGCTGCTGCATACTCCCTGTGAGGCTGTAGTAGTTTGTCCATGAGGCGCTGGAATGTCGCCGGTGCCACATCCAAACCAAAGGGCATAGTGCAAAACTGGAAAAGCCCCTGAGGCGTGGAGAACACTGTTTTCTCGTGTGAACTTGGCATTAATAGGATTTGCCAATACCCCTTAGGTCAGATGGAGGGTGGATATAAACCAAGACGAGCCGAGCCCAGCTGATCCAACAGGTCGTCTGTCTGTGCCATGGGGTATCAGTCAAACTTGGAATGGGAGTTCACCTTTCTAAAGTCGACACAAAAACAAATGGTTTAGTCCGGCTTAGTGACCAACTAAGTGACCAGACTGCACCACTCGCTCTGTGACGGTTCAATCCCTTCAAGCTCTAACATTACCTCCACCTCGGTGCAGATAGTCTCCCTCCTTCTCCCCTTGTTCTCTCACCCTTATCTCCGGCTTCATGATTATTCGCGCTATCAGATTTGTCAGATGTCAGCAAATTTATTTATTACAATTTTTAGATCCTTTTGTCTGCTTCAGACTTAACTTGTCCCCCATCAGAATGTCTGTTTGCTGAGTGGACACACAGGGGCCCCAGTCCTCTCCAGATGGCAGAGAGGAGACAAAGATGGTCTCTCTCTCTCCAAGATTTTGACAAATTTATGTGGTAAATTTGGTGTTCCTGTCGAATTTCATAATTTATTACCCCAATTTTCCAGATGACTTCAAAATGGCTCCTGCCATTTCGCAAACAATTTACATTCCGACGAGGGTAAGATTTAATGCAAGCATTTTGATTATAGTGCTGCTCCTGTGTATGCTGCGCCACTTCCAGGTTTTCTTTGGCCAATCAACCAACCAATTCTAGGACGGTCTCTTAGTTCAAGCACATACTTTACTATATTCTGCACTCTACTTTGATTTACTTCCCAACCTTCCTTTACTAAATCAAGAATACCCCTTGGCCATCTCACATAGAGTAACTCAAATGGAAAAAATGCCTGTTGATGACCGAGGTACTCGAATAGCAAGAGAACATAAGGAAGCAGTTTCACCCAATTTTTCATATCCGTTTCTGCAAAAACGGCAAAGCATCTGTTTTAGCGTCCTGTTAAACTGTTCCACCAGTCCATCAGTCTTAGGATGGTAGTTGAATGTATTTTTAGGGACTCACAAAGTTGCTGAATGCATTGAGACATAAATGCTGTCCCTGGTCCTTAGGTATACCTACTGAGAGAAAAGAGTTTCACAAGTTAACTTGCCACTGTGCACTGATGCTGCGCATCGGGAAAGCTTCAGGGTATCGACGAGTCGCGTAGTCCACTATTATTAAAATGAACCGATATCGAGTGTGCCATCCAATGGGCTCACGATATCCACTCCAATCCGATCAAATAGGGTGGAATCTAGAGGCAGCGGAACTAGGGGTGCCCTCTTAACCTCTTTAAAGCCCGTCAATTGACACTTTGAACAGGATGCCAGATATTTTCATAAATCTCTGTAGATCCCTGGCCAATAAAATCTGGCTAGGACCCTCTCCTTCGTCTTTTCACACCTGAGGTGCAACGCAAATGGCATATCATGGGCATGCTCGAGCATCTTGGAACAAAAAGGCCGGGGAAGCAGCAGCTGCTGCGCCGCCTGCCCCGTGCCTGACACTGAAGACACCCTGTACAACAGCTGTTTTTTTTTTACAGTGAAATACGGGTAACAGATTGACGCCGAATCATTCACCATCCTGCCCTCGATATATTACACCTGAGTCTTTAAGGACCTAAGGGAGCTATCACCATCTTGCTCCACTGCCATATCGACCTTCCGGTCCCAAAACGCTAATGCATCATGCATGATCAGGTGGTGTTGTAACCTCTGTTGGGTCTGAGTTGGCTACACCCTGAAGATCACACTGAATCTCCACCTCTTGTCCACCTTTTTTTCTCGGTTGGTTTTGGTCTGACATTTCCCCCTCTAATTCTGGTAAACGCTACTTTTTCCGCCCAGCGCTTCCTTCTCATTTTTCTAAGGCAGATTTGTGGATTAAGAAGGTCAGAATGCAAAGGAAAAATCTCACCAATCGTTTGATCCCTTGCTATTTGAGCTTGAGTGGCTACACATACAGTATTCTCACTTAATAGTTCATCGAAAAATGGCCACTCTTGACCCAACATTATGAAGTACGGGAACCTTTTTGTGACCGCAACGATTACATTGGTGGTATGATGACGCATGGTCATCCTAATTTTAGTGGTCAGATAAGACCTGGTATCTGCATGAATACAAGAGATTGCCACTGGCTGTTTGGACTACCAAGTCTTGCCACCCAAAAGCGAGTCAAATTAAAGTTTGTCCGCACCCCAAGTCCACTAATGCGTGGGTGCTCTGTTGTCCAACCTGCACCACTAGATATGAAGACCCACGACCACCAGTTCCCCCAATTTTTGCCAATGCTGTCTGTCCCGACCACCCGAAGGTCACTCTCCATCAGAGGGCAGTTAGCAATCTTATGACCTGGCTCATGGCACATAAAAGATCTAAGCCCTAACCCTCCTCGGCATTACCTCCAGGAGCTGCTCTGTGACTTCGTGGGCAGCCCGGGTTCACACTTGTCCTCCGGTTCCAACCACCGATGGCATAGATGTCAAAGCTTCCTTCCTCCATATGGAATTTCCGAAAGTGGAGATGGTAGGTTTCTGGGGTAATCCCGAGCTGATGAAGGATGGCTTGTTTGACAAGTCCATAATCCGGAGCGTTCATCATCTCCATCGCCCGTTAAGCTGCCTGGGGTTCCCCAGTCAGGCATCGGGCTGTTTTGATGGCCCAAACCGACCTGTTCCATTGTGCCACCTCAGCGACTTGTTCAAAAGTCACCAAAAAGGCCTTTGGGTTATCTTCCGGAGTCATTTTGGCCAATTTGAGCTCCACCGCCAGAGCCCAGGTGATAGCCACATCCAGGCTGGTCACCGATGTGCAAGCCATTTTTTCAGCCAGCTGGTTAAAAATCCCAACCCACTGTGTCTAGTGTTGGCTCTCCCGAGCTGCTCACCGGTTTTCCTGTGTAACTGTCCTCCCTGAGCATCCAGCACCAAGGAGGGGGGGGGGGGGCCTGAGCGTCCAGCACCCAAAAGGGGAGAGCCTGAGAATCCAGCACCCAAGATGGGGGAGCCCAAGCATCCAGCGCCCATGAGGGGGGAACCCAAGTGTCCAGAGCCACTGGGAGAAACCCTGCCATCCCAAGTGCCACTGTCACCACAGCAGGAGTGCTCAGCAGTGCCAGCACTAATGCTGTGGAGAGTTCGGGCATTGGTCAGTGGACTGCCCCCTTCCGGGTGACTACCCACTGCTCCTGCTTTCACCTCCTGAGGGTCAGCCGTTTACAGGTTCAACAAAACACACAGTATACAAATCAACAGTACCTTTTCCCATTTTCAGGAGAACCACACAGGTTCACTCTCTCAGGTCTCTTCACTGGCCTTCACACAGACAGCCCCCTCAAACACAGAAAACCCTGCTTTTCTATACCTACAGGCAGGTGTCCCTCATTCTAGTAGAGCCAGGTGTTACTCATCCTGGCTCACTCCCATGGCATTCTGGGGGATGTAGTCTTGCACCAAACCCCCAAGGACTACATCTTCCACTCTCCTCCCCCTACTCTGCCCCAATATATATAGATATAATACATACAAAATTAAGTATAAGAAAATGAATTTAACAGACAACTATGTGTGTTAAATAGAAAAAACAAAAAGTCTGAGTTACAATTTTTTTTACAAGACTGAGCATTTAGCAGTCAATGATCTCCCTTAAAAGGGGTTTGCAGCAACTTGAGTTTTACAGAGAATCTTCTGCCTGGTTGCTAGTGTTAACATGGGTTGTTAATCAGTACATTGGAGCATGTTATCTGCCTAACTTCTCAGCCATGTTTTAATGTCTTACACATTAGAGAATGGTTGTTTCAGTTTCACCAACACATTTGTTTTGAACTAACGCCCTTTTCTGAAGAAAATGTGCCAAGTTATTACGTCTTACAAACCCAGTAATACTTGCTTCCTTCAGTCAATCACTTGAGTGAACCAGGACATGTTTGTTTGTTTTTGGGGTTTTTTCACAATAAAACTTTGTTTATGTATAAATCTGATCTTGTTTTGCTGGTTTTTAATATCTATAAGATGATGGGTGATTGTGAAACCTAACCTCTTATACTTTCGAAATGAACTCTCCAGGCGCTGACTGAGCATATAGCTGAAGGATAAAATTGGTTAATAGTGTTCACCTATTAAAATATAGAAAACAAAGCACGCAACAGCAAAATGTTTTTGGACAATGTTGTTATGCAAATGAGATGCAAGAAATATCCCTTAAAGCCTTGGTTACAGAAACAGTAGAATTGTGGGATACAGGTGGACAAATGACAGCCCTTAATAGCGTTTAGATCCATTGTTATTTCTGAAGGAAACTAATGTTGGCTTGTTAAACTCACTGTGACAAGCAGGCTCTAGTGGTTACGTCAGACCAGAAAGGAGTACACAGACAGATGGTGGATGAAATGGTAATGCGCTTGCTTGCGCTGTTTTATTGTAAAATAAAAGGGTTGAACAAAACAAAACACAGGACACGGCACTTGAGGCCAAAATAAATAGACAAACAAAACGTACTAACACTTAACAAACGGGGCACGGACAGACACACAAACACGGTGAGTTTAAATAAACAAACAAGCACACAATAGCAATTGTTATCTTTTTTTATTTAACTTCAGTTCTCCTCCTCTCTCTTCACTTTCATTCACTACTCACCGAACACCCAACCCTGAGTGAGTGAAACGTGCATCTATATATACTGTTGTGCCAGGATTCAATTACTAATTAATTATTCACTTGAATCCCAGCATGTGAATTAATTATGTGCAACCTCGTGCTCACATATTATATACTTTAAATGCACGTGAAGTGATGTGCAATCCCGTGCCTAAAAACAATTATACATTTTAAATAACTCGTGCTGTACACACCCATTTACACACCACACGCAACATACAACATATAACACACAAATGCACACAGGGGCGGGGCACATTGCCACACTCACTAAAAAAGTGTGTTTTACATCTATAATATATAAAAGCTTTTTTTGTCTCCACGAGGCTCCCTTAGATACATTGTTTACCTTAAACTTACATAACTAAAGCTGACAATATAAAAGCCTTGCCAATACATAATCCATGGCTTCAATAATTGTTGCATCTTCATTAACTTATAAAATACATTTGTTTAGTTAATTAAATTAAACAAAAAATGACTTCATATTTAGTTTATTACTTGAATTGATATTTAAAAGCTTTTATTCCCTGCTTAAAGTTAATTAAATTAGCCCCATTGCAAACATTTTTGTTTCAGGCAGAGCCGAGGTTCAGTGCCAATAACAAAACATCTTTTGAGAACTCCTGTTTGCATTACAAAGACAACAGCATGTGACTTAGTAGGAGTGTTGTACAACAAATACCTCTCCTGTTTTTAATCAATACTGTGTTTCATAAGAACGACTAATTATGCCTAATTGAAATGCCAGGAGGTGTTTCCAGGTTACGAACAATGTTCAAGGCATTCTAAATAATACACTCAAATAAAATGGTTTGAATTAGCTCCAAAAATATTCCTGTATCTTATTTGTTATAGATGATAAAGGATCTTGTTGTGCTCTTGTCTTTCTCAACTTGGTCCATTTGTTTTCCTACAAAAAACTTAGAATGCTTGTGTGGGATCAGAGCAATCCTTTCACATCTTAACATACACATTTCATTTTTATGACCCAAGTTTTCTATTACAGTGGTCAAAGTTACATTATTATCAGAGTCTGTGGCTTAACAAGGTGGCAAAAATCAGTGTCTCTTTAGGTCCCTTAAGATACTAAGTAAAACACACCGGAGTAAAGAGCTGGAATCTACTTTATTTTCAGTATGCTAGTGACATCACAATTTGGCGACTTTACCAAGTCATACAAATGCTAGATGCCAATGCACTATGGTAGCGTCTTGTTTAACCTTTGTTATAATTGTACTTTAAAATGTAATGTCAGACATCTAATACATGTTAAAGTGATGTTAAGGCATGTTAAGGCATGTTCTCTCCTATAATTTCTGCCTTAAAACATGTTCTAATTATTAAAACTGCATGTTCTCATATTTTGTTAAGATGTGTAACATTGTGTGTACTGATGTAATCATACAATTTGGAACCTTTAAGAAATTGTGAGTTGGAACACTTAATTACACTTTCACTTGTGGACTGAAAATGTAGTGTACCGTAAAACTTTAAATAAACGCCCCCGCGTTTATACTTCACACTGCTGCCCTTAACTTACTAGAGAAGCCCTGTCACAAATTAAGCACTGGAAGAACCTTTATGTTAAAATTATTTTCAAAAGTGGGATTCAATGCTACAATCTGCACCGCAAGCTAAGGCTTCATTGATTGAGCTACACAGAGTTTGGCTTGCTGAGATGAGTGATTTTACCAGTGACAGTTTAGAGGTGTGTATATATCAACTTTATACTGTATGTGTAATTTATTAGATATTATCTAATTGCCACAAGATAAAATATATATTTTTTGCACACAATATAGGTATCGCGTGGCCACGAGATAGTAAGACATGCACATGAGATATATATGTTTTCTCTCATGTCCCCTCCCGGAATGTATAATCTTGTTTATGTCTCACCATGAAGGAAATGACAAAAACAAATCTCCCAGTAAAGAAGTTAATACAGTGTATTACATTCAGTTAATGCTGTGGGCATTCATAGAACAGTCACATAGAAAGTAGGAAAACACCAGGGGCCCAAAACCAATAATCTGCAGGTGATTCTTACATTTCAAACTTGGACTAAAATGGTTGCAAATGCGGCAAAATAAAATTTGTAAACAGTTTTCAGGGTTAGGCTCATTTGTGCCTGTAACACAAAAATACTGCCTCTCCCTTTAAAAGCATGTGTCATTATTTATGAATGCGCCAAGGAGTCGGTCTGTAAGGGGGAAAAACGCATCACCCGTTTTAATCAACCAAAGTGAGAGAAGGACGGTAACAAATACACTAATATTATTTATTATTATTATTTGTTTATTTAGCAGACGCCTTTATCCAAGGCGACTTACAGAGACTAGGGTGTGTGAACTATGCATCAGCTGCAGAGTCACTTGCAATTACATCTCACCTGAAAGACGGAGCACAAGGAGGTTAAGTGACTTGCTCAGGGTCACACAATGAGTCAGTGGTTGAGGTGGGATTTGAACCGGGGACCTCCTGGTTACAAGCCCTTTTCTTTAACCACTGGACCACACAGCCTCCTATAATACTAATAACAATGTCATCAAATACAAATGCTTGTAAGCGCAGATAGGTGCTGTACTGTAGTAACACCAGCAGAATACGGTAACCCCAGTTTCATGCAACAGTTGTGATGGTGTAGTGTTATAAAGTGGTACATCGTCACAATGTGTTATGCATACCAAAACTTGACCTGTGTAATGTTAGAAAGTGGTACACTGTCACATTGAAAGGTACGCTCTGTGAGATTTTGGTACAGGTGCAATCAATTGTAATGTGATGTGTTTTCCTGTTGTCAAACAGGTATATTTACCATAAATTATACAAAATTCTTTTGTAAACCATTAATTATAATTACATCATTTTTTGGCAAACAAACTGGAAACAGAATCAAATTTCTCTAAATAGAAAAAACAATTCACAACGAACAAGACAAAATGAGAAGCCCACCGCAAAGTTGCAGAAGTAAAAAAAAAATGTACAAGACCCAATGAATTGCGTATGATAAATATTCACATTCTGGTGGAAAAAATTATTATGTTTCATGCTTCATTTGTTGTATCGTATCGTGATCCTCGTATTGCAATACTTATCCTATCGTGAAGACACTGCCGATACCCAGCCCTAGTTTATATTGTTATTTCCTGGACATTATGGACAGGCCCTGCTTCTTCATATACACACATTTGTGTGGATCATGCACTGAAATTTCAGAAAATACTGATGTTGGTGCAAGTTTGATGGCTGTATTGAAACTTGAGTTGTGTAGGGCTAAATCTCTTCACAGTTCTTTACATTTCACTTTAATTTGGGCTTTAATTCTGAGACAATTTCTGAGCATACTAGCCAATAATGATTACTATAAATCTCACCATTGAAGTAAAATTACCTTAAATTCAGGCTTTTTTGATATACAAAGATAAAATCATAAACTTTTGTTGGAGATGCCCCCTTAGTTCTGAGCTAGGGAGGGGGCAGCAATATAGATTACGCCACCCTCTGGAGGTTTGAATAGGGCAGAGGGTCTATAGGTCACACATTATAGGACTCTAAAGACTAAGTTTGAGTTCCCCCAATTCACAGTTCCCTTCAAATCAAATGAAGTGACAATAAGGCAGGAGTATATGAGAAATTAACAAAGACTTGTATTTACACAAGGTTCAAAACACAAGGGGCTTCCATTAGACATAAAACAAAGACAATACTTTTTGCTGCTGTACTGTACAATAACCTGGGACTCTCAGGAGTGCTCAACCTAAAGAAGAGAGGCAGCGGGTTATTGCAGTCTGCTGCAAAGTGCACACAGTGCAGGGTAGGAAAAGCACAGCGAGATCCAAGAACAGCTCCCCTCTGCAGCCCTCAGCACAGGCAGAACAAGTGAAAATAAAGAAATATAAATAAATCAACCAGACGTGACTATGTAATTCAACTTAAGTGACCTATGTCAAAAGGAAGCGTGCAAACAATATAATAACCAAAGAAACACACCAGTGAAATAAATAAATAAACCACTACACAATGGTTCCAAAGGTGCAGAGGAAAACCCAGAGAAGGGCCGCCCCCTTCCCCTGCTCTTTCAGAATGCCACAGGCCAATTTACTAATATATAGTTTCCGACGACAACAACTTCACCTCTTGTGTTAAATAACATAAAGCACAAATGGCACGTAACAATAGTAACTCTGGTTATATATATAATGTCCGTAAATAATCATGCCCACCGTAAACTATATAAGCAGCAAAAATACGTATTATGCCTTAAAGGGCCGACAAACAAATCACTTTTAATAAAATGATGAGAGAGATGATGGCGCGATATTCCTAGAGAGAGTCTGCCACACAACAGGGCTATAAGTGTTTCACAGGTTCCCCATCGAACTTCACCTTCAACAATAAAATGGTAATGTTTAAAAATAACATTTAAAAAGAATTAGACAAAAAGGAAAAATGCAGATTGTGGTGTAACCAGGCTTACCTCCAAGCAATCTGTCTGTGTTTTAAAGTAAGGGAATGCTACACCTTTATATGCTGACAGTAATTAGCTGGTGTTGGTCTCACCTGTGCTTCATCGGGTTTAATTAACCCTTTCTTACCGAGTCAACCTACCTCTCTTTAGTGAACATAACTAAATATTAATACTGCTAAATGTTTCAAAAGTATAACCAATAGATTTTTTCAGAACATACAGTACAATTATAAGCTTAATCACAAGCATCTTAAACTTATGTTTAACTTTCAAAACAAAATCTTCAAGCTCTTACTGTATTAATTCTTAAGTTAATAACAATTATTCCCAGTGCCTGACACCTTTGAGTTAAGGGTCAAAAAATGTGACTGAACTTTAGTTAACATCACCATAATTACCCTCATAACACTATCAGGTTCTACAAAGCAATTTGTCTTGGTTTGTACATCTTGTCAGTTTTTCTTTTGTTCAGCAGGCTGGAAAGAGTCCTACAGCTATGTACAGTATGACATATGATCAATGGAATGTCTAAATTGAAAGAAAAGGTAAGGCATTTAACACGTGTGTAATCAAGTATATTATTTATGTATGCATTTATTTAGTTTACTAACATTTACAGTATATATTATTTAATTGTACTCTAAGTGTGCATTTCAACAGTGTCATAAACCTAAATAATAATAAATGTAAAGTGAGGGAGAGAGATAAAAGGAAACCTTTAGGTGTAGCACGGAACTGCTGTCCTTGTTCTGCTAAACAAATGCTCCATACAAAACTTTAAAGAAAGTCTGTTTTGATGTACTGAACGGAAGTTGATATTCAAGGAACCAGTTTAGACAGTTGTTGGTCAATCTAGTATGCTTATGACAGCTACCTGATATTATGCTACTGCAATCAATAATCTCTGAGATAATAATTAAGACACATTTTGTTGACTTGTAAATAATGGATTAATCCCTTAATGAACAATAGCTATTTATCTTTTGAAACCCTCTACAGCCCCTTTTACACCGACATGTTCTGCCCGGTTCAGAACCAACCCGGATCAGGACCAGGCATCATGCGGGTTGGCTACGTAATTTCACACTGCTTTTGAAAAACAGGGTTGACCTGGGTTCCATGGGTGGAATGCACGTAACAATCTGATTAAAACTAAAGAAACTTCAACCTCAACTTTTAATAAATGTCTTTTTCATTTATCCCCCAGGCTAAACGTTTCTTCAGTTTAAGTTTAAGTGAAATGGTGAAGAATGCTTATTCAGATCCTATGCCTTTAAGTGTAAAAGCAGCACTTGGATTTCAAGACAACATACTGCCCTTTATAAGTGCAAATATATACAATTAAGGAAAGCAGGTTTAGCCAGTATCAGTATATCAAATTTCACCTTATGAATGCCTGTGTAGCTATTATTACACACTGAAATCCTTTAAAATCAAAGTTGGCATTGCAATCTAGTCTTGTTGAGTGGGTTGTGGTGATGGAACTAAACTCTGATCTGTGGATTAAGTTTAATTATTTATTAAGACAGACCTACAATTATGGATGTGTGATTGTTCAATATGAATGAGTAAATATAGTAATCCCCAACTGCCTGAAATAATCTAAAACAGCATTGGCACAGTAAAACAATAACTGCATGGACACATTGGTGACACCACCATGGGGGCCAAGGGGGCCAATGAACCCCCCCACCCCTGTAAAGCCAAAAGCTATTGGCTGATCTCGACATACAGTTCTACAAATACACCAATTAAAGACATTCTATAATTGGTGCATTTCCGTCATACTTTACAACAATCAAGACTTATTTGACAAGCGTTTTGTCAGGCTCATTATCATATCTTTATTATCAAAAACCTAAATGCCTATTATAATTAAACAATCTTAACCCTTTCCGGTCCATTGTCGGACTGGGTCCGACATTGCAATTATTCCTCTCAGGTCCTTTGTCGGACTGGGTCCAACATCATTATAGCAATGCAAAAAACGGGTTTCTAGTCGTTTTTTCTCCGGAAAAAGCCGAGAAAACCATTCAATTGCCGAGTGGTAGCGACAGGAGCCAGAAAAAAAAAAGGCGTATCTCATGAATAGTCATACATATGGCCCTGGTATCAGATAACGGGGCGGTCATAGTAAACAAGCTGGCTGAGTGCGTTAGCACACAGAGACTATCATGGACATTTGCAGAGCTTTTTTCAGATGTTATAGTAATAAAATAATGACTTTGATCGCAATATTGAGGAGTTTGGTGATAAAACGAGTGATCCGGAGATGATTGATCGGTATGTACGACTATTATTTTTATTATTATTTATTTCTTACATAGATGAAAGCGATAGCGAAAGAAAGGGTGTGCGGGGCTAGAGAAGCCTAGTGAGTGCTTTGTTGATATGCAGGGCCATTTAAACCCATTTGACTGTGGAAAAAAAGACATTTTAAACAGCGCGTCTAAAATTAACTGCGCGTGTGAAAATAAATTGGACCTGACGCGCCTGACGCGCACTTAATAAATGGACTGCAAAGGGTTAAACCATCAAAAATGAAACTTGCCGAACATCTGTAACATCCAAAATAAAAAGAAACACAAAATCAGGATGTCAAAAATGGAAGGAAACAACAAAAAGAAAATAAAAAAAAAATGCAATCAAGCTATAAGGGTTATCTCCAGTCGCAGATGTCACAAGAACGATTGAATGCCTTAGCTCTCCTCTCAATCGAGTGAAAGAAGCAGAATCAGTTAATTTTGATAACATACTTCACAAATCTGCCTCTGGGAAAAAAAAAAGACTTTTGTTAATCTGACATAACTGTCAATTCAGCCAGCCAAATTCACTACTGTAAATACATAGTAAAATGTTCTATGTAAAATTAAAAACTATATTATTTCTTACCTCATATGATGAACTCCACACACTGTGAACTCCCAGTCTCCATGTTGCTTGGGTCAGGAGCAAAGCCGATCTCTTTCCCAGAGATCCTTTATTTAATCATTTTTTGGTGACACGTTAATGTCCCTACTCCATAAACCCTTAACCCTCCCTGGAGTTTAATTGTCCAAATTTCTCCTGCGAATGCTTGGGTAAGGACTTGGTATACTATTGGCTTTTATGTACTTAGGTTTTTTTGTTTTGCTTGTAAAAAAGATAAAAAATTATATTATATTAGTATTATATAGTATATAATTATATTATATTAGACACAAAAGGAAAAGGCTGGAGTACACAAGAGCAACACTACTCTGCTGACACACAGCATGGAAGATGATGACATCTTCCATGGGGAGCAGTGTGGAGTAGTGGTTAGGGCTCTGGACTCCTGACCGGAGGGTTGTGGGTTCAATCCCCAGTGGGGGACACTGCTGCTGTACCCTTGAGCAAGGTACTTTACCTAGATTGCTCCAGTAAAAACCCAACTGTATAAATGGATAATTGTATGTAAAAAAAAAAAAAAAATGTGTAAAAAAATAATGTGATATCTTGTAACAATTGTAAGTCGCCCTGGATAAGGGCGTCTGCTAAGAAATAAATAATAATAATGACATCATGGACTCCGTCCTTGACGATGATGTTTCAGTGGCTGTAGAGGGTACTCCGGTATAAGCGGTTTTGAGAAGGATGTCTTCCTCTCTCAATGCTAATGCCCAGACTTTTATTAAGGCGGACGATTTCCTGAGCATTTTAAATAAAGGATAGAAAGGCCTTTGAAGGTTTTCCCTTCCATGAGGCAGTCTGGAGGCCCGTTGAGGCTTTATGCAAAAAACCTGCATGTGCTGCATCATATCTACATACATTCTACAGGAAAATTGATACCTTTCTGAAGAAGGATTACACTGCCTCCACTCGCAATATGTGCATTAACAACTATCAAATACATGCTGCAAAATATCAGCATAAGCTGTGGAGCTAGGTGTCTGCTTCCCTACAGACCCCTACCCCAGAGAACATCAAACTGGCTATGCAGCTTGCAGAAAACAGAATAAATGCTGCAAAGATCCAGCTGCAGGCTGCATATGATGGCATTGACAATAATGCTAAGGCTGTAGCAAGTGCTGCCTCTGCAAGACAGTGTCTGCAGATGAAGACATCCTCTTTAACGCCCAACACAGTCAAAACCTCTAGAGTTACTATTTCAAGGGGACTTTCTATTTAGCACTGGACTTAAATATTCCCTGACACAGATGAAGGTGGCAAAGCAGACCATCAGATCCTGCTCAACAACCGGGAGAGGTACACCCCCCCCCCCCCCCCCCCCCCCGCAGGAGGTGTTTTAATAGGTAAAGGTTTTTCAGACCACAGACAGCTCAGTCATCCTTTGGAGGACAGGGCAGGTTTCAAAGGGGCCAAGGCTCTTGGCCATATGGATCCTTCCATGATTTTGTTAGAGGTAGAGGTACACCATCTATGTCTTCCTGACATTTTTCCAATCAGCAACCTGTGTCTTTCCACCCCCTCACTTCTGCCAGTAGGGGGAAGAGTTTCCATTTTTTTTTTAACAAATTGGCAGAAAATAACAACGAATCCCTGGATCCTGGGGCTCATACAACACGGCTACAAGGTACCATTCTGGTGTCAACCACCAGCAACAGGCATCCTTTGGACATGACTGGACTAGGCAGGTCCACAAAGGGTCTTGCTACAGGAGGAGATAGGATCCATGCTCCTTTCCCTTGCCATAGAACGGGTCCCCTCATCTTCGCAGAGGCAGGGCCACTTCTCCAGGTATTTCTCAATACAGAAGAATGGGAAGTTCAGACCCATTTTAGACCTCAGAGGTCTGAACAAATACATTCTGATAGAAAAATTCAAAATGGTATCTTTAGACACTGTCAAGGCAGTTGAACTCTGAGACTGGATGGTTTCTATAGACCTCATGGATGTCTATTCCCATCTCCCCATACACAAGGATTCCAGAAAATCTTTGGTTTGCTATCAAGGACTGCCTTACCAGTTCAGGGTGCTTCCCTTTGGGATTTCCACAGCCCCCAGAGTGTTCACAAAGGTGATGGTAGAAGTCATAGCATATCTACGAAGCAGGGGCATCAAAGTGTAATTAAGGATTTAATTTTTATTTTATTTTATTTTATTTTTTTTGAGGGGGGGGGGGCAATTGTACAAAGCAAAGCTATTGTTTCTGAAATTGTATCGTATGTATCATTTACAGTACGCAACCACAAAAGTCCAGCTAGAGTATTTACAAAAATGAAAGTTTTCACAGACCAAAAATACCCCCAGTTAGTCCCTAATATGTCTGGACAAACTGTGCGTCACTTTTTATTGATCAACAATTCCACAGAAATCTTCACAAACTGCACAGGAAAACAGCCTCTTTTAGCCCATGCAACATCAAGAGGGCTGGATGATGATGCTGTCGTTGCAACATTAGCAGGTGTAGACAGAATTGGCATTTAGAATTCTCCTAGGAAAATATAAGCCAGGTAAAGACTGTTAAAGAAAAGATAAAAAACACAGCAGCTCTGACAATGATTGCAAACATCTCAAAGTATGAAAATGTCAATAGACAGACAGAGCTAGATAAATAGATGAGAGATTTTGATATTAACTTTGATAATGTATTTGAATCCAAGCCACGATTTGTAGAGATTTACTAAGCATTTGCTCCCTAACATATACTAAATATGGGGATTCATTTCTATTATTGTATTTAGTACAAATATATGATAATCTTCTCTACTGTTACTGTTTTTGGTAAAGCGCAGGTATTTCTTTTAACAGCTCTTTTCCAGAAATGCTCATAGGTCTGAAACCTTTTTCTCAAGTTTGCATCTCAGTGTTCTGTACAGTGCCATTCATTATCTGGTACTGAACTGAACTGTCCTAACTACCTTGAGAGTATAACAGGGAAGAGCACATTTGAAAGGGAAATATTACTTAAATAAAAGGAAATTAATATTGTCTATAAATAGCATCTAAAAAAGTGAACGGAAGGTGTCAGATTCCGCATACTTCTTTTATCTATTTATGCTCTGAGCACACTTTTAAACTCAGGGGAGATGTTTAAGGAGGACACAGAGATGTTTTGGACTCCTATAAGTAGATTATTTGTGCACTTACAGATATGAGTATATCCAGACAACTTTTAATTAATCAAGAGAAATCACACAGACCCATTCAAATTTGAAGTTTTAACAAATCAGAGCAATATTAGTACTCCTTCGGTTTATTAAATGCTTAAAAATGGATCGAGTGGGTACAGACCACATCAGATCCCAGCTAATAGACAAACCTCTGTCACTCAAATTTCGAGTCATGGAAAACCTCTGTCAATGAAATTCTCTGTCAACCATCAGACAGCATTTTTTCTGGGACTTAACGTAAGAGCCAATCACGTTTCTAAGTTTGCATATCCTAGATTTCATTGGCTACTGCGAATGTCAATCAACTGAAAACAAAAACTTTTCTACATTATGTAAATACCAGGCTGGCTCGACTCTGCACCGGCTCGGGTGTGCAGGTGTAAACGTAGCTTAAGACCATTAGTTCTGTTTTCTTGTACCATAAGGTACCTTTCATTAGTTAATGTAAAAGATTATACATGGTAAGAGAATTTGAGACCGCTGCTGACCGATAAATCCAGATTGGATGCTAAGGCTCGTTTTCCTTATCTTCGAATATCTTATGCTGCCTTGCTCAAGCAGGCAAAAGGAAGAGCCCCCTTCTCAGTAAGTCTACTGTGTACTTGCAGACTTGTAGCTTCCAAGATTATTCAATTAAGTCATAACTTTGTATTGAATTCTCATTTTCAGCCTTATAGTTTTCCTGTAATAATACTTGGGTTTCTTATTACAGTAAAACCTTAAATAAGTGCAAATACTTATTTTAGTTCAGATATTCTATTTCAATTTACCCAAACATATTAATGCTCTCCAGAGATTGTTATTCTGTTTCTATTAGATCGGAATGCCTATAGAGGCTCTGTGTTTAGCTTAAAAGCTGCTTCCAAACTAAAGTTACTTCTTTTCTGATAACACACGTTCAAGTTAATTAAATGAAATCCTAGTTTTGCTATATTCTCTCCTCCCAGGGTTAACAGGCTTCTGCACCGGTAGCTTTCAGATAAGGGAAGCCCATGTCTTAAGTCTGGCCATTTTTCAAGGACTAATATGCACTCCAATAACAACTGCAGACAGACAAGCTTTTTTTCTAACATTAGATCATTGCTTGCTCTTCCTTTTGCTACAATAGTTTTTTCAGCTGGCTTTAGAGCCTTTAAAACAGTACACATTACAATATTTTAACCCTTTGCCAGGTCCGGCATTACAATTTTCCCTTTCCGGTCCGATGTCGGACCCTGTCCAACATCATCAAAAAGACGTAAAGCACAGGTCTCTAGATGTTTTTTCTCCGGAAAAAGCCGAGAAAACCATTCAATGGCCGAGTGAGACTAATAGGAGCCGAGAGAAGCCGAAAAAAGGGGCGGATCTGAGCAATACACATAGCCCCGGCACCAGAGATAACACGGCTATAAACAAACAGATAGACTGAAAAATAGAAAATAGACTGCACGTGTGAAAATAAATTGGATCTGACGTGCCTGAGACACACTGAATAAATGGACCGCTAAGGGTTAACATTGTTGCAGTTTCACACAGTCTTTTTAATCACATTTGTATCCCAAAGATCAGCCGAGAGAAGCGGAAAAAAAAATAATAATAAAATGGCGTATCTCATGAATACTGATAGACCCAACACCACATAGATAACACGGACATAAACAAACAAGATAGCTGCTTTCGCATCCAGCGCTCAAAGAACATCACAGACATTTGCAGAGCTTTTTTTATATGTTATAGTAATAAAATAATGATTTTGATCGCATTATTGAGGAGTTTGGTGATAAAACGAGTGATCAGGAGATGATTTATTGGTATGTACTACTATTACGAGGTATGTAAAAAATATAGCGAACGAGGGGTGGGCGGGGCTGGAGATGCAGTACTGAGTGTCCTGTTGATATGCAGTGCCTTTTAAACCCGTTTTACTGTGAAAAAAATACTTTTAAACAGCGTGTCTAAAATAAACTGCGCGTGTGAAAACAAATTGGACCTGATGCGTGCTGAATAAATGGACCGCAAAGGGTTAAATGTAACACAGATGACACCATGGACCCTCTCCTACCCATAGATTAAGGTGATGTGGTGAAGGGAGAACATCATTTATTATTATTATTAGTTTATTTAGCATTTAACTCCAGGCTTGTGGCCGTTGAGGTTCTTTTCTCTCTTACGCTGGTTCATCTGACTGGGTTCACAAGGATCATTAGGTTCATCACTAGTTGTGTTTATGCAAGTCCTCCTCTCATCTATGACAGGGGTGCTGATATCCTGTGAACTGTGGTTTGCTTCCTGTCGCTGGATTTCATTTGACTGACTTGACTGACTTCATAAAAAGTACTGATCAATGCAAGGCCCTTGTCCCTTCTCCCTCAAGCATTTCATTCTCCCTTGATGAATCTTCAATCCCCTAACCGTTGTCACTTTGCTCCAGCCACAGACACAAACCTAGAGTCATCTTTACTAACTGCAGATCTTGAGCTAGTCCTTTACAAAGTACTCATATTCGTTTCCTTTCCTAAGTTGTTAACCGTGCTGTCAAACCTTGAGTCATCTTCCGCCCCTGCTCTTGCAGACTCTAGGGGTATTTTTCTCTTAAATTTCTTAGAAGCCTTGGGTGGGTGTCTCTAGCATCCTGTTTCATTTGAAAACAGCTGGATACTGCCAGCTAGGGTGGCTAATCCCTGCCAGCCCCAATGGGGTCTATTTCCTCCTGTCCAGGTTGTCACAGGTTCTTTCCCTCGTCGCCAGCTGCACTATTCACAGCAGTCATTGGACGTATCCAGATCTTCATGATTTCCATTACATGAGAGTAGGTGTTGAAACTTCATGCTGATATTGGACTCAGCTCTCGCCAAGATAAGCACCAACTAAGACATAGCTTCTTTTACTGTAAACTAATGTGATCCATCTGCGTTTCCTTCCATCTAATGATGTAGTTATCCTTCTGCCTGGTGTTGATGGCTGAAGTGTAACGCTGGCTCCAGGGATCAGCCTATTTTGTCTCGACCAGAGCCATTGTTATAATATGTTTTATGTGTAGCGGTCAATTTAACCGCTCCTGGTCGGAATAGGTATGACAGTATTTTATCTTGCTAATTTTTGCAGCTATGTGATTCTTTCATTGTCAGAGTAATTAGTACATAAATTTAGGTAAAGTCTGGAAAGCACAGCTCCATATCTTAAACACACGCACCACAATTTAAATTTAAATTTAAATTCCAAAACAGTCAAAATGACCGTCTTGGTCGTTCTAGTCTTAAAAGCCTGATACCTACAAAAAAATTAAACCTTGTTAGCCAGGCTCCCATCTTTACATTCTCAGCTCCATCATCAGTGGGGAAACTCCACAGAAATTAAGTTGGTTCAATCAAAGAGCCATACATCTCTGCCAAATACACCTTTCACTCAAAAAGGTGCTCGCACCTTGTACAAGGGAGGAAAGGGTTAATGACGCCTTCTTATCCAGTCTAACAGTGATGTCTTGTCAAAAATGTTGATTCATTTTAAAAATCATTTTTTTAGTGCATGCGTTATATATCTCCCCCATGTTTACAAATCTGTAGACTAACTTGAAATCACTGTGTGTCATTCTGATTGATTGACCTCATTCTATAATGCCAAGAAAACTGAAACCAGTTGGCAGTGTTGGCTTCTTCAAGATGTTTACTGTTAAAATTAAATGATATGTTTTTATCATAAGCACTTAAGATTGAGGCTGAATGCCACAATAGATTATAATAAGCTCCATGCTCTGTGCCATTTTTCTATTCGAAAAAGTTACCAACGGATTTGTTTAATTCAAATTGATAAGGCCCGAGTTGTAAAACATCATGTGTCGTCTGCTTGTGGGAAGCTATTTATAGAAATTGAAAAGGCAGTTTGATTCGTAATAGATTAAGAATAGAAGGGCAATATACTGTAACATTCTACTGTCATGGTAAAAAAAATTGTTTACAATAGTATGCTAGTGTTCCATGTAGCACTGAATATAGTAATAATACTGTATATTGGCATTTTATTTTAAAATAATAAAACTGACTGCATAAGGTAGCTTCGCACCTAATTAATTTATTATAATGCAATGTTCTGTACAGCTTAATTTGTTCAAGACCCATATTATACAAATGTCTAACAGTTTACAGATACTGTGTCATGGAACAAAAACACATACTAGGCTTTCTGCCAGAGAAGTATTAACAAAAGTTAACTATCAACCAGATTTTTTCTAACTGCGTATACAAAGCCGACTTTCATTGGTGGCTGCTGGATCTTCAAACTTACTGTTTTACTTAAAAAAAGAACAAACATAATGCACTTGTCTGGTCTTAAGTGTGCTGCAAACAATGGCTTATCTTAATATTAACATTGTGTGTGCAGTACTTGTATCGCGTGCGGTCTTACTTATCATAACAAACCTGCTCCACTCCTTTGTAAATGGCATTTTTGTTTGACTTTCTCTCTTTCTGCCCTCTTGAACTCACAGCCACAGCAGCCTGCCCCTGTTCTATTCCAATCCTGAACTGTAACATAAAACATCCCCAATGTATTTTCCCTTCCCCATGCAGTCTTATGGCCCGAGTATCAGCATTCTGATAACACTGGAATGCCCAAGGAGCGTTTTGGGCAGCATAATACTTTATTTTTTTTCTAATTTAGTAGTCGCCAATTTGATTTTTACCCCCGTTTTTTTTCTTCTCCTAATTTAAAATATCCAATTGTATTTTTAGGCTCAGCTCACCACTACCATCCCTGCACTGACTTGGAAGTGGCGAAGACGAACACATGCTGTCCTCCGAAGCATGTGCTGTCAGCCGACCGTTTCTTTTCACTCTGAGGGCCCGCCATGCAGCTAACCTAGAGATGCACCGTTGGAGGACAACGCAGTTCTGGGCAGCTTACAGGCAAGCCTGCAGGCGCCTGGCTAGTCTACAGGGGTCGCTGGTGTGCGGTGAGCCAAGGACACCCTGGCCGACCTAAGCCCTCCCCCCTCCCAGCAATCGGCCAATTGTGCGCCACCACCTGGGATCTCACGTCCACGGTCGGCAGTGGAATAGCCTGGACTCGAACCGACGACCTCCAGGCTATAGGGGGCATCCTTCACTTCACGCGGAGCGCCTTTACCGGATGCGCCACTCAGGAGCCCCAGGGCAGCCTAAAACTGATCATATTTGAAAACTTGATATTTGAGTTTGGTTGGTATGAAATCTATGAAGAGTACTGCTGTTGCTTATCTACCTGATAGAGATCCATTGTGGTATGGGTATGGCTGTGTTTTTGAGGCTTCAGGTAATTCATTTAGCATCATTTTAAAAAACATTCCGTACTTTGCATTTTTCAAATCCGCCTCATGCATAAGAGGGCTTCAAAAAAAAGAGAAAGACAAACTTTGTTGCGTCAGAAGGCGAAGCAACCGTTGACATAACGGTTGTCGTTGATGGAGTGGGGATGGTAAATATTATTTTTATTCTTCTCTTAAAGAGAATTAGGGAGCTCGATGCCAGCATTCAGCCAGATCAATACATATCTGTTGATGAGGTGGTTTGTAACTTGCCAGTTTCTGATAAGCATCAGTTCCAATAACATCTTTGGACAGCATTCACCCATGGAGGTACCTAAACGTGCAGGGAATGTTGCTTTGTGTGTTGCCATATACCACAACCGGGTCAATCCACCCATATATTATGAAGCAGCTGCTAGGTTTTCCTTGGAACACTGCATGATCAGCCTTTCCAGCTCAATGAAGAAGCCAAGAGCAAAGCATCCTATGGAACAACATAAATTTGAATTACATACCGAGGGTGTGGTAGTGCTACGCATATCATAATTGTTACTGCATTGTTCAACATTACACATTTGGAATAATAAAGGATGTTTTCTGTCAGGTAACAGCATCTCTTTTTGCAAGCTGATTGGATGAGGTGTGTATATTTTGTTTCATTGTCATAGCTGAATATATTACGATCAAATGCTAAAATATGACCCCTTTGACTTGGAGTTCATCTGCTCGGGAAAATGTTTACATTGTGGTTAGGAATAAGATTAGTTTATAATTCTCTACTGTGAATCCAAACCGATTAGATCATATTTTTTAACAGTTATACTGTAATCCTCAGAATATAATGCACAGCCTTTTACACATTTTCGGATAATTATTGCATGTTACACAGGTTGCATGCAGTGGCGACTCGTGGCTTGAAAAACTGGTGGGGCACAGCCCCCCCAATTAGACATAAAAAGTTGTCGATTTCAAGTTACTTACCACATTTTATAGTTAACTTCAAATATCCAACTGTTTAAAAAGCTGAAAAAAGGTATAATTAAGCTAATGAATAGTTCAATTAAAAGGTTCAATTAAGTAATTGAGAACTCAGTTGGAATGAAAACCAGCAGAAACAGGGGTCCCCCAGGACCAGGATTGGGAAACCCTGTGCTAAGCTACTGGACTCCAATGCTGTAATATCATCAAACTCACCTCAAAATCCCACTATAATATCCATCACATCTACTCACTTCCTTCCTCAGTTTCACTTGAAACTCCACCCAGACCATCCACTTCATCAGCTTCTGCTCCGCTGTCTTGCCACTTTCAAGGAAAAACTTCA
This sequence comes from Acipenser ruthenus, assembly GCF_902713425.1. Taxonomy (NCBI): domain Eukaryota; kingdom Metazoa; phylum Chordata; class Actinopteri; order Acipenseriformes; family Acipenseridae; genus Acipenser; species Acipenser ruthenus. The sequence continues at coordinate 97,491,160 of NC_081189.1, read as the reverse complement.
CAATAAACGGAAATGTGCAGTTTATTTTTAACAAGTGAAACTTAAAATTAATTCTTAAATACAAATGAAAGGATATGTGCTTTGGGACTATATAACACTGTGGATGGATACACAATTCAAGTTCATTGTTTTTTTTTTTCTAATTTAAAAAAGTGTTTTCATTATTTTTCCCCCAAATGACAATAGCTTGAAATAGCTGTTTTATAAGTGGTATAAATCACTTTGGGCTGTGCGGTCCCATTAACTATACACACGCCTAGGTGGTAATTGGCCCGAAGTGGTTTATACCCGGCACTGCTAGACTACTTTTGTTTCTATTGTTAAGTTACATTCCCCGGCTAATTCATGGTGTGGTATGAATATGATTAGTTAAAAGCTGTTTTGGCCGAGAATGTCAACCTGTCATTCTACTAATTTGCTGTGTCCTTTTAGTGAACCACAAAGATCATCAAAACATGTCAAAACAAAGTGCAGGAAACAGCCCTAAACAAAAAAAGAAAATCCATCTATAGCAAAATCTAGAAGGAATCCAACAAAAACGGGACAATGGTCACAAAACAACAATTGTTTACTGTAATTCCACTCAAACAATAAGAAATGTATAAAAAACAGGTGCAGTTAAAAGATCAGTTATACTTTAACATAAACTATTCAGTTACCATTCTTAAAGAGAAAACAAATTTCGACAAATGTCTCCACTTTTCTACGGTTTTAGAAGGAGAAATTAAAAACACTTAAAAGCATTGCCATGCTTGGTTTTGCTTAATGAGACAAATGGTTAATTTTGAGGGCATTGGTTGTCTAGATGCCCAATGGAGTGCTCTGCTTGAGTTCTCAAACTATATAAACTACTTTTCCAGAGACAAAATGTACTGTGGTAGGACAACTCTTCTGAGGCGCAAATCTTCTGAGATGTCAAAAAAAAAAATCGAAATCGTAAGCCTTGTTTGTTTCTGTAAATGGATGTCAGGGCTGGCCGGCTTTCTGTTTTTTAAACTCCAGCAGTTTCATCTTCAGTGATGTCTGTGTTTTTTATACGTCCTCGTAGTTCTTCCACTGTGTTCAGCAGAGCTGATCTCTCCAGTTCCAATGTGCAGATGGCCTGTTTTAAATTTGCCTCATTTTTGACAAAATTCTCTGCACTCAATTCTAGATTGTGAATTTTTGCGTGAGCAGCCTTTAAGAAAGAGGAGGAAGAAGGAAACATTAAGTAAAACCAGATTAAATGACAAAACAAGTTGATGCCAAATAAAAAAGAAATTTCATTTTTAATTACATATTTTTAATGTAATTACATGGAAGTATTCCTGATGATTTTAACAGGTTTAGCATATGGAGGTTCCAGACCTTGAATTACATTAACTCCAGTCCACGGTAGTTGTGTTGTGCCTACCAAACTCACTTATAACCTCATGATTAAAACTGCCTTGAGAAAGTTACTGTATTGTGCTGTTGGAGTTATTTATAAAATTATGCCACTGAAATTTGTCTCTAGCCATTTAATCTGTTTCACATTTCAGCATTTAAAATTAAGCAAATTTGAGTGTGAGACTCTAAAATGAACTATGCTTTTATATGTTGGCATACCATGTGTCTATTAAAGTCTGCAGATACTGGTTAATTTGCTGCCCCAAGATACTGGCTGGAGTCCTGTGGTGGTAGAACTTTTAGCAGTAAGGTTCCTAGGTTGTGGGCCTTGCTGCCTAATTGCATTGATGTACAGTCTTACTTGTTTGAAAAGACTTTTGACCTGCAGTAATGCTTTCAAGTGCTTGTCCATACATTGTTGTTTTGCATTGTATTCGATTTGTACTCCATACATCTGTTGAAATGTTTGTTAACTTTTGAATTATTGTAGTTTTAAAAGGGCACATAAGGACCTTTTTATTTTATTGTTACATGTTCTCATGTGTTGCTACAACTGTTTATGTAAGGTGTGTGTATTGTTTTATTTTTACATTTTGACCACTTTTTTAAACTTTTAAAATTGCATTCCCTGCCTCAAGATGGCTTCCCCTCAGAACTACATCCCTGCCTCAAGATGGCTTCCTCTCAGAACTACATTTCCCATCAGCCCCCTGCTCACATATGTAACTGAGATGGATATACCAATGAGCAGGAGGAGGATGGGAAATGGAAATGCCATTTTTTCTAATTTAGTAAAAAAAAAAAAAACAGAAAAATAAGAACAACAAAAAAAAAAAGAATATTTCACCAACTGGGCTTTAAAATTTCACAACTTTGTTCTTCCTGTAGATTTGAACACCACACTGAACAATAGTGTTTTACACATTACATTTTAACCAAAGGATACAGCATTAAAAAGTCCTACTAGAGATCACAAAGCTTACAAACCTGTAGCTCCTCCAGAAGATCAATGTTTTGTTGATACAGACTGCTACTGGTCTTCTCTAGCTTTTCCATCTTTTTGTTGTCACTTAAAGGCAAAGAGGAGTCCATCAGTTCATCTTGAAGCACGTGGTATTCAACTTCATAGGCCTGCAACTGCTTTGAGATGTCCATCTCAAACACCTAAAGACAAAGCAACAGACTAGGTTGTTAACCAACCTTAAATCACAGTCCTCTACATGAACAGCAAGTAAAGAGATGCATCATCATCATGAAAAAAAAAAAAAACTTAGGTACCTAAATTGACTCTCATGTAACTTCTTAAATAGGAGAACATGAACTACAAACAAATCTTTAATCATATTAAACAAAGTTACAAAACAGTTATGAAAGACACATCAAGATAAAGCTGTCTGGCATCTATGCAAATTTATGGAAATATGGAATACACCGCAAAGCTCAAGAATGTTAGTGGTGCCTGGGAAAGCTTGATAATCCACAGTTTAGATGTTCTTTCAGCTGTCCTTGCTTCATATTACCAGTGATTGAAGTAGGTTCTCCTTTTAAGGACAAAATAGAGCCTCAATATTGACTGAAACACAAAGTGCTGCAAGTCAGATATTGAATTGCGGTTTAATATAGTTGTGACAGGCTGCCCCGTTTTACATGCTTTAACATGTAAAGGCTCCTATGTAGAGTTATAGGCTGCAGGAAAGGATTACTATTGTAATCCAATGACACACCCATTAAAAGTGTGAAATACAGCTGTTCCATGCATGCCCTTTCCAGTTGTACATATTCTGTATAAATCCTGTATACTTTTGATGGCATTCAACAGTTCAATACCACCGGATGACATCTAGTGAGTGTCCTATTATAAACAAGTCATTTTAACAAAGAAGGGAATTATCTTACAACAACATTTTATTTATATAGTGCCTTTCACAGCAAAAATCCCAAGGCACTTTCCAAGATTTAAACAAACAAAAAGAAAAGGTACAGTTAGGTACAGTTAAAAGCCAATTTAAAATAGTAAGTCTTTAAAAGAAGTTTTAAAAAAAAACTTGAGAGTCTGAACTTTTAATATAATTTGGCAAGGAGTTCCAAATTCTGGGTGCATAAACAGAAAAAGCCCCGTCACCCTGAGTGCGAAGCCTGGAGTTGAGGACAACCAACAGACCAGCCTCAGAGGAACGCAGGTTGTGAGCAGGAACACAGTGCCATTTAGAGCTTTGTAGGTTAGCATTGCAATTTTAAAATCAATCCTAAAGTGAACAGGCAACCAATGGAGTTGACATAGTACAGGTGAACTATGATCACAAGATTTTGATCTTGTTAGGATAGGAGCAGCAACATTCTGGACATATTGGTGCCTTAGAGTATTATTAGGAAAACCAGAGAACAAAGCATTGCAGTAATCCAGTCTCGAACTGATGAGTGCATGAACTAACCTTTCTGCATCTACTGATGATAAAAAAGGATGTAAAAACGGGCAATATTGCGGAGGTGAAAAAAGGCTGTACTAACAAGGAGGAATCTATAATAAAACCCAAGTTCCTAATCCTAGAACTGACTTTAATATCGGAACCATCTAACGACAGTGAGGAGAAAGTAACTCTACGCAAATGATTCATAGATCCCAGGAGCAAAATTTTAGATTTACCAAGATTTCCATTACACGAGAGTAGATGTTAAAACTTCATGCTGATTTGAACTCGGCTCTCGCCAAGATAAGCACCAACTAAGACGTAGCTTTACAGTAAACTAATGTGATCCATATGTGTCTCCATCCATTTACGTTTCCTTCCATATGATGATGTAGATATCCTTCTGTCTGGTGTTAATGGCTGAAGTGTAATGCTGGCTCCAGGGATCAGCTTATTTTGCCTCCCTGGCGCATCAGCACACACAACGGCTGCGATGTTGGCTCCGGGGATCAACCAAAGTGCGGCCTCCCCAGCGCATCAGCATGACAACCGTCTGGATTGAGCTAAGTAGGGTACATCTCTGGGGTTTTCAAGTGGGCACCTTCCATCCTCAGTGTTTCGTCGACTAGCCCACGACACCTCAAGAGGGCTCGACGGTGATTCTGGCGTCCCAGCATCACCCCCCTCCGTCCCCCACTCAACTCAGCCCAGCTTACTTACCTGTCCCCAGCCAGAATCTTTCCGTCTCAACCACAGCCAGTTGCTGCTCCTCTCTGCTGCAAAATTTAACTGAAGGAAATTATCATGCATCCATCTTTTTATATCAGCAATCAGCATTGTTTTAGGCTCAGCTCACCGCTACCACCCCTGTGCTGACTCGGGAGGGGCAACGATGAACACACCCTGTCCTCCGAAACGTGTGCCGTCAGCAGACCGCTTTTCTTTTACTCTGCATGTCATTCGTATTTACAGTACTAAAAGGTGGTCTGAGTGGGGTGACAAATGTTCCACCTCAAGCACTACAAACCAGCATGGTTAGTGGAATGCTTTCTTGAGTCACTGCAAAGAATTTACACCTGTTTCTTCTAAACAACATACCATGCTGTTGTTTTTATTGGCCAATGAGGGAAAATGTTGAAAATAATGTTTTAGTATGAGGAAAATGGTTTGCATGCCACTTTGAAATCATCCCCGAAACCGCAGCAGTCAATGCTCTAAAAAGGGGTGCCCATTTAACGATGAGTACATGGATTCCAGACCGCTCCCCAAGACCACATCTATCAGTGTGAAACAGGAACATTCAAACTGATCATTAACTTTTCTGATCTCCTTTAAAAAGGCACAGTAACCCAGATAAGCCATACCTGGAAAATGGTTTTCTCCATCTGTACTAAGCCAAGGTTTGGCAGAGTGGTTTTGATAAAATCGACGATAGTTTCCAAGTTATCATGCTGAAGTATCAGAGGCTTGTGGCGTCCCAGCAGACTCAGAGACACTTTAAAGGTGACTTCAGCACCCTGAAGAAAGATCATATCTGCAAAACAAATCAGTAATTCCAATGAACTGTCATGCTTCAATGCGAGCATTAAAAGAACATGGTTCCATACATACTTCCTTACTTCTTGTTTCAGAATAAGTAGGAATCAAAAATAACAATAAAACATATTCCTATGCTAGTTTATAAAAAATAAAAAATGTTTTTAAAACCACTCTGCTTTTAGAAATATATTGGTCACTTTAGTTGGCAGCAGAATTAGAAGCCCAGGACCACCTTGTAAAAAAGGCTCAGCTACTAATGTTGAAATCCAAGATTTTTAATCTAGTCATAATGAGTATGAAAATAACTACTAGTTGAGAACGATTACTTAGTTGAGAAAGTAATCAAAAACAAACACTCAGCAAACTGCAACTCTAGATATCTCAAAGGTAATAAAAAAAAAAACACTTATTTAAATCTAGTGCACTACCAGCATCTCACATTATATAGTGCATATTTCTTTCAACCCACGGCAAACATGGATTTAAGAACAAACCTTTGAATTACTTCCTACTGTAGCTCAAACCAGATACTACAGGGTCACTCCAAAAGGCGAGGACTTGAGTTACTGATTTAAATTCCTTGCCTTCCCTTGGACCTGACATTTTTTTTGCTGACCAACTTCTTCTGCCTGGAATGACTTTCACAAAGTCAGTCATCGAGGCCCGCTACATAGAGTACATATACTGTTTGATCCTGGATAACCATGCAGAAGCAACAGACTATGATTGTTTATGCTTTGCACCCTACAGGTACAGTACATAAGGAATGACAGTACACAGAATGTATGATATAAACAATTCATTAATTTCCTTTGTGGATCTCAAAGTGACCACGGTGAAGTCCAAGTAATGGAATTCCATGTTGTCATTCTGACAGCTCAGACTTTGGAAAATGAATGTGCGGTTTGTGATTGCCGCTGTCATTTCTCTTATTTGATTTATTTTTCAGAATACATATTCTTACTTGTTCAGAAGGGATGCAGTCAACAAGGCCCTATTGTATAGTATAATTAAAACCTCCTCAAAGTAGACTCCCAGTGTGCGGGTTGGTTGCCCGTGTGTTTCCCTTGGGTATTAGCGCCAATGTTTGTGGCTATGACTGCTGGACTTGAGCATTTCAAACAACTTAGCTGACAATGTCTCCAAAACAGATGTACCTTGTTTAGGGATACATTTACATGTGAAAGTAAATTCACAAAAAAACATAACATTTGTAAGGTTCACATATTACATAGGATAAGTATGTTTTAAATTTTCTTTGTTCAATGAAGACAGCTTACTAAATCATTCTGCGCAAGCTGTAGTTTGTTATTATTAAACAATTGTTATCAATTGGTTTCAAATAATTGGCAGGTAATGTGAGAGCAAACTATAAGATACGTTTTGGTTGCAATTGACACCTGTATGAATTTACTAAACCATAAATGAACTCGACACATTCTATATCTACAGTATGGTCAGACTTAGCCATCACCATTAACAGCATTACAGTATGTGGAAAGAGCCGATCACAATTAATAATTCACTGAACTAAAACCCTAATTCGTCATTTTATTTTTGAGACTAGCATGACATTTACTGATTGAACATATGTAACCATTTACAGTGGGATAGCTAAAGTGTTGTTGGAGGTTTAAAGGGTTAGAAACAGAAAATGTATGAAAAAGTAACATAACAGTGACTGCATGGATAGTACTGTGTATAAATTATTTCTATGATTGCAGACTTTGTGCTATTATGTTTCTATATTTTTTGATTCAGAAAAAAAAAAGCTTTTTACCAAAGACTCTGGCAACAAAACCCAGAGGAAACTGAGAGGCAAACATTGTTAGAAACCATGGTGCAGCATAGAGGCTGGGGCCGATCTCATGCTCCTCAAGGTGGTTATACAGATCTCGGTGGTAGTCATGGAGCAAGCGAGAGAGCTGGTACATTTGGATCTGTAAAAATAGAGAAAAATAAATTACAATTTTTATTTTTTTATTTTGTATGTTGATACTTGTTTCTATATGCAACAATGAAGCAGAACAATTTTGTTATCTTTCTGTGAACTGGATAACCTGAAAATCACTAAAAACAACTGTGGAAATGTACTGTTTGATTTGAATATGAATTCCATGGAATTTAAACAGAAAGCGATAGAATGCTGGCGTGCTGGTACAGGCTGCTCTTACAATCACAGTCGAGTAAACATCAGCTTATCCCAGTATCATCCAGATTAGTACATTCACAGTTTATGTACTATAGTCTAATAGGAGGGACCATAAAGGGAAGGCGACTTGCCAATAACATGACTCCTAACAAGATTGTTTCCTCACAGGTCCTCTATTTGGGAATGATGTTTTTGCCTTGTACACTCGGCCAGACCACAACACTTTTTATAAAGGCATTATTTCAACGTAGAAAACTCTGCATTGCTTTTATTTGCTGACAAATGTCTCATTTGATTCTGATGAGCTTTTGAGTTATTTGCCAATACATCAGCATTAATAAATGTAGTAAATTGCTTATATTCTTAAAATGAACACACACTAGTGTCTGAAACTAATTATAACCATAGTAGACACCAGAGGTACATGGAGATAGTTATTTTACTTTGTCTTCTAATTATCCCACCAGGATCACTTGGCTTTTTTATGTACAGTATTGAAAGATGTGAGAAAGTGGGTCTGTAGAACATGTCTCAAAATAATTGCATTTATACGACAATCCTGGCTGGGCACAGCCTTCACAGGCACCATCTTGTAGTTGAAGGGTTTCGTAGTAGTTACTCTCCTTGACATAAGCAAAGCGCCCCTCTGTGTAGCATGGCGGTGCAGTCGCCTCAAGCTGTGGTGCAGAAGCTTTTTGAGCTGCGTGTAGCCTCCCTGGGCACGCCCCTCAGCCAATCAGGACCTCAGCGCCGGGCGAGCCTTCCTGCTCAAATGGTTGCCTAGCAACGCATCTCCCGTTACGCGTCCCAGCTGCACACATTCGCGTAAGAACCATCGACAGGGTCCTCCTTGTCACACATTACTTATTTTCGAATACAGTACACCCTCGCAGTAACGAACCTGACCCCTGGACACCATAAAAGAAAAAAAAAAGATAATATAATATAAACACACACTGTCAGCATCGCGGTCTGTACGCACGGGATGCCACCTCCGCAGTGAAGCTAACTCTTTTGTCTTAATAAAAAGTGCACGCTGTGTACCTATACAGAAGCGAAAATCAAATCATGTTGCAACAAAGCTGGAAACTATATTGATCGTTTGAAAAAAGGCATATATAGGTTTTCAAAAAGCACCAACATTTTTTTTGACTTGTTCAGCAACCATGCGGCACAGCAACATTGATTGAAGAAAAAACAACAAACTTGAGGATCTGATGAACTTTTCATGTTGGGTTGATTTGAATAAAAGCTCAGTTTGGGATTCTTGCATGTTGGATTAAGATTTGGTGACAGATTGATTTTCAATAAAAGTTCAGCTTCAATTCGGGATTTTTGCTTTTTGTACTGCGTTTTATGTGTTGCGTACATGAGATGAACAAGTACATGTAATTCTACTTTTATTCACAATCTCATCTCATTAACCAACTCCAACAGGTTATCGTTTATTTTGATTGTCCTTTTGCTATAACGAACCCCTCGATATAACGAACAAAAGGCTTATAGCAAATACTCACAATATCTTTCACAGTACATTAAAAAAGGCACTGTTTACTTGTGGCTATGAATCTTGGTGAGCCTACATTTTTAAATGCTTATGTACATTTAAAAAAAAAAAAAACACAGAAGCAAGAAAGAATTTGAAACCAAATATTATGAATAACCCTATCACTTTTACCTTTGAGGCAGCTGTATTGTTGGTTAAAGTATCATTTTGTCAAGAAATTTGGGAACATCCAGTATTTCACACATACCTGCAGGATAATCATGTCAGGCCTGTACTGCTTTCTCAAGCCCATATCGTACATGAGAAACTTCAGCATTTCAAAAGCATCGTCCTCACTCATATGAAGCAGCAAGATTCCTGCAACAAAGCTCAAGCCTTGACAATAGCCAACTTCTGGATCCAGCAGCGAGTATGCCTTCAGCAAGTTATAGAGGGATAACTGCCCTGCTCCCAACTGAGCAGAGAAATAGGGATGTGTTGGGAATGTGCGGCCTGTAATTAGAGAGGTATGTTAAACCGGGAACAAACTTTTAGATTGAAGGAAAAGAAAATATTTATGCAGTGGTGCCCAAAAGTATGGACAATCTTTTCAATTGAAAATGTTCCAATTCATGTTTGTATTATGAAGTTTGTATGTGGAAGAATGAAAATTATTCTCAATACTTTAAAAGGCTTTAAAATGTTTGCAGCTGTATTGCCCTCTAACCATTAGAAGAAAGAAATCAAGAATAGTTAATAAATATTTTTTAAAAGTTAAAATATATGTGTGACAGGGTCTCACGTCACGTGCGTGGATAGCCGCTGTTTACAAAGTACAGAGAGACATTGTGGGGTGTTGAAATGCCGGCACAGGCGCGCAGGATTTATTAATACAAAACAGAAACGAAATAAAAGGTGGTCATGTGACGTTACCAACCATGGTAACGCACAGAGGACACATACAGCAAGCTGTACAAAAATACAAAATAAAACACAGTACAAAAACTACAAATAAAAGGTGCCCCAGAGGGCGAGCGCTAGCCTTATTAAACGAGGCGCCCCGCTCCAGGAACCTGCTACACTATGTAACCCTCGCTATACATCACATGGGATCACAATCCCCTAACTAACCTACTCACGAGCCGGTGTTCATACTACGACTCCTGCTGCTTCATACGGCCTTGGCTGGGCATTGCCTTCACAAGCACCGCATGCAGTCTCAGGGCTGCGTAGCTGTCGTTCCTGCAGAGCGGACCCTCTCCTCCCGAGTATACGCCGCTCCCCTCTGGCATGGCGTTGCAGTCGCCCCGAGCCATCTCCCGTGGATGTTTTTAAACCGACGGACACTCGGTGAAGACCCGCCCACCTGCTGATTGAGGTCCAACACAGCCAATCACTTGCTGCCCTTCCCCTCAACCAAGCCTAGCAGGCAGCAATTCTCAATCGAGCGCCTGTCTATAAACAATAATGTAATTAAACAAATCAACTCCAAAACGACACACAATAAACCCATTTCCCCTTACAAATTATATCAACACTAAATACACACGTGCAGGGCAATCGCCCTGCTACAATATGTTTTTCATCATTTACTGACAATCATATTTTGCTTCATAATTTCAAATTCAGATATTTTACATAATAGAAAACGTTAGGTTATTATCATAACCCTGGTTCCCTGAAATATAAATGTGACCATTACCAAACGGGTATTTACCTCCTAAAGACCCGAATCCTGAACATTGTATACCAAAAGGACTGTGCTCACAGATCTCAGCGTCATTTTTCCTTCAAGCCTGCTGCAATCATGGACGCAGCGACCTTGAAGGTTAATGGTTACATTTTTATTTCAGGGAACCAGGGTTATGATAATAACCTAACATTCCCTTTCAAGTACGAAATGTAACCATTACTGAACGGATGAAGCCGTCGCAAGGGCAAGATTGCAGAACGACCGGAATGCTAGAAGGCTACGCCAAGAGGCTAACCTGTGCGTTACCATTCGGAACCCCAGTAATTAGCTAGCGTGAAAAATTGAGGGAGAAACTCACCTCTACGCCGGTTGTAAAGGTAGACTGGGAAGCCACCCTTGACCAGGGTTTCGAGGATCCACGACATTAAGTTTGTAGAACCTAGTGAAGGCAGGGTTCACACCCATTTGAAATAATACATTTTCAGACTTTTTCCAGACCTACTTGACACGATTCTCGACAAAATCAAGGTCAGTAAAATGCAGCACCGAGTTGTCTTCAAGATTATTTTAGTCGTTTGATTAGGAAATACATAGTCCAAAAGCAAATAACATAGGTGTGTAAAAATGAATAAAATAAAAGTTTCAATACACATAATTTGTACTGCCTACAGGATTAGTTTTTCATTTCTTGGAGCTTGCTGTCGAGCTCTTGCTCTAAACTCTGCAGCTCCGATTGTTTTTCTTTGGCTGATCTCCTAAGTGAATTGGACTTCGAGATAAAGGAGATCTGACCTGTGGGCTCGGCTTTCTCTAAATAGTCAGTCATCAGCAGATTTCAGAAGAGCCTTAATGCTGGTCTCAGTAGTTCTTTTTTCCTTTAGAGCATCGACCTCATTCATAAAAAAAATTATTTAGTCACCTCTCTTCTGTTCTTCTTTCTTTCTCCTTTCCTCATCAAGGTAGGCATGGTACTTCTGCCTAGCTGTGGAGGCTGACATAAGCAGCTCTTTGGTAACTGTCACATTGATGACCCTGCCAACATTCTTCTTGTGGTCTGAGATCAATCTCTGTGCAACCAATGTCTGTTCTGACATATTTTCAACAGTTATCTCCTTGTTGATTGAGAATCCTCTCTCAACCAAGGTCTGCCCATGTGAAAGCAACAACAGTTTTTCGGTCACATTCCAAATTTCTAACCACTCCACTTTCTTGGACATTTGTTCAGAGAAAAAGGTATCCAATCTTGAGTAACTCGGGCTAAATGAGAAAAAGTGTGGGTTGGTAGTGCTGCTCATAGCAAAATCTTTAAACTGATGTATGATCAGTTTAAACACGGAACAATAATAAAATAGGCAGCCGCGAGAACTGCGATTTCAAACACTGTTTAATTTTCCAGTTGTTAATTTGGTTTGTCATTTATAATACATGTATCTAATAATATGCTTCTTTAATTATTTTGTCATATACACCTTCTCCCATAGAGATCGGTGCTGCACATTTAATCATACATCAACAATATCTTTCAAACTCACATTTCTCAAAGGGGAATTTAAACTAATTAAAAGGAGAAAATATCTTTAAATGAAGCAAACTACAATCTTTCCTAGACAATGGAACACTTGGAAGTAATGCTTCAAAATAAACTAGTATGGCTACAATGCTACTGTGTAATCATTATAGCTTTTTTAAAAAAAAAATGTTTACTGCTGCTTATACGTCCGAAGTGCTGTAGGATAGTATGTTTTGTAAGGAAATAATTACAAGCTTAAGTTTCATTTATTACGTTAACTATAGATTTATTAGTTTTCTTGTTGGCGATCATAAAACAATAAATACTGCAGAAGGGGTCATTTTTAAATTTACACTTGACGTTAATCGGAAAAGTATTTTCTGTTTTTCTGAATGAGAGAAACATTAGGATGGTCAGTCATTATCCAATGTGAAACTGGCCCTGTAACTTGATTGACCAGCACAAACATAGCAAAAAAATGAAGACGATCGTGGCAAATTGCATTAAAAGAGAACTACAATTCACATAACATGTCACAGGTCATCGTAAGCAGTCAATGTTGAAATGAAAAAGAAAAAAAGAAATAAAAAAACACACTGGGTTTACAAATTACTTTTAAAAATACACAAATGGCATTGAATATTTCAAATACATTTTATTCATACAGATTCGTACAAACCGACTGGCGCCATTTAGGAGATTAGGATGAGCTACATAATCTTAAAACACTGCCCTTTTTGGCTGGTGATTGCAATCTGCTGTCAAACACAGCAATACACTGCTTATTAGTTTTAATTTATATTAAATAAAGGTAGACTACTTACTGTAGAAATCACATTGTTTACATAGAGAAACACACTTCATATTTTGTAATTTCAGAAATGACTGTTCAGTAAAAGTGTGGCTGTAAAGTAGGCTATTAAAAAAAAAAGCTATGATCAACTGAGAAAATAAAATGCTCAGACAACTGTCTAATTCACATTCAGATGCTTTCTCTAACATTCATTATCTAAAACAAACATGTGGATTGAAAACAAAAGACAGAAAATATCACCTTGCAATTACTTTAAGTTTTACGTTTAAAGTGTTACCTGTTCACATCAAACATGTTAAAGGGAAATATTGGAAATAAAAATATTCAGAGAAACCTTAAAAGGAAACTACGGTATCGCCCTTGAAATTTAGGACAGAAAAAAAAAATATATATATTTTTTAAAATCTTTTATTTAGCATTATGTAAATCAAAGAAACTTCAAAATTATAATCGCAAAAGTCTACCAGAAGCCAATAGTGCTTCGTGGTTTTTTGTTGTTGTTTTCTTAACACTGTTACACATAAAACCAAGATTACACAAGTGAAACTGTGAGTAATTATTTATTATTATAACTGTGAGTATATAATTTTATTATTAAGCTTACTCAACCTAAGTTGAAGTAGTATTATTATTTTTAAACCACACTACAGTTAAGGTGCTTTTGTACACCGTGGTATAACATCCTCTGTAATCACGGTGTTGAAATGAAAAATGTACACCATCGTGACAATGGTGTACCGAGACATCCCTAAAACAGTATGCAATTCAATAACATTATTCAGCATGTTTCATTTGAATTCATGAAGCAAAATTAAATACAGTTCTATAAGCTGATAATATGAATCTTTTGGCCATAGTGTCTGGTTTTGAGAAACTGGAAAATTGGCAACCCTTTATTAATGCCAAAAATAACGCTTTTTCATAACCACATTACATTATACACCTGATATACGCTGTCAATATCCCGAGACGTTTTAAAAAGCTGTCTTTGCTTTTACTAGACCCGATGCATTGTTCAACCACACAGCAACAAATTTTGAAGTTACACTTAAGATGTCTTACGTTGCTGATTTTCAATTTATCTATTTTCATACTTTTTCCAGAGCCTTTACGTTGTATATTGTATATTTTCCATAGTTTGTCAAGACCTGGAAAAGGGGTTCTCAAAATTCTATACATTTTCCAGACTTTCAAAACTGTGTACGAACCCTGTGAAGGTATGGGGAGTAGCCCACACCGCTGCACTGCATATGTCTTTCACACATGCACTTTGGAATAAAGCCCACGAAGTTGCCATGCCCCTGGTGGAATGGGCAGTGAGTTTTTCTGGAGGGGGCAAGTTGGCCACCTCATAGGCAATCCTGACTGTGTCTGCTTTCCTCTTGGACAACCACTGCTTAGACAGGGCTTGACCATGGGATTTAGCCCCATAGCAGTCAAAAAATTGTTTTGACTGCCTTCAACTTTTCATCCTGTCAATGTAAGAACATAAGAATGTTTACAAACGAGGAGACCATTCAGCCCATCTTGCTCGTTTGGTTGTTAGTAGCTTATTGATCCCAGAATCTCATCAAGCAGCTTCTTGAAGGATCCCAGGGTGTCAGCTTCAACAACATTACTTGGGAGTTGGTTCCAGACCCTCACAATTGTCTGCACTCTTTCTAGATCAGCAATATCCTTTTTGTAACAAGGTGACCAGAACTGAACACAATATTCTAGGTGAGGTCTTACTAATGCATTGTAAAGTTTTAACATTACTTCCCTTGATTTAAATTCAACACTTTTCACAATATATCCAAGCATCTTGTTGGCCTTTTTTATAGCTTCCCCACATTGTCTAGATGAAGACATTTCTGAGTCAACATAAACTCCTAGGTCTTTTTCATAGATTCCTTCTTCAATTTCAGTATCTCCCATATGATATTTATAATGCACATTTTTATTGCCTGCGTGCAGTACCTTACACTTTTCTTTATTAAATGTAATTTGCCATGTGTCTGCCCAGTTCTGAATGCTGGTTGCTGTCTAGATCATTTTGAATGACCTTTGCTGCTGCAACAGTGTTTGCTGCTGCAACATGTGCCAGGGCCTGAAATAGGCAGAGCGTATGGAGCGGTCTCTCTGTCAGACTGGAAAGGAGGTGGATGGAAAGCCTCCAATTCAACAGACTGGTTAACATGGAATGCCGAGATCATCTTCGGCAAAAAGGAAGAATTGGTACAGAGTGTGACCTTTATCCTGGCCTCTGTAAAAATTAAGCAGGCCTTCACTATAGAGAACGCCTTCATCTCACTCACCCGCTTTGCGGAGGTGATAGCAAGCAAGAAAGCCGCTTCAAATTATACAAATTTCAGCTCAGCTGAATGCAGGGGCTTAAATAGAGGCTTCATGAGTGCATCAAGCACCACGTTTAGCCTCCAGCAAGGAACAATGTCCTTCATAGGTGCCCAAAGCTGCCGAGCCACTTTCAAAGATTGCCCCGCCAGGAAGTGAACTCCTGGGGAGACCGAGTCAATCTTTACATGGCAAGCTGAAATAGCTGCCAGATAGACCTTTAAATGTGGAGGGGGATTTCCCTTCGTCAAATAGGTCCTGCAAAAATTGCAGTGTTACTGCCATGGGAGAAGTTGTGGTTCCGTATTGGGAACACATGGACACTGCTCTGGCATTTTGTAAGGTGTCAAGAACCCTGTTGGACAGACCCAGACGGCTGAAATACAGCCGGTCAGGGGCCAGACCCAGAGGGACTGTGGGTTGATTCCTGGGAGGCAAAGAGGTATATCTCTGCTCTCCCAAACCTCTCACAAATGAGGCTCACAACCTTGGGGTGAAGCCTCCACTTGAGCTGCTGGGGACTACCATTGAGGTCAACCACCCAATTCGTCACCCCGGGTAGATGCACTGCCTGCAGTGAGAGAAGGTTCTTGTGTGCCCAGAGCAAAAGCTCACGGGCCACACGTTGGAGACTAGGAGACCGGAGGCCACCCTGGTGGTTGATGTACACCACCACTGTTGTGTTGTCTGTATGGACAAGCACATGTCTGCCATGAACCTCCTGCAAAAAATTCTGCAAGGCCAGGTAAACTGCCTGCAGCTCTAAAAAATTGCTGTGGAGACCCTGCAGGGTTCCACACACCTTGCACACCCTGGCCATTCCACACAGTGCCCCAGCCCCGGCTGGACGTGTCCACGCAGAACACTATATAGAGCTGCAGGATAACCTCTTCTCAAGCATGCGCTTGCAGAAAGGGGCACAAAATTTGCAGAAGATATGATTAACCAGTACCTCCTTGGCATGCTCTGGCCCCAGGCAGGAAGAAAACCTGCCATCCTTGTCCTCCATATGCAGAATGGTTTTGCATCTCACAGCAATAGAACCTGGGCATGATGCAAGGAGCAAGCACTGCAATGTGCAGTATAGGGTTGTACAGCTGTTTCCTCAATCTGCTTATATATAATCACTGGGTCAGTACTGGTTCAGAACCGGTTGAGTACTGGTTCAGCACCTGGTCGGCACCAGGCCGGTTCAGTGGCTTTGGCACCTTTTGGAACCAGGTTTGGTACCGGTTGGTGACTTTAGCACCGGGTCTGTACGGGGACGGCACCAGGTCGGTTCGATAATGGTTCAGTGACTTTAGCACCGGGTTGGTACTGGTACCGGTGCAGTAACCTCTATCCCGTTTCGATACCGATCTGGTACCAGGTCGGGAGCGAAAGCGGGTTGGTGACCCTGGTACCATTCAGTACAGGTCCACCAGTTCGCAGTCACCGCGGGTTGCAACGTACAGGGATGCACACCTGTAAAAGCACTCAGCCCAGCAGCTGCTCTTGCTGCACACGTGCGGAGCACCATGTTGCAGACAGGTCTGCGCATAGTATCTACAAAAACAGAAAAAACACAATGAGATAGACTTTCTTATCAAAAAAACAGTAATTAAACAATTACACAAATAATATAAAACATTTTGTATAGTGCTAAAAAGAAATAAAATAAGCTCCAGCCGGAGCTATGCAGCCAGAGGGGAGAGCACAAAGTCAGCCGACGTATGTTGCTGGATCCCTGGGAAGGAGTGACTCGAGCTGCTGGCTTCACGCAGGGCACAAGGCCGCAGCAGGATGCAAGTAGCAACCGGCTATAGTGCACACAATACGCGTAATAGAAAATTATTACAGCGATTAGTTTCAATATCGCATACAATTTGTGTAAAACACAAAACAATGCTAAATATATACAGACAGAAGCAACAAATTAATTCTCTGAACAAGGCTCTCCTATCAGGTCAGTCTTGAAAGGAAATATGGAGCCGAGATCTGTGAGCGTAGTCCTTTTGATACCTCAGGGGCGGAGTCATGCCTGGTAATGGTTACATTTTGTACTTGTACATACATATTCACAATCCCTAAGTGGTAATAATAGCAACTTGAAAACTGAGCATTTTGGGCTGTATGTATACAACGAGTGTTGAGAGCTCTAGCATTGAATAACTTGTTCATATTCAATACTGCTGTGTAATTATTTATTTACTTATAGGATTTCATTTTAGAACTTCCAAAATAAATTCAAGATAATGTCACATGCTAACAGAATCTATCCATTCAAATTCACAGATAGAATGACTGTACGAACCACACCACAGATGCAGAGTTTGAAATAACAAAAGCAATTCTCTCAATTTAGGTGTTTAAATGTAGGTTTAAACAGTCTTTATTTTCCATACATTGTGCTTGTTTAACTGCAGACTACTCCATGAACGATCATTGAGTCCTGTGGTTATTTCGCTCATGAGAACGGCCATAAACAACCCACAAGCCCTCAATAACTGCTGTGCAATACTCCATGAACACTCCTGTTCTATATATTATAGACACAATATTTAGTAAGATTATACACTTAATAATAATAATAATAATAATAATAATAATAATAATAATAATAATAAATTTATTTTTATATAGCACAGTGGACTACCATCACAAAGCGCTTTACAGAGGTAGGCTGTGAACTGTGCATTATATGCAGAACCACTTACAATAGGACATTGATTTAACATGGATGGAGCACAAGAAGGTTAAGTGACTGGCTCAGGGTCACACAGTGAGTCAGTCAGTGGAAGAAGTGGGATTTGAACCGGTGACCTTCTGGTTAAAAGCCCTGGACTTTAACCACTGGACCACACTGACCTTTTTTCCATGTAATTCAGAAATGGCAAAACTAACTGATATGCTTGCGGAACACGCATCTTGATTGATGGAGAAGAAATTAACAGATTACAAAAAAAAGATCTTAAAGTTTTCAAATACAGTGTCCCTAGTCCAAGCCTTTTTAACCAATGCATCAAGCCGATTCTTACTCTTGTCAGAATTTGTAAACAGCAGTGCTAATCTTTAATTCACTTGAAACTGGTTGTTGTTTATGGAATGTATGTGAAGCGTAGCACAAGGACAGATTCTTTTGTTTCATGATCTGGGATGAAATAAATGTTTTATGCCTTATACATATTTCAGATATTTAGTTTGTTCTAGAATTTTAAAAATGTTATGTGTGCTCTCCTTGTTTCCTTCCTTCCTTTTTTTCAACCACAATAAAAGCTGCATTTCTAAAGTGGAGTGATTTAAAAATTAGCAATAGGGGTGTGCACTTGAAAATAAAATATGTTTTCTAAATATGAGACTTCAAAAACAATAATAACACAAAAAACCCCCAAAAAACTACTAATTAATTACAAGGATGACGGTGTCAATATTTTGAAACTTACATTAAGCTAAATTATTTTGAGTATATATATATATATACATATATATATATATACACACATACATACAGTACTGTGCAAAAGTTTTAGGCAGGTGTGAAAAAATGCTGTAAAGTAGAATGCTTTCAAAAATAGACATGTTAATAGTTTATATTTATCAATTAACTAAATGCAAAGTGAGTGAACAGAAGAAAAATCTAAATCAAATCCATATTTGGTGTGACCACCCTTTGCCTTCAAAACAGCATCAATTCTTCTAGGTACACTTGCACAAAGTCAGGGATTTCTGCAAATGGAGTTGGGGATTTGGTCAGAATTAATGGTCTCTTCAATGCTGAGAAGTACAGGCAGATACTTATCCATCATGCAATACCATCAGGGAGGCATCTGATTGGCCCCACATTTATTCTGCAGCATGACAACGACCCCAAACATACAGCGAAAGTCATTAAGAACTATCTTCAGCGTAAAGAAGAACAAGGAGTCCTGGAAGTGATGGTATGGCCCCCAGAGAGCCCTGATCTCAACATCATCGAGTCTGTCTGGGATTACATGAAGAGAGAGAAGCAACTGAGGCTACCTAAATCCACAGAAGAACTGTGGTTAGTTCTCCAAGATGTTTGGGCCAACCTACCTGCCGAGTTCCTTCAAAAACTGTGTGCAAGTGTACCTAGAAGAATTGATGCTGTTCTGAAGGCAAAGGGTGGTCACACCAAATATTGATTTGATGTAGATTTTTCTTCTGTTCACTCACTTTGCATTTAGTTAATTGATAAATATAAACTATTAACATGTCTATTTTTGAAAGCATCCTTACTTTACAGTACTATATATATATATATATATATATATATATATATATATATAGAGAGAGAGAGAGAGAGAGAGAGAGAGAGAGAGAGAGAGAGAGAGAGAGAGAGAGAGAGAGAGAGAGAGAGAGAGAGAGAGAGAGAGAGATTTAAGCTCAACAATAAAACTATATTTTATTCTAAACAGTGTCTACGTTTACTTACCCAAGTCAATAAGTATGGCATGCTGTTGAGAGGTGAGCTGTTTTAATAGTTCTTTATATGGCGTGTCTTTTGCCTGGTGTTTGCTTGGTAATGGGTGACGGAGCTGGTACTGCTCAGCTAAAAACTTCCAGATTTCCCCACGGTGATGTCGAGGTACACCTGTCAACAAAACAGGCAGGACAACGCTGGCACTCAGTGGTTGTATTTATACCACCTCATAATCTTGAGATGAAAATGATACTGGATGCTTTTTAAAACATAGTATACAAACCTCATTATGTATTTGTTTCATCACAAAACAGTGCAACAATATCCTTAAAATGTGTGCCACTGCAGGACCCCTACATAAGGTACCTTTTTAAAATTAAATTGTGCATTGCATTAAAACACCACTTTCAATAGATACATGAACTGTGTGATTTTTTCGAGAGCAATTCTGTATACTGTATAGTATATATAGCTGAACATAAAATGCTTGGTATATATTTATAAAAACCACAGCATTAAAAGGGGAGGGTCTGCCCATTTTTGTTTTTGATTCAAGCATTAGTTTTTGGCACCCATATGGAAACACCGTTTGTGCGACACACCCAAGGGGCCACATTGCTTCATGTAATTATAACAAATCCAAATATCATTGACGTTTGCCCAAATTACCACAATGGGAAAGTGAATTTCTGATATCATTCTTCCTATAGCTGGCACATGTTTCCACTTGGCTCCTGTCTGAGAGGAATCACTCAGCACTTCACAATTCTAACTTTATTTCCTGTCAAGGTACAGTTTATACCTGGGAATTATAGTGACAACAATATAAACACCCGCATAATAAATCCAAGATAATGTCACAAGCTAACAGAAGATATTAAGTATGGCCTATTCTCTTGGGACATCAGTTACGTAGTTTGAAAATTGGGTGAAGGTTTATTATAGATTTAACATTTGCTCCAGTAAAGGTGCAATGATGTGAAAGGCAAGGCACAGGACAAACACATTTTGCAGTTAAAATCAATGTTTTGCTCCCTAGGATTGTCGTATCTTGTTTTTATTTTCAAAGAAACACAGTAAATCACAAAAAAGAAACCAGTAAAAACAAGTTATTCAGGTGAAACTGTGTATAACGAGAGACAAAAAAGCACCTATTCTATAATTAAGGACAGCCACAAAGGGAGGTTTTCAACCCATTTACCTAAATGTAAACAAATGTAACTATTACCTTGGCCCATAGCAACATGTATATTCTCCAAGTCAAATTTGATCTTTGCTCTTCCTGGCATGTTTAGCATCTTCTCCCAAACGAGGGTTACTTCTTTCAGACAGGGCGTGATTTCTTCATAATCTAGTTTAATCCGTTTATTCTGAAGGTCGCTCTCTGAAGCTGTGCAACAAACAGAAGAAGCTTGTTTATTTGCATGTGATACAGCCTCATAGAGAAATAACAATGTCATTATTTTCTTAACTGTTAAACTACTGCTTGATAGATTTGAGTCACACACATTGTGTCCTAACAATGTGCACAAAGGGAATATAAATATAACTTTTATACACAGAATAACACCATACACCTGTACTTCATAAAACAAATTACTATCACCAATTCAATCTTGGAAAAAACTTCATAAAAGTCTTATAATCATCATCATCATTTGAATTCCATATAAAAGATTACAAATTATGTCATGTGGAAAATATCCTAAAAATAGGGCAGATATGTAAAAAGTCGGATAAATGAATCCTGTTTTAAATACCATTATACACAGCTGTAACAATTAATATATTCACACAATTATTGTTTGAGATTCAGCTTTTATTATGGAACTCTCCTAAATACCTTGTTAAGAAAGATACATGGTATTAATGCTTGTGACAAGGTAGCCGTCTGCAGTGTGGGTGCGTGCATTCGCTGCTGAGTGACAGGCAGGAGATCAAGACGGAGGTTGAAGTTGATACGCCTTGCAAGCAAATGGGATTTATTTACATATCAACACACTGAACAACTCACGTGACACTTCCAGCAATGGTAGCGCACAGAGCACATACACCACAGTGTACAAAAACTTTGATAGGATCTGCAATCTCTGAACTAATCTTCTCTGTTCAATAATAAATTAACTCTGGCTACTCGCCCTGGCTGTCGGTGGTTTCGACCTGCTTACTTACTCTTCGGTATCCAATCCTGGTTCTGGTTCTCTATCATTCACTGACTCACTTGCCAACATGCACACACACACACACACAAAGTGTGCTGAAGAGCTTGATCATGGTGGATAAATGGTTAAGGCGGATACATGATGGATTACTGTAATTAAAAAAGGATGACCATGTACAGAAATGTCTATGGTAAAAGAAAAATAGAAACTTCAATATAGACATCAAATAATCTGGTTACATAATTCAAAATACTTGTAAACAGTGTTTTCAAAAGATAGAATGTTTAAATAAGGATTATATCGTGTGGCACGAATGATACTCCACCCATGTTAGAGTAAAAGCTAATACAATAGATGTTTGGAAAATGGGTAGGTGCTCAAATAGGCATGCAGAATGAACTTGTCCCTTACACCGTAAGAGAGTGGTATGGTCACGGAAGGTTTGGGCAATGCTGGTGGCAATGTACATGTCCCTGCTCGTTTGAGTTTACACGTGTATCCCTACTATGTGCTAAACAGCACACATTGGCATATTAAAATAACAGGTTGGAATCTTTCCAGAAGTTTACATGGGTGTTTCATCAAGAATTCAAATAAAAAACAAAACACTGGCATGTTGTGAACCCTACACCTGCCCGCCAAAATCGGAGTTGGTGCAACAGCTTTTTATGCCTAAATTCTCTTTCCCTGAATAAAGTTTAACATAGTACATTTCCACATTACTTTTCTAATGCTTTTCCCATGATTTGATGCATTTACAACAGCCTTCTATGCTTTTGTCATTTGTTTATGCTTTGACATGCTTCCATGTGCTTCCCCATGCTTATATCACATACATATTTTGCTTCTTGGATTATAATATGCTACATTTTCCATTCTAGAGACATGTTCTTTGATAAACACTTCCCCTGTAAAACATCCTCCTTCTAGTGACCTACTTCCATCGGATTATTCATAGAGTGCAAGAATGTTCCTGGGAAGGAATCAAGATTTCCTTTAAGCATTTCTGTGCTATGAAAGGCTGCTTCCACAGCATGCCATGATATATTTACTGAAGAACAGTAACAAAATACCAGCTGTCGCAAGCAACTTGATTTATACTTTTTGCAATAGCAGCAAATATTAGCATTACTGAAGTTGTTAAAAAGGGGTACTGGGCCCTGTATTAATGCCAATGCAGACCAATTTTCTAAATAACTTTTTTACAGGAAAGACCAATATTCATTTTACGTGAGCAGTTGGTTTACAGTTTTAAACTCTTAATTATTTGTAAATTTAGTCAAGGAAGCATAGATTCAAGTTAACTCTAGTTAGTCGTAAAATCAGGAACTGAATTTCCTCACTATTGAGCTTACGCGAACACCTGCAGGTTTGACCTTTACCCACTCTAGGTGTAGAGGCAATGGTTTGGCAGTGGGATCGGAGAACATCCCACTGACCTATTCTCCTGAGGTGTTGTGGTGAGTTGGGGAGAAAAAAACAAATTGAGGGGAAAATAATTCCAGCATTTCTTGTAAAAAAAACATCCATAAACACAAGAGACTGCCCATTGAATACAGAGTTAGGCCGACATACATTCTGTATAGCATTGCAAGACCAAGGAAACCCCACAGAATCACCCGTTGCTTAAAACTGCCTCTCAGTAACTGTTGCATAAAATACACAGCTCTATAACCCCACCTGGTTTCAGTGGTGTAATACAGCTGTCTTTGAATTTCTTTGGACAGCCATCACAAGTCAACATTCAAAATGCTTGTGTCAAAGTTCCAGTGCAGGATTGACTGCTATAGTAGATGTAGTGTATTTATGTTTTTAAAGCTATTGTAATCCAACAGTGGGGGCCTGGCAGTGACAGGTTTTGAGTTAGGTATTAGGATTTGCCACTGCTTAGATCATTAAAATAAAATTAAAACACTACCTAGGTTAAGACAAACAAACATAAGAAAGACAAGATCAAAAAGACAATTTTAAAAGCAATGACACAATTTCACTGTGAAAACAGTAATCAGGTAAGGGGTGTTGCAGTTTTGTATCATAGCGCAAACTTCAGGACTCTTGTTGAAAATGTTTTGTTTTTGAGTGTGTGGATGTACACCTTTAAATTAGGTTTCCATAATCATTCCTATGCCCAGTATAATTACTGTGATTAAAAAGCACATGGGAAACAGAGTTGAATGTTTTTAAGGTTTCTTTTAAAATACCCAACAAGAAGTTGATCTGTAGACAGTTAGACATACAGTGTCTATAGAAAGTCTACACCCCCTTTCAAAATTGTCACCTTTTGTTGCCTTATAGCCTGGAATTTTTTCATTGATCTACACATCCTACCCCACAGCTTCCAAGTGAAAAAAATATTCTAGAAATTTGTAAAAAAAAATAAAAACTGAAACAGCTTGGTTGGATAAGTGTCCACCCCCCTTGTAATAACAATATTAAATAAGCTCAGGTGTAACCAATCACCTTCAAAATCACACACCAAGTTAAGTGGCCTCCACCTGTGTTAAACTGTAGTGATTCACATGATTTCAGGATAAATTCAGCAGTTCCTGTAGGTTCCCTCTGCTGGGTAGTGCATTTCAAAGCAAAGACTCAACCATGAGCACCAAGGAGTTTTGTTGTTGAAAGGCACAGATCAGGGGATGGGTATAAAAAAATATCAAAAGGCCTTGAATATCCCTTGGAGCACAGTCAAGATGATTATTAAGAAGTAGGAGGTGTATGGCACCACCAAGACCCTTCCTAAATCAGGCCTTCCTTCCAAACTGGATGACCGAGCAAGAAGGAGACTGATCAGAAAGGCTACTAGGGGCAGCAGTGTGGAGTAGTGGTTAGGGCTCTGGACTCTTGACCGGAGGGTTGTGGGTTCAATCCCCGGTGGGGACACTGCTGCTGTACCCTTGAGCAAGGTACTTTACCTAGATTGCTCCAGTAAAAACCCAACTGTATAAATGGGTAATTGTATGTAAAAATAATGTGATATCTTGTAACAATTGTAAGTCGCCTTGGATAAGGGCGTCAGCTAAGAAATAAATAATAATAATAATAATAGGTCAATGGCAACTTTGCAAGAGCTACAGACTTTTATGGCCAAGACTGGTCAGTGTGCATGAGACAACAATATCCCATGCACTCCACAAATCTGGCCTGTATTTTACTCAAGAAAGACCACCTTAAATCCCATTTGAAGTATGCAAAAAAACACTCAGGAGATTCTGTAGCCATGTGGCAAAAGGTTTTGTGGTCTGACAAAACTAAAATGGAACTTTTTGGCCTAAATTCAAAGCGTTATGTTTGGCACAAACCCAACACAGCACATCACCCAAAGAACACCATCCCTACTGTGAAGCATGGTGGTGGCAGCATCATGTTATGGGGATGTTTCTCATCGGCAGGGACTGGGGCACTAGTCAGGATAGAAGGGAAAATGAATGGAACAAAGTACAGAGAAGTCCTTGAGGAAAACCTGCTGCCCTCTGCAAGAAAGCTGAAACTGGGATGGAAGTTCACCTTTCAGCATGACAACGACCCAAAGCACACAGCCAAATCTACACTTGAGTGGCTAAGGAACAAAAAGGTAAATGGTCCTTGAGTGACCCAGTCAGAGCCCTGACCTAAATCCAATCGAAAATTTATGGCATTACTTGAAGATTGCTGTCCATCAACGCTCCCCAAGGAACTTGACAGAGCTTTAACAGTTTTGTAAAGAAGAATGGTCAAATATTGCCAAATCTAGGAGTGCAAAGTTGGTAGAGACCTATCCCAACAGACTCACAGCTGTAATTGCTGCCAAAGGTGCTTCCACCAAGTATTAACTCAGGGGGGTGGAGACTTACCCAACTATGATTTTTCAGTTTTGTATTTTTAATATATCATCTTTTTCTCAATAAAAACTTTTTTCCCCTTAACAGTGTGGAGTATGGTGTGTAGATAAGTGGAAAAAATCCTCATTTAAATGCATGAAACTCTGAGGCACTGACACAACAAAATGTGAAAAAAAGTTCAAGGGGGTGTAGACTTTCTATATGCACTGTACATGTTGTTTCCCAGTAATACTTTCTGATATGATAATCATTACAGTACTTCCAAATATTTACCCAAGAACATGCTTTAAGAGAATCATATTGGAACTAACTTGGAAACTCCATGGTGTAGTGTAAATACAGAGTTATATTACAATGGAACTAAATGTCCCACTTACTTAAATAAGGAAACCAAGTACATAATCAGCAAATGCTGTGATAAACCCAAAGCTTATTGTACATTTTCAAAACATCAATTCAACCTCCAGCCTGCAATGGAAACTGACACAAACCTGGTACTTCAAAGCACCTGTCATTATAATTTTAAAATAATAAAACAAGGGTCTTACTAAATTGTATCTAGATACTATACTTTGATTTGATATTAATATCTCTCTTGTTCAAGAAAAATGTTAACTTTTGTTCTTTCTTTTAAATAACAATAATAATACATAAAACTGACCTTATTGTGCTAAAATTCACCTTTTTTATTTTTAACCTTACTGGTCTCAGATCCCTGAATATAGAGTTGCAGTGATCATTACTACATTCACATCCAGCTCAGTCAGATATTAAATAAAACCGTAGTCCAAGCAGATTCCATATCAAATTATTCAGCTCACTTTTTGTATTGAAACAGCCCAATTTGTTTCATCAACAAAATTCAAAGCAATACACACAGGGTTGTAATACAATTGTGCTTGTATTAAGCAACCTTGTAAAATGTAAGCAATTGCTGGCACAATGCATAATGGAATGCCCCCCTCTCAGAGGAATACATTCCAATGTTCTGTAAAAGCCACAATTACATGTACTGTATACTGAAAGGTTTAACAAACTTGTACTGTACCTCCCAGTGTTCCTCCCTTTCAAAGCCCATGGCAAAAAGCATACAAAAACAACATTGTTTTTTTAGGTCATGAACAGTCTTGTTTAATTCTTGTTGGTCCGGAATTTCATGTGATATTCTACATAATTCAGTATCAGTAGCAGGTTTAAAATGCTTTAAAACCCAGAAGTAATGGACATTTTGGCAATCATTTTTCAGGATTATGTTTTTAAAGTGAAAAGGGTAAAGTAAAGCCTTTATGACATTGTGTTTATCACAGGATGTAGCAATTCTGTGCCGAGCTAGTATATCTTAGCTTACAATCCAGGGCTGACAATGGAACATGAAGCAAGCAATGTGATTGGTCAAGCAAGGTTCTAGCTGTCCGTATATTGGATGGCTATAGACAGCTGGAGCCTTGTCACATATTCGAAATCACTGCACTGCCTCACAGAATTTAAAGTACAGGTAGCCATCTTTTTTACAGTTACTAGAATACTGAGTGACCAATTACCAGAAAAAAAATCCCAAAAGTAGGAAGTAGACATGACAATTTGGATGAAGAACAATTAAATGAACTGGAAGATAGCAAAACAGAAAAAATACCAATAAATAAATAAATAAATAAATAAATAAATAAAATAAAATAAAATAGCTGTCTTCATACTCACTGATCTCGACTTTGTCACTTCAAATAATGTCTTTTTAGTGGTTTGTAAACGCTACAGAAATACACAAAAGACACTTCTGCACATTATCCACCTCTCTGCGACACAGACCTTGAAAAACTACTGAAATCAGAGAAGTCATTATTTAAATGTTTTTTTTCTCCCAATCTGTTGAAAGTTTCCTGAAACATCGTCTTGCACGCACAGAAAAAAAAATAATTCAGTGTCATCTCAATTCCGCCTCCTGTGGGATCTTTTCAATGGCAATGTAAAATTCAACATATTATTTGCATGGCTCATTAAATCAATTTACTTATCTTGGTGTGTAGTTCAAAGTTATAAATGGAACTACTTTTGTGGTCCCTTTATTGGTGTAAGGATATTTAATAAAAAATAAATTTAAAAAATGCCCTAAAAATTACTTCTGCTTTATTTTTTCAAATCCAGTGTTTGACCTGGATTATAAATGCAATAAGGCCCTTCAGGATGTCAGTATACGTTGACTATACAGACTTCTCGATGATTGGAGGCACTCGACTTCATCTCGTGACAATGCCCTTTTCGGGCTTTATTGCATACATATACCAAATTTAAATCCCTATAGAAATAAGTGGGGCAGTCAGTTCCGCTGTCGTATAGTACATTATGATATGCTACAGTACATACAGGTATTTGTAAGCAATCAAGACATTACAGCACTATTTTGGGAAATGCTGAACAAACCAGAAGTTTAAGAAAAACACTCCAGAAGCTACATTTTCTGATATCCCTGTAGGGCTACGTTCAAGGGGTGTCCTCTTATGTTTAGAAGTCTGATTGAATAACATAAAAAAACACAAGGTCATATACAGTAACTGTTTTTGTATTTATTGTAGAACAGAGATGTTGAAATTGCAATCCCAGCTTCTGGTAAAAGATAACCCGAAAGCCTTCGATGATTTGAGGGCAGAGAAAAATGTGATTATCCAAAGGGTTTTTTTTAAAAAAAATTAGAAAACAGGATTTGTGAAATGTTAACCTAAAAAAAATAAATACTGGATGTCAACCTGCTGTAAAAATGGTATGCATTGCATCACTTCTGCCTGAGGAAAACTATTTTTAAAGTGTCCTTCTTTTCACACCCTCTGATTAGTCTGCTCAGTCACTCCCTTCCTTCCCTTCCCTGCCCCAGGCTGCACATCTGTCATCTTCTAACCTACAGTCAAGTGCACAGCTCGCCCTTTGTACGTCAGCAAGTTATTTTCTGGGATAATATAAAGCGAGCAACTGTCAACAAGCACAGAGCTAGCCAACATCCATCTGTGCAAACAGGCAGAGACACAGAGGGAGTGATGGGTAAAAAGTACTACAGTGTATTTGCAGTTTAGGAAATTTTTTTTTAAATTAAACTGATGTGCATCATGGATTTTTTTTAATGATTCCTAATTGTTCAAAGCCAATAGTTTTTTGTTTTTGTTTAAATACATATTTGAGAATCTACAGCTGTTGGATAAAAAAGTAGGTTGCAATAAAAAATAATGGCACCCTACACTTAATATAGGATAATACAAGAAAACATACAAGCATTTCGTATACATTAGCCACTAAATAATATGACAGACTAAAATACACAATTTCTGGTAGTTTAACAATCAATCTTTATATATAAAAATAAACACTTAGTAATTTCAAATATTTCTTCATGACAAAAGTATTGGCATCTTTGCATTAATAGGTCTGTAAAAATGTATTACAACTAATTAAATATATGTGTTGATTGAAAACCATTACACATTAATTAAGCTGCATTATAAAACCAATAGCCAGAAAAGCGGTAATTATTTCTGTTGAAAAAAACGTTTTGACAACACAGATGATGATGGTCAAGACAAAGGAGTTGGATTCACGTTTGAGAAAAGCACTCATAGCAAACTACAACAAAGGAAATGGCTACATAACAGTATCAGAGAAATATGCAATACTAAAATACAAAAACATTTCATTAAACTATAGAAGATAAGATTTAGTAGTCACCAATTGTTTTTATCATTCTCTCCCCAATTTGGAATAGCCAATTATTTTTAGGCTCAGCTCACCGCTACCACCCCCACGCTGACTCGGTAGCGACGAAAACGAACACACACTGAGCAGATTCATCTTTTAACAAATTACAAGGTAGGATGTTCAAAGCTAAACTTAACAAATGTAATGTGATAGACCAAGGAATGTTAGAAATATATAAACTAAATTATAAATTTAGGTGACAGCATATTTATGGCAAATGACCATGCAGTCTGTTTCATATATTTTTTTTGCTTCCACCTTCCTAAAAAGAGAGGTCTCAGTTTCAGTAGGTTCTTCTCTTTATTTAATAAAAAGTAAAAAGCAAAAAAAACAAAAAAAAAAAAAACAACAACTGTTGTTGTCAGGGATATAAAGTCATTTCAAAGGCCACTTACACTGCAACTCACCTTGCAGTTTCTGGTTTTCTTTCTCCATTCTCAGGAGAAGTATCTGCTGCAGGATGGCTTTCCTCCACAGCTCCCGAAGCTCATGCTGGGTCTTTTTTCTCTCTTCTACCACTGGAACCAGACCATCTACACACACAGGAGACAGAGGTGCTCTTGAGGGCAATTCAGCTACATCTGTCCATTCTGTGGGAGAAAGATGAACAGTGTGCAATGTACTGTCTGCAGAAAACATGTAGTAAAATGCAAGTTCTTTATGTGATCGTTTGCTGGCAATCCAATCCAATAAAATCAACAAGCGAGCGAATTAAATATCACACTTTTACTGAGATATAACCTGTTGTTTACTGACTCAAGGTCGCAATGAACTTTAGTAACCCTGATTTTCACCCTTCCATACAAATCCTTCTCAGAATGCAGAGATTAATGCACAAATTCCTTGGTACTTACCAGTGTAAAATTAGATGTAAATGGCCCTGTATCATTTTTGAAAGGGAATTATTTTTTGTTTTTTAAATTAAAACACTTTTTTTTTTTTTATTTAGTAGTCACCAATTATTTTTATTATTTTCTCCCAATTTAGAATATCCAATTATTTTTCGTTTTTTGTAGTTTTCATAGTAATGTTATTAATTCTAATCTTTATAAAAACAAATGCTTAATGGATTGGAGGTTATTTTTTATGTCCAAAACTCTCACTGTACCTCCTCTGATCTTGCATACCAGGGCCTAAAAGGTTGTAAAAATAAATAATTAATACTTATTTTTATGTATTCCTGTATTCTTAATATTACTGTTAGGTAGAATCAGTGGCAACACAGCAAAGGGGGTTAATGGATACCAACACCCCAAAGTGGACTCTCCCTCTGATCATAACTCCATGATAACATTTGAATTCTGTTAGTATGAATTAAAGACTTGTTTGGTTGGTTCAAGTCAAATTGCCATAATTAATTCAACAATAATAGTTGGTAATTATTTTGGAATCACATCAAAATGTACATAATCTGCTTCAATTATTTTATTTGTTTAAATCCAAAAACAAGGCAGAAGAGAATGCAACCTAGTTATTTTTTAATAACCTCTTTGAATTTAAGGGTATTATTTAGCTGAGCATTAACTAAGTGGTTCTTGTCATAAAGGAAAGTCCCTTGTGGCTATCCACTCCCTATTCAAACAGGAAAGGTGAGCCTCTTTCAAAAGGGAGAAGTTGAAAAATTGGTCAGGACAAAAAGGCTCGTTCGAACCCTCCCAGTTTTGCAAAACATCCACAATCCACAAACTATTATGTTCGGTTATCCAATATTTTACAGCTTTTCTTAAAGAATCCAGGTTCAGGAGCTCTTGTCCCTGATGCCATGCTAAGATTATATTCTTCAAACCTTTGCTCAAGAACTATGTTCTTGGAACCAACTACGCTGTTAACAAAAT
Organism: Acipenser ruthenus; assembly: GCF_902713425.1. Lineage (NCBI taxonomy): Eukaryota > Metazoa > Chordata > Actinopteri > Acipenseriformes > Acipenseridae > Acipenser > Acipenser ruthenus. Next base: position 97,459,880 of record NC_081189.1, on the reverse strand, counting down.
TCCTCCGACACAAACAGTACCCGATTGGTCTGCAATAGTGTTTATACCCTCCGAATCCAGCATTACTTGCACGATTTGCCATTCACTAGTACATTCCATCATTTTGCAGTCGTCTTGCTCAAAAAGCACACGGTGGCAGCTCTAATAACAATCAAACCTACACATAAAGTATTAACTTAGAATACAATTCAACATTAGTCAGCTGTATTTTCCAGAAATATTCCAGATACCTTTTTTTTTTCCTTGTTCCTTTTTGCTATTTTACAGAGGGTCACTTTTTTTTTTATTATGTTATGTTATTGTTACTAAAAGCTGATCAGGTATAGGGTATGAAAAAAACCCTGAGTCACTTGCTGGCAGCTGCTACACACTGAAGTTACATAACAACTTAATGTACTAAGATTCTGATTTGATGCCAAACTATGCAAAATATGATTATGTCTTCACATAACTCCATCAGAGCACAATTATCCCTTGCTTGCTTTAAACGTCTTAGGAGGTACACAACTGGCAACAGTTAACTGTGTTACCACTTGGAATAAGAATATTCCAGTGTGAAACAATTTGAAGTCTGTGTTAATGCCAGGCATGGGTAATTGTCATCTCACTAAAGTATCTACAACATATTTAATTAACAAAATAAATAAATGCCATAGTTCCTGAAAATACATTAGTTACTGACAATATCAATATTTTTTTGCAACACCTCATATTTAAAAACTAGGGAGTGGATTTCACAAGAATTTAAATAGCTTTTCAATATAAATAACATGGCTGACTTTTTTTTTTTAAAAAAAAAAACCTTGGCAATGGTTGCAACATGAAAATGTATAAACCTTTGTTATTAGTTACACCAATCATTATTTATGTTGTTTCAGCACCAAACAGGCACAGCTCTACTCATTAAACGTACCGCCCCCCTGGGCCTCTCACTCACTTTCTGGATGAACTCAACTATCTACTCTCCTCCCTCCCCTCTCTGTCTACCACGACTGTCCTGTTGGGTGACTTCAACATCTCTCCAACCCCAGCCACTCTGCTGGATTCCTCCTTCTCCTTCACTCCTTCGACTTCTGTCTCTCTCCGTCCCCTCCTACCCACAAAGCTGGCCGTCAACTGGACCTCACCTTCTCCAGGGCCTGCTGCCCCTCCACCCTCTCTGACACCCCCCTGGACCTCTCTGATCACTATTTCATCTCTTTTTCTCTGTCTCTCCCCCCTCTCCCTGTTCCTCCTACCCCCACTGTCACCTCTCGCCGTAACCTCCGCTCTCTCTCCCCCTCTGTCCTTGCCTCCACTGCTCTCTCTCACCTCCCTCCTATCGACTCCTTTTCACAACTCTCCGTAGACTCTGCTACCTCCACCCTCTTCTCCTCACTCACCTCCTCTCTCGACTCCCTCTGTCCCCTCACCTCCTGACCTGCTCGCCCCTCCCCTCCCCATCCCTGGCTCTCCTCTGCGTTCCGCTCGGCAAGAATCACACTGCGATCTGCTGAAAAGAAATGGAAGAGAACCAAACTCCCTGCTGCCCTAGACCTTTACCGCACTCTCCTCTCCTCCTTCTCCTCTACTCTCTCCTCTGCTAAATGTGCTTATTTCCAATCTGTAATCTAAGCCTCCACTAACAACCCACGTAAACTATTCTCTACCTTCTCCTCCCTCCTCTATCTCCCCTGATGACTTTGCCTCCTTCTTCTCTTCTAAAATCTCAGATATCCGCAAACTCTTTAACACCTCTCCCTCCCCCGCACCCCCTCCTGCTCCAACCCCTACACCCACTACATCCCCTACTCACTCACCCTCCTTCTCCACCTTCTTGCCCCTCTCAGACTCTGACCTCTCCTCTCTGCTCCAGGGTCACAAACCCACCACGTGTGCCTTGGACCCCCTCCCCACTCACCTCTTTCAAGCTGCTGCTGCTCCTGCTCTACTCCCCTTCATCTCCTCCCTCCTCAACACCTCTCTACTTTCTGGTATCTTTCTCTCTGCCTTCAAAAAAGCCTCTATCACTCCCCTCCTCAAAAAACCTACCCTCGACCCCACCTCCCTCCAGAGCTACCGTCCTGTCTCCCTCCTACCCTTCCTCTCTAAAACCCTCGAGCGGACTGTACACCGCCAGCTCTCTGCTTTCCTGTCCAACCACTCTCTGCTTGACCCTCTCCAATCTGGCTTCCGCTCTGCCCACTCCACTGAAACCGCCCTCCTGTCTGTCACCAACTCACTTAAGTGTGCCCGAGCTGCCTCTCTCTCCTCTGTCCTAATTCTCCTCAACCTCTCTGCTGCCTTTGACACTGTTGATCACTCTATTCTACTATCATCTCTTGCTGACCTGGGGATCTCTGGTACTGCTCTGGCCTGGTTCTCCTCCTACCTCTCCAACCGCACTTACCAGGTAACCTGGCGTGGAGCAACCTCCACACCTCACCCTCTCTTAACTGGAGTCCCCCAAGGGTCAGTCTTGGGTCCTCTCCTGTTCTCTCTCTACACCCGCTCCCTGGGCCCCCTCATCGCATCCTATGGTTTCTCATACCATTTCTATGCTGATGATGCTCAGATTTTCCTCTCCTTCCCCACCTCTGACTCCACCATCTCCTCCCGTATCTCTACCTGTCTGTCTGCTATTTCCTCCTGGATGCACTCGCATCACCTCAAACTCAACCTCTCTAAATCTGACCTCCTTTTCTTTCCCTCCTCCTCCCCCTCCTCTGATCTCTCTATCTCTGTTCCTCTGGAATCTACCACACTCTCCCCTCAGCTAAGAACCTTGGAGTCACCCTGGACCCCTGCCTCTCTTATTCCCAGCACATCTCCACTCTGGCACGCACTTGCCGATTCTTCCTGAGCAACATCCGAAGAATCCGACCCTTCCTCACCAACTATGCTACCCAGCTCCTGGTCCAGGCCCTGGTACTCTCCCGCCTAGACTACTGCAACTCCCTCCTGGCTGGCCTCCCTGCGTCCGCCACCCGTCCGCTCCAGCTCATCCAGAACTCTGCTGCCCGCCTGGTGTTCTCTCTGCCTCGCTTCACCCACGCTACTCCACTACTCCGCTCGCTCCACTGGCTCCCGATCACCTCTCGCATCCAGTTCAAGACTCTTGTACTAGCCTACAGATGCCTTGATCAGACTGCACCCAGCTACCTCCAGACCCTCATCTCTCCCTACACCCCCACTCGACCTCTCCGCTCCGCCTGCACTAGAAGACTAGCTCTACCTCCGCTACGCTCCCCTGCCTCCAGAGCCCGCTCCTTCTCCACCCTTGCTCCGCAGTGGTGGAATGACCTTCCTACAGATGTCAGGACTGCCCAGTCCCTGACCACATTCCGGCGCCTCCTTAAGACTCACCTCTTCAAACAGCACCTGTAGAACTCCTCTGTTTGTATCCTGGGACACTATCACCCTTCATGTAAATGTGCTTTATTTTGCTCTTATCTGCCCCCTATTTTACTGCATTTAATCCTGTACTTCAGAATACTGTAATCTGCCAAGTGTTTAACCTGTAGTACTTTGTATTTAATCACATCCTGATGTAACTATCACTATTTAATCACATCCTGATGTAACTATCACTATTATCTGCTGTATTATTGAATTGTGGTTTGTCACACTTGTACTTTGCTTGAACAAAAGTTATTGTATTTCTTGCTGTTATTGTATTACTTGTATTGTAACACTTGAAATGTATTTGCTTACGATTGTAAGTCGCCCTGGATAAGGGCGTCTGCTAAGAAATAAATAATAATAATAATAATAATAATAATAATAATAATAATAATAATAATAATAAAAATAAATAATAATAATAATAATAATAATAATAATAAAAATAATAATAATAATAATAATAATAATAATAATTAAACATTATATAACATTTAAAAATAAAAACAAATACTTTTCCCTAACTTCACATTTTTACCATGAGTTTTTGAAGAAACCTAGCACTTACAACCAGGTAATTCCATTATCAGAATAATGCACTTTTGGTACTAAAAAAAAAATGAAAATAAACTTTATTATGATGTCAAAAACAATTTAATTTGCCTACAAAAGTCTCCTTTTTGCAAGGCAAAACATGCAACAAATAAACAAAACCCTCCCGACTACTGTCAAAAGAGCCGTAACATAACTGAACACAAATCTCTCTTACAGTTTTCATGTTGAAACTCTAGACCTGAGAGAACTATTCAGTTATTTGAGGGAAGGGCCTTCACCCCATATAAAAAAAAAAAAAGAAAAGAAAAAATGCTGTCAAAGCACTACTGTTCTCCCAAGGCAAAAAGCAAGCCTCCATTTCAGGAAACTATATCCCATACCCGCCCTACAACCCAACCCAAGTCTGATTGTTATCTTTCAATGAACCTCTTTACTACACAGCTCACCGGGCGCCTCTGCTTGGTCTGCCTGTCGCCCTTATAAGCATGTTTGTTTCCAGATAGTGTATCATTTCAGATAAGGCACGGCACATATTTGCATACAATTCTTTCAGTTTGAATGCAATTTGGGGGCCCTATTCACAGAACCTGTTTTCCTTAACAGTCTGGAACAGTTTCATGAACAACCCTTTTCTATAACCAGTGCTGAAAGGTTTTGTTAATTAATTAGTTTTTCAGCCATCCTCTGTTTACTTATTTAATTAAGCAAACATACACTTAAAAAAACAAAACAAAACAAAAAAACATCTTTAACTCCCAAAAGTCCCAGAAGAAATGACCAATATAGATGTTGTATTAATTTCTGGTTAATTGTTTAAGGGATGTGCATATTCCAAACTTTGTAATTAAAGCTTAAAAATCAAGCTCAATTCATGTGCCAACAAATTACCCGAAGATATAAAATAAATCTCACCCTGCACTGGTGTGTTATCATGTCTTTGAAGTTAGAGTTTTTGCACTATGGCTTACTCAATATTAAAACAGTTACCTTTATTTTTTTACAAATCATCTTCTCTATGTACTGTATAGGAGTTAATTTGTTTTTATTCTTTATTTATATTTTGGATTTGTTATGCAAAAAATAAAAGCATTTATAGATTTGGGAGACTTAATAATTAGGATCAAGTGGCTGAAGGACAATAAATGCACATATCCTAACTATCCTAACAACACTTTTTAAAAGGGATCCGGGACCATTTTACTTAGATCTGCTTATGTTGGATAACATTATTTCTTCTGCATTCTAAAAACAAAATCTTGTTACCACAAAACGGAGAGTTTCTACAAGGTACCTTGTCCTAACATGCCAGATAGCACAAAAGGTATATTCTTTCCACACCCAAACAAATTCACAAATCATTCTTTGAACAAAACAGCATTCTCTTCAGAATAGGGGGTTTGGTGTGAATGCGATCCTGGGGTGAATGCAAACACATTTTGTATTAATATAACCACTAGGTGTGATGTCTTTGTAAATGTAAAACAATATTAAATATAAAAGGCATACCCTGCTTTGTTTTAATAGTGTGCAAATTTCCTGCACAGACTTGGTCACACTGATCCTTGAAGTAGGTTTACCAGTAATATAATAAGTTAGTATTAATAAGTTACAGTTTATAGAAAACAAAATATTTTGGTGTAATTCTAATAATTATTTTTGTCCAAAACATAGAGCATTTTACAGTTCGAGAAGGGGTTGCCTGAACCATGATAAAACACCTCACTCTGTATATCATACTACAGCACCACAGGAGTCACTGTCTGAACAACATAATTAAGTTGCATTCCATGAACCTGATGCTACATGCATAACGAAAGATAAAGAATGATTATGGCATATACATTAGCAAACATCTGTCAAGACAGTCGTTTCTAACAAAAGCCCAAGCAATTGATGTAGCTAAAGATTATATCCTATAGATGTACACATCAAGGGCCTGAACAGATCATAGACACTAGAAGAGAGCTGTGATGAACAACAGTGCCATTTAGTGGCTAAATGTAAAAATGTTAAATAAAATACAAATCATTTTAACTACGTTCTGTAGGCAACACTATCTATTAAATGTAAATTACCCTGCCCTTCTCACATATTTGAACCAGCAATTGATTTTGAACTATTTGTGTAGCATGTCAAATATTTTGACATGCCTTGCATGCTTCATTTGACTGTCTTCTTATGCAACTGTGAAACATGACAGTTTCTATAACATTCCTACCGTCATATCTGCTGGGCGAGTCACAACCCTTCTGTGGTGTTGCTACTCGGAGGAAGATTTGCTGTCGCCATGAATGACGCCGGCTCCTCACTGGGCTGTCACAGTCATTACCTCTAGGACTGGACCGATGCTTCAAGTCACTAAAATGAGAAATCTAAAGTTATTCCAATGGACGATTTAAAAACACTTGCAACTGTATAGAGCAACAAGTTAGTTCAAAAGAGCAGTTCAATGTATTTTATTCCCCTCTGAAAAGAAGAGGGCACACACTTAAAGAAATTACATCTTGGATGCTTGGTAGCAGAAATAAATACAAGAACAGGTCCAGACCCTGAGGGCAAAAATCACACTCTATCATTAGAAATGGTGATATGGTGATAAGCATAGCTTCACATTTGCACATTATTGAGATCATAAACAAACAAAAAAAAAACACACACATATGCTTAAATGTTTAAAAAGTTGGTTTAAAAAAAAATGCGCTGGATGTAACTGATGAACAGTGTGGTGAAAATCCAGATAAAAAAAAAACATAACTTGGATCTTTGGGTGAACGGAACATCTTCGTGTGATAATCCTGCCACTGCCACTTTTTATCTTAAATTTCATGATGCAAAAATTATTATTGTTCACTGTTAACTAAAAGCAAAATCCTACAAGTTATATTCTATTTTTGTGTGTGTTTTGTGCAATGGGGAGTGGGGAAGTAGATTTCTCTAGCATTTAGTCCCTTGGGCAAGAAGTTTTTTTTCAAAAATTCCACAACCTTGTTATATGCTGTGAGAGACTGGAACCAGGACAAGCAGAGTTCTTCAGGAACAATATAGGCTTTATTAGATTTTTGTGGGAACTGGTCCTACTGCTTCACCTCTTGAACACAGGTCAGCATAAAATAAGTGACTTTTAAAATAACAAAAACAACGCTCAAACTAACAATAAAGCACAGTTTTTTTTCACTAGCCGTCTACTCACCACCTCTCCCTCATAGAGTCAGGAAGGGGTTAATAACCATTACTCGCTGAGGAACATTTGACAAATTAGCCATACCTTTTCTTAAAGTCAACGGTGCTGTTTTCAGCTACTGGAGCCAGAAATTTCAGAAAATTGGGGACAGAAGAAGAAGAGTGAAGCCTTGCCCGTAGGCCGCTAAGGTGAGAGGTGCTCAGGGTGCTATTGAAGAGAAGTGCAGTTTAGAAAAGACAGGAATAAGGAGGGGAAATACATGCATCAGCTCAGATAGCAGAAAACATTCAAATTCCATTGTACATTTCATTTTCATCTCTTGCTAGTTTGTTCTCTTTTATTTTTCTTCGAATTTCCCAATAACTGGATGTAACAAAATTGAAATATATAGATAAAAGGCAAAAACAAGATGTGAAAAGTACCAGTAATGTGTGCATAGTTAAATTTAATAAGGTATTTTAGTGTCAGAAATAGGTGGCGATGCCCAAAACTGCATTTAGACTTTAGTTAATTTTTTTATTAAAATGAGAAGAAAAAAAAATAATACAATTCATGTGTGAGTTGACAAATAAGAAAGTGTGATTAACTATTGATGATTACGGGTCTGTCAAAATACTTGGAGCTTTGTCAATAAATTAGTCCTGAAAGCCTGGGGGTGCCCTTTCCAAGAAAGCTCAGCAGTGCCCTATCATATCATTTTCTACATCTTATAGTGATTACTAAAAGGTCAACAGGCACAGCATTGCTATTGTAGAAAGTCTACAGATGTAGGAGGGTTCTAAGAATCCACAAGACAAGTGCCCCAGGTGTTTTAGAAAGGTTTACTACACTGCTACAAGCTGTATGTATGAATAAAACAGGATTTGTTTTTTGACCTAAAAAGTGAGTACATATTTTTTGTATACTAAGGGGGTCATGTATCAAGCTTTTGCAACAGCGTTAAGAGCCGAGTTTACGCCAGCCTTAAAATTGCCCTGCATGTATCATGACACTTTTGGCAAGTTAAGGCTGTCTTAGCACCACCAAAATGCGCTTCGCCATGCAATGCGCTCTGTCGCCCATTAGCCATGCACTGTAAGGAGTGTCAAGCCTTAATTATATGCATGGGCAAACTGTAGGTGGGGCTCATTTGTAAATGAAGTCTGTGATATTAAAATGAGATTTATGAAGTGGCAGGACAGCAGTGCCGGCCCTAAAAGGGTCCACAAAAAGTCATATTTCAAATTGGTCTTATTTGGGTGCAAAGAAAAAGTCAGAAAGCTGCTGATAGGAAAGAACACTATGGCAGCAGTCATAACGTATTTCTTACGACGGAGAGTGCAGGCTCCTAACCTTCCTGAACAACCCAGGAACAGAGGGAAGAGTACTGAGAAGAAGGGAGAGTATTTAGGGACCGCATTACCCTTTTTGATCTCCCGGAGAGCGCTACTTTACACTCGGCCAATTTGGCGCTGCGTCGGTCGATCTTGATACATGCCCCCCTAAATGCATATTTTAAATAACATAAATGATTTATAGTATACTTTCTTTCTTAACTGTACACATAAGATGTCTGTTTATTGATAACGTTTACAGTTTATGTCTTTGTTATTATGAATCGTTTTGTAAACAGATGCATCGTCATAATTGGAAGCAACGTTTCCAGCGATAATAAAGGCGCGCTTGTGGCAACCAGTTGTTCTATAATGATCTTTGTACATTTACTGTTGTGCTTGGATGACGAGTAGTTGCAGAGAAGCCTCTCCTTTGCATGTGCTACTACTACAAACTAAAGAGAAAATAAGAATGCAAACTGATGTTTGGACCGACATGTGCTCAACAGATAGTTGGCCAATGCACTACAAGCAATTTCTCAACTGAACACTTTTCCCTGTATAAATACATTTTGTTACAGACCATCAATACAATGTTCAAATAGTCAATTATTATTTTTTTATTTTTTATATTTATTTATTTATTTATTTTAATTTAGACCAGTTGCATATTTCCCATTGCCTTTAGCACAATTCCGACATACTAGGAATGTAACTTTGAGGTGCTAGAAAGATCCTCCCTCCCTGCACTGGACTGTGGGGGTAATCATTTTGACAACACAACAGTAGCTTTTGTGTACCAGCAGTAGATGGACTGTTGCCACCGAGACACTGTGGTCCAAAATTCCAAAATATAAGCAACCCTGCAGTATGCGTCAGCTTCACAATAACTGCCTCTTAACTGCTGTGAATCTTAAAGTTCCTATTTCATGGAGAACGTTTTATTTTACAACTGCAGTTTGTGAGGGGGAAAGCGTTTAAGACCCAAGTTATTTATTTGCAATCTCACCTCCTCTTCAACATGCGCCCACTTTGTTCTCCACCTGAATTTTGCTTTAGGGATTTAAAAAAGTTTGGAGAGGAAGCAGAGGGCATCAGACGAGCCGGAGGTGTAGAAGCGGAAGGAGAAGCAGTGGGGCCCTTGTCTTCACAGTCAGGTGCATTCAAGCTAGCCCAAGAGCAGTGCAGAAAAAAACAGAGGAAGATTCAGATCTTAGAAAGTGAAGTTAGAATCAGAAAAAGGTTTTAAAAGCCTGAAACATGCTGTGTTCTGTGAAACAAATGAAGCACAATTAATTTGTTGCCTACAGACATAGATAAAGATAGGCAAATCCCTGTCTGGAAAGGCTGATAGATAGATAGAAATATGTAAAGACAGCAAACCATCAAGATAAATAGACCAAAATCAAGATAGGGATACAGGTCTATATGTCAGAAGCTATGGAATATAAAAAAGACAAAGACCACACAATGTTGTTGTTTTTTCTTTGTGTGATAGCGATCTACATATTTGTCATTAAACTTTCTAAGTATCGTTTCAAAATGGCATATGACCTCCTCATACAGATTTAAAGCTCTCACCTGCATTCCTGTGTTGTCTCCGTGCTGACTGAGTAATACCTCATGAGCCTGGGTTTGGGGATACTTGGCGATTCCTCCACTGGCTGCAGGGGCTGCTGGCTGTGAATAGGCAGGTGACTTAGAGTATTGGCCCTCCGTCTGAATCCATGCCCAGGAGACTCATGGGAAGGGTTGTCCAGCTTTTTCAGGTCCCCTGTAGACCCTTGTGCCTTCACAGGGCTTGCAGTAAGTGGCTGTGCAAGAGCTTCAGTAATGGAAGGCTCCTAAGGAGTACAATACCACCAAGAAAACATTGCAAAGACTTCTAGCTGCAGTCATACTTTGTTAAGTTCTGCACTTTATAAATATAATCCTCTTGCAGCAAATTACACAGCTTACTTGAAACAACGTGGGACACGCATGTCTGTTTTCTAGGATAATAATAAAATGTTACAGGTGTTAATATAAGAAAGTGCTGGATAACCGGTTCTTAAGATCTAGGTAATGGAAAGGTCACATACATGTATGTAGATTGTCCATGGTGTGTAGGAATAGGTAGAATGGTTTCAAAATCCTATTCTTAGCTCCATGTACAGAATAATAGCAAAAGCCAGAAGTTTGCGCTTGATGATCTGTGTCTCATTTTTAGATGGCCAAAGATCATTTTCAACTCTGTCATCTAATTCTACATCTTGAAAATGTTCATGGTATTTGGTGAGAATATTTACTTTTAATGCCTTCACTGGATTTGAAATGGAACCCCCCACCAAACACACACGTTTTAACGCTCAAGTTACTTCTGGATTATGGATATTGTAAATATACATAAGCCCCAAATAAAACTACCATATGGTTGAACTACTACTGGACCAAAAGATGCTAAAGAGCATTTTACTGACTTGTAAAATGTATTCAAGGGACTTACCCTGCTTGTACTGTTCAGGGTTGCACTGGAAGAGGAGTTGTCTGTATCCAGACTTTCAAAGCTTTCCTTCTGATTTCTAGGTTTGCTGCCCCCCTAGGAAGATGACCAGACAGATACGCAACGTTTTATTTACAAGGACTCTTCAAATCAGCCTCCTATGGATGTAACTACTGTAAGCTTGTTGTTTATGACCATCCAACATGTTTCGGTGCTGTAATAAAAGGTGCAAGTTGGATACTGCACAGTTGATCTATAACTTTAAACAATCATAAATTCTGAAGTAAAACTATTAGTTGCCAGACATTTTGGCTCATGTCTTCATTTTCAGTTTGCATAAAGTGAACATACTGCCCTGTTAAAATCTGCAGTAATTCTGCAACTGGGAATACCTTTCACAAAGTATATACATCTAAAGGTCGCCAAATCCATTGGCTAAAGTGGTATAGTATCTTAAATAAGAACAACCACTCTCTCAAAGGAATATAAATAACGTTATCAAGTCTACTTACCCTGGATAAAATACCTTCCAAAGACTCAGTGAGAGACCTCTTGGCTCGAGTTTTTAGCTGTTCTAGTCGTAACCGTCCAGCACTCATCTGCAACTCATCTGGCACATCTTCTGATAGGTTCTGTGAAGGCTTAAAATGAGCCCCATAATTAGTATCCAACATGTGTTACTTCATTAAATCATTAAGTATAAGACATTAAGACAAATAAAGTCCGCCAAACAGCAAGATAACCATCCATTATATAAAGGATTAGTAATTAAAGTTTTATTTTTTTCTTGAAGTGATACCATCTACTTCCAACTACAAGCAGGGTACTGTGAAGAAGGCAGATATGAAATACAGTGCTGAAAACTTGTGAATTTATGGACAAAGCATTCATTTTAGAAGCAATACACAATTTCTATATCTCCCTTAGCTCTCTGGCAACTCTGGACAATGTATTCTGCCGGTAAGCAGGAGCTGTGATTGTGGTATGTTAAAAATGTTTATATTTTGCAAACCTCGCAAGGCAGAAATGGGTCCAAATGCACCCCAAAAATATACCATGTACACTCTTAAGAAGGATTACTCCCGTTTTCCAGTGTCGGACAAAATAAAGGTTATCGATTAACCCTTAAATCGCATCCATGACGAAGGCCTCATTTCTTACCTGTTTAATTTCATATTATCTATGTTCTGTTATGCTCTGTTGTTGTTTATGCTTACTGTAGATCATTCTTTACTGGGCTTAATAACGTGTATCCATTTCCAACCACTGAAAAGCAGATTTTCAGAAAGGACCAATAGGGGCGTGCAACAAATTTCTGTCATATCTCCAACTGAAGGTAATAAAGGGAATATTAACACCTTAAGGACTATGCACATAGTCTCACCAAAATGACTGTACAGTCATCAGAAGACCCAAAGAAATTATTTTAGAATGATATGTACCGGTAGTGTCATTATATTGAACAGACATATACTGTTTTGTTCAAGTTGTGTTCCAGCTTACCTGCTTCATCTCGCCATTATTATTATGCGAATGGTCCTTCTGTTTCTCCTCATAGAGACTCCTTAAGCTAAACATAACCAGGTCATTTTCTTCATGTTCAGATTTTGGTTTTGCTTTCTGAGAAAAACATGTAAAATAAATGATATATTAAATACTAAATTGCGACTATATTATTCATCTTTATTCACACATCTTTATAAAGTATCAGTTTCCCATCAGTTATTTATGAATATTGCATGCAAACTTTAGTTTACCAGATACTGTAGTTATATGAACAATACTGTATACTAAATGTACTGTACATGGCACTGTTGCATGAATTCTTACTAGTTTCTCTAAAATCACACCCTCTGGCTGTGAAATATTATAAAATGATTCCACTTTGTCTAGTGCGAAAATGTATGCTTTCTAAAAATTAAAAAAGCAGCAGGTAAGAAAGCTCAAAAAGTAAACATAAAATAAGATAGGCACAAAATAGAAGATTCACCTTAAAACAAATAAAATAAACCCTCACAAATAAAGGTAATCAAATAAAGGCACCAATAGGCAAACAATAAAAACAGTATTTTAAAATAAATTACAAAATCCATGCAGTTTGAATAATACAAGCATTTAGCTTTTTTCAATAGTGGCCACTAGATGGAGTGCTTGACTACCTTTTGTGATCTCCTTCGACCACCTTAACCCCTACACAAGGTATTGCGCGGCTGTACAAACAGTTTCTTCTTCAAATACACTTGAGAGTGACTCATGTATCACGTGGAAACTGACAATTTGGATGACCAGATCCAGCCTGTCAGTACATTTTAAACACTGTTTCATGCACTCCATTGCAAAGATAAGAAAGTTAACATCATTGTATTTGTGGGACATACCATACATGTCCCTTGTACATTAAAGGGTTACGAACCTGGGAAGCAGCATTTTGTGGTACAACTTTCAAAGACCCCAAAACATTGGTATTCATTTACAGGCCCAGTATGTCTCCAAATGATCCATAAAATGCAGAAAGTACCTCAGCAATTTACTTTCCATCAGTTATTGATGGGTGCAGACAAGGCCCCACTTGACTAAAATAAGTGTGTTTTAAGTAATCGGCACCATGCGCCTTAAAAAATGTCTGTGTTTAGTACACTAAATCCTCCACTAAATTCCTTGGTATATTTTTGTTTATTATTACAGAAATAGAACAACTACAAAAATAAATTATTAAACAACCCACATTAATAGAAATAAACATACCAGGACACTCTCAAATACCGCTGCCTGTTCTTTGTTATTTAGAGTTGCTAGATGCTTCTGAAGTTCAAGCTTAGCTTTTGATGGCTGCAGACCTAAAGAAACATACAAAACAAGGAAAAGCAACAGAGTTAATGTTTTAGAAACCAAATGCTTACTACATAATTGTAGCTAACAGCAACAAGTACGGTATTTCTATAGATTTGTTTTAACAACATTAAGATCAGTATTTAGGATTTCCATATTGTACTGTATGGCACACAGGTTTACACAAATATGTTTTACACACGACACACCCAGCTATAATCCTTATCCCTGGATTATCAAAATGTAGAGGACTACCTAAGGATTTTTTTTTTTTTTTTTTAATTATGAAAAAACACGTATGTTTGAGAAAAGTGTTCCTATAACTAAACTAGTTATAAAACATTTTGTGTAGATTCTTGATTTCCAAGGTTAGGTCAAGCTACACATATTGGCTACTGGATTCAATAGACACTATTGAGTTTTCATTTTATCAAAAACTGCTTGTTGGGCATAAATTAAGCATCGATTATCATCCACTTCAATTAAACACTTCATATATCTTGTCATTTAAAATGCTGCGCTGGTTGCAGTACCTTCAATTCTTTCACAGAGCTTGTGCAGATGCTGCATTGGGCAGCTCTCGCATTGTTGAGCCTGCGTCCGTGAATTCTGATGCACAGCAGCGACACTGAAAGCCTGCTTCAGGGTCATCATGATTTCGTCAACCTGAAACAACAGAATATCAATGAACCAGAGTGAAAAAAAACATTGCAAGCCAATTTCCTCCACATTCACGTTGATTAAGACATAAACCAAAAACATTTTAAACAAAATACAAAAGGAATTTGTATAGCCTCCCATTATTCTTTGCATGCAAGCCAAAAACAACCACAAAGGACATTTGTGGGATAAAGCACCGTGTACAAAAAAGGAGTTTAAAATCACCAAGCACTGAAAATGTGTTTTGAGTGAGTTGGCTTCTCTTCCAATTTTTTCATTGATGGAAAAATTCAACTTTTGACTGAATTTAACATAATATGGTTGATCAGATTCAGTTATCAATCATATCATTGTCATTTTGTTTTATGTGCTTTAATTTGTAATAAAAAATACTTTAAAACAACTTGTTCCAATAATGTCTTTGAAAAATCAAACAGCTATTTAACGGTTTTGGAACAAATGTGAACTCTTACCAGTGCTTCGTTTGTACATTGAAACACATAACAGACAAAATGGCAGTTTCCATTTTCTAAAGACTCTCTGCAGATGAAGCCAAAGTGATCCACGTGATGAATTCCCTGAGGAGAAAACAATTACAATTACTCCCACTGATTAAACTAACTTTTGTTACCAAAAAGCTAAACTGGTGACAAAAGGCTCTACGAAAAAACATCAATACGGATGCTTAAATTGCTTAAACCCTCCATGATGAAGCAGAGCAACACAGACCAATCTATTATGCATATTGTATGCTCAAGTCAGACCTCTTACTTTCCAGTTGCTTAAAATGTCTCCGTAAAAGAGCACACAGACAAGAAGGATTTTTTTAAAATTATTTTTAAGTGGAAAAACATGTGAGAACCAAGAAGCCATTATTCATGTAACCTAAAAAAGCAAAACAGTCAATGCCACTTTAACATTGTTACATAAACTGTAGCTTATTCTGTGCCAGCTGTACTTCAAGAACACAAACCCATCAATTCCAGAGACAGCTTGAAAGATGATTAAAACCATGACCCGACTTACCAGGATACATAGAACAAACTGTTATGATTCAGGTTACAGCACTCTCCACAGGCACAGACTAACAGCACAACAGAACACATATTAAATAGTGATTTACTAACCTGAGAACAGAAGGAAATTTCTCTAAAGGTTTTCTCAATGGCAACTTTCTTTGTGTCTGGACTAATGAGGTAAATCTGAGACTGCCCGATCTGCAATGGACAAGAAAAACAAACAGTAATCTTAATTTATTACGGTCAGTTTCAGCAATGAAGGTACTACTGTTTACCTTTAATGTAGCTGCATTTACATAAACTTTTCATGACACCAAATCTGTGTTTAGGTAAATAAGGCAGTCTTGGCATTACAGGAGCAGCTGAATTGGTAAGATGTGTTATAGGAAGCCAACATGATGTTTATTTTAAACTTCACAAAACAAGGTTCCTGTTTACAATACAAGGCTATAACTCACTTTCTGCTTTTCACTAATATAAACAGTTATAACAACACTGTAAGACATTTAGTAATTGGAGGCAAGTGTGTATTGTGTCCTCCTCCAGGGGTGTCTCAGGCTGCCTGTCAGTGGTTTCGCTACACCTTGTGAGGGTTTTGAGGAATAGACATTTGTTTTTAGATCAAAAACAGCAACCACAGATCTGCAGACAGCATTATTTGACCAGATGGGTTAAAAGTGAAAGTGCCTCTAAAAGGATTACATATATTCTATATTTTTAATGACCTCAAAGCAAACATACGGCAACATCTCAATCTTTTTATAGTGCTTTTTTTTTTGTTCTTGCTGCTATGAGTACAAGCCTGTGTGGTTCTCCCAAAGGAGTGACCAAAACCCCAGAGGTGTCAACCCCAGCTGTTGTCATGGTAGCAAAAGGAAAATGAAAATTCACATTTAAAAAACTAATAAAAAAAGTTTCAGTGGTGAATTCAGCCCTGTTTCTTTCACAAATTGTTCTTCTCCTACATTAGCTGTGAACAGCAGTGTGGAGTAGTGGTTAGGGCTCTGGACTCTGGACCGGATAATTGTGGGTTCAATCCCAGGTGGGGGACACTGCTGCTGTACCCTTGAGCAGGGTACTTTACCTAGATTGCTCCAGTAAAAACCCAACTGTATAAATGGGTAATTGTAAGTAAAAATAATGTGTAAAAAATAATGTAATTGTATGTAAAAATAATGTGATCTCTTGTAACAATTGTAAGTCGCCCTGGATAAGGGTGTCTGCTAAGAAATACATAATAATAATAATAATAATAATAATAATAATAATAATAATAATAATAATAATAATAATAATAATAATAATAATAACCTGATTTACCCTTTCGGATATGCTTTGCCTTTGCCTCAGCATACCATGTTAAAGAAGGAAAACTGAAACATATTAAAAAAAATTACCGTAAACAACATTGTCCTGTTTGCTTGGATATCTGTTGGTTGCACTCCACAAGGCTCACTGATGTTACGCCTCCGTAACTCTGGAGATCCACCACATTCACCTACAGTAGTGAAGGATGGGAGACTTGACTCTCTTTTGAAAAACACAGTCCCTTGGCAATTGGGATTGGCAGTGGCAAAATCCCCCGACTTGTTCCAGTCCATCCCATTGGTTGCTGGTTGGAAGAATAATGGATGGATGCTATTTGTTGCCGAAGAGCCTTCTGGCTGATCCAAGGAAATGTCTTGGTCAGAAGTAGTTTCTCCATCCTTTTTCTTTGCACTGATATGATTGAATTTCTCTATACATTCGTCAATCAGTGCTGGTGGGGCTTTTTTATGTGCTACAATCACTCGTCCACAGAACAAAACCTCAAACTTTTTGGAGAAGGCGTCTTCTGGGTCGTGATAACGAGGATGGGCCTCTTCCTGACGGGCTGTCTTCCCAGCTTGTCGGATAGTGCTGATGATTTCAGGGACCTGAAAGTAAAGGAAGAAAATAATCCGAGGTTAGGACTAGGGATGAAAGGCCCCTTGAACGAACACGTTACAGAACTTGTCGTTTGGTTCCAAAAGAATCCTTCTGATACCGAAGGTCAGATTTTAAAATACAAATAACAGCCAGAGCCAAACCACCAGACAGCATGCTAAATAATTCCATTAAAAAATCGTTTGGGTTTCCTGATTTAGTACAAGTACCAAGTGAAAACTTACACCAATTGCTCTCCTTGCAGATCTTAAGGTACAGGGTATAAAACCCCTGGTTTAGTGTTTAATGTTTAGGATTTTCCTGTAAAACAATTGTCAGAAATATTGTCAAAAATAGACATCACCATTGTGACAACAACTACTGTGCAGGGACCAAAAAGCTCCAGTGAACAAGGAATATTAAAAACAAGTTTTGTAAAACAACTGCTCTCCATATTAGTGCTCTGAAAAGACTAGGGAGGGATGATAGACAATGGAGAACTGCAAAGCATATGACATGGTTTATTTAGATTTCCAGAAAGCCTTTGACAAAGTCCTGCATGAAAAGATTAATTCTCAAACTGAACGCAGTAGGGATTCAAGGAAATGCATGCACATGGATTAGAAAGTGGTTAACATGTAGAAAACAGAAAATACTGATTAGAGGCGAAACCTCAAAATGGAGCGAGGTAACCAGTGGAGTACCACAGGGATTAGTATTCAGTCCTCTGTTATTCCTAATATACATTAATGACTTAGATTCTGGTATAGCAAGCAAACATTAAAATTGCAGATGACACAAAAATAGGAGGAGTGGCAAACTCAGTTGCAGCAGCAGCAGCAGCAAATGCCATTCAAAATGATCTAGACAGTATTCAGAACTGGGCAGACACATGACAAATTACATTTAATACAAAAAAGTTTAAGGTACTGCACGCAGGCAATAACAATGTGCATTATACATATCATATGGGAGATACTGAAATTGAAGAAGGAATCTATGAAAAAGACCTAGGAATTTATGTTGACTCAAAAAAGTCTTCATCTAGACAATGTGGGGAAGGTATAAAAAAGGCCAACAAGATGCTCGGATATATAGTTAAAAGTGTTGAATTTAAACCAAGGGAAGTAATGTTAAAACTTTACAATGCATTAGTAAGACCTTATCTAGAATATTGTGTTCAGTTCTCATCACCTTGTTACAAAAAGGATATTGCTGCTCTAGAAAGAGTGCAAAGAAGAGCGACAAGAATTATTCCAGGTTTAAAAGGCATGTCGTATGCAGACAGGCTTAAAGAATTGAATTTATTCAGTCTTGAACAAAGACGACTACGCGGTGATCTGATTCAAGCATTCAAAATTCTAAAAGGTATTGACAATGTCGACCCAAGGGACTTTTTTGGACCTGAAAAAAGAAACAAGGACCAGGGGTCACAAATGGAGATTAGATAAAGGGGCATTCAGAACAGAAAATAGGAGGCACTTTTTTACACAAAGAATTGTGAGGGTATGGAACCAACTCCCCAGTAACGTTGTTGAAGCTGACACCCTGGGATTCTTCAAGAAGCTGCTTGATGAGATTCTGGGATCAATAAGCTACTAACAACCAAAGGAGCAAGATGGGCCGAATGGCCTCCTCTCGTTTGTAAACGTTCTTATGGTTATTATGATATTGTTATACCAAAAATTGGGTATTAATTCAACAACAAACCCTGGGAGCATCATGCATTTTCAGATTACACTTGGGTTGGTTTAAAGCCATGAACCACACTCGTATCTCTCTCTAAATAGTTTATTTAACTGTTGAAACAGGGAACAAAACAATAAATTACACTATGTTTAGGTAGTAAATGTACTGGTGATTCCATGTAGGCTTCTCATGATGGTTTACAAACAGTATAAATATCATATCCAAACAAATTGTTCCATGTCTCTCAGTATAGCCTTATCTCTGTGTGCCAACCATTCTTTCAAAGGCTGGGACATTTGAAATTTAGTCAAAGCTTTGATGTAGAGCCATGTTTAACTAAATCCCAGATCACACTATAAAATTATTGCCAATGCATACACCTATATTTCTAAAATTCTTTAGACCATGTATCGTCTTGCTAAATAAAGTTCCTGCAAAAATATTTACACATGAGAACACTGGACTGGGACCACACTTCTATTAGACTCAACAGGTGCAACCCTGTTCTTGAAATCTCTTGCTTTAAAATTAACAAAATTGGTAAAATTGCAAACTGGGTGCATTCCTTGACATCAATCAAACTCAGAAAGTTAACTGATGAAATAAATACAGGCACATATTTTCATTCATGGCAGAAGGATGAAAGAAAAAGCAAATCTTTGTCCTTCTTAGTTTACTTTTCAAGGTTTTATTTCACACAAACCACCTACAAATACGTTTACAAATATGGTCATTTCTTGAATTAATCTTTGCCTGTGGGAGAAGCATACAGCCGTCAGTCCTGACCTTTTTGGATTACTGTGTTATTGTAAGCGTTTCCAAGAACAATTTCAGGATAAGATAAACAATTTCATGTTTGCTGTTGTGATAAGACTAGCCTTGCGGTAAACAGATACCCCACACCCACACTATATTCTAAAAGGACATTCTGAACCTGGTGGCCTAGATGCCCGCAAAGACTTCTCTCTCAAGAGGTTTTTTTACTCAACTCAGTTACCAAGAAACATTCACTTTTTGTTAGGGCCACATTTTAAACAATTTCAAGCGTGTGTGGCGCTCATAATAAAAATGTAATCCAAACTTTTAGTCCCCAACTTCTCCATTCATCTGCATTTCCCGATTAACTAACTTCTCTGTACTCAGTAGGGATGAAACGATTTTTCGATAGTACAATATATCGTGATTACGAATATTCACAATAATCCTATCCTGGACATTTTTAAATGACCTGATAATCATAGCAAACAATAGTCACATTACTCAACATAACTGAAGCAGAGTAGGAGGAGCCGTTTTCTCCAACTAAGAGGGTAAAATCGTATGTGTGGCTGTAGGATTTTGGCTAGAAAAAAATATATAAAAAGGGAAATACCATTGAAGATGGCCATCCAATTTGCAGAATATGTGGCAAAACCACAACAACCAAAGCAGAAACATCTTTAAACATGATGTAGGACTTGGTTGATTACCGATTGCCATTTCATATACTTGGTTGCCGAAAGCAAAAATGGTGAGCCAATAAATCTTTTGTTTGAGGCCAAATTAAAAAAAACAATTGTTTATTGCCTGTATTTTGTATTATTGAGTTAAAGTAGTCTGATAAATCTGCTTCTGGACAGTTTCTAGTGTCTCCTTGCTGTTGCTCCTTCTTGTGAAAAAGAAAGTTGGTGATTTCCTCAGTCTCATGGTATGTATTTTGTATTCTTGCTAGAACCTCACTATTTAACGCTCTGTAGCTTCCTTCTGTTGCAGACCATTTACCTCACAGAAAAAAATAAACAACTTGAGTTATTATTGGAAATGTGCTACGGTTTGATCCCTAATACTCAGATAGCTGATGTTACCCCTCTGGCTGGCATTTTGACTCATTGTTCCTTTTTGTAGTCCCTCAGTTATGATGAAGCAGTTCAGTACTAGGATGATTTTTGCTTTGTCTGGTTTAATAATGGCAAAGACAACCCATTCAAACAAAGTCTGAAGCAGAACATAAGGGGGAGTAGCTATTCAGCAGTCCTTTGTTTTGTTGTTGACGCAGGTGAAGTCTGAATAAAAACTTGGTTTCCCATCCTAGTTTACTACCTGTGTTACACGTAATAGGGCACGGTTTGTCAAATGTAAATTGTACAGAAACCAAAACACGAGAGCTAAATCCATTCGCTATCAGTCTCATCAAAAAGCTAAGTAAACTCCCTCATTCTGACCAGCTTTGAGATAAATCGGAAGATCTCCCTCTATTACTGGTAGTCATAATGGATGGATTCTACAATATTAATTATCCCTTTTATTTGCGTGCCATTCATTTTATATACATGGCTTTACATCTATGCATGGAACTATTAATTAGAAAACGATTCAGTATCATCAGCAAATAAGCTTCCAGCTCTAGAGGGCTTCTATCAGACAGTAGATGCCTGCTGGAACGTGCCAACATCAACTGTGAATTACATTTGTGCAAGTGCCAGCTTTATCATTTTTTTTTTTTTATTAGTTAGTGGTCGCCAATTATTATTATTTTTTTCTCCACAATTTAGTAATGTCCAATTATTTTAAGACGGACACACGCCACCAGCCGCCTGCTTCTTTACACACTGCAGACTGACCATGCAGCCACCCAGAGCTACAGCGTCGGAGGACAACGCAGCCCTGGGCAACTTACTGGCAAGCCCGCAGGCACCTGGCCAGACCACAGGGGTCGCTGGTGCGCGGTGAGCCGAGGACACCCTGGCCAACCTAACCCTCCTTCACCCCGGGCGGCGCTTGGCAAATGAAGTGCCGCCCCCTGGGAGCTCCCATCCTCAGTCGGCAAAGGAATAGCCTGGACTGAAACCGGCGACGTACAGACTATAGGGCGCATCCTGCACTCCATGCAGAGCACCTTTACTGGATGCGCCACTCGGGAGCCCCTCCGGCTTTATCATTTTGACAAGCCGTAATGACAGCTCAGTTCACATCTATTGGACAACAAATACTAAACAGACACACAATTGGTCCAAATTTATTTTATTATCCACCAAAACTAGCCAATCAATACTTTGTACCGACAAAAGCAACCAGTCCTGTACCAGCCAATCACAGCCTGTGAGCTTGACTAGAGCTCACCATTATACAACAACAAACGAAGACACCGACAGTTCATTAGCATTGCTCCATTCAGATATCTGGCACTGTCCAGATAGTTCTAACAAGTAAACATGTTTTTGTTTAATTATAATTTTTTTCTCTATGTATGTGATCCTTCATGAATATTTATTTTCCTAAAACTTCTCAGCAGAAGGGTACCCGATGAATCATTGCAAGGTCAAGGTAAATCTAGTTTTTAAAGTGTTTTTCTGAAGGTAATAAATGAGAAAAATTGTTTTCTAATAGTGATTGAGGTCTCTTGATGAAGAATTTACTATTTGGTAGTTAACCTTGACTTTGGTTAGCGCCCTCGCCTTCGGCTTGGGATGCATAACTCCAGCCGAGATCAACTACAAAGCGGTAGAGCCTTAAATCGACACACACTTTCGCTTAATTATACCACCCTGCAAGTGAGGCCTGAGGCACCAATTGGTTTGGTGTTTGTAACTTTATGGTTGTAATGTACTGTGACAGAGACAGAATGATTCTTGGTGATTGTGGCAAAGTGGTTAACAGTGTGCAGGTGATCAATAAATCAGACAAACAACAATAATCCAGGTACAATGAAGGCTTAATTGTATAATCCAATGCCTGACAGCTAAACAGCAGTAAACAATAACAATGTTAATGAAGCAATACAGCGGCGTGTATTGCTTATTTATAATCCGCGGGTTTCCCCCAAAATAATAACAGTCCCGTTTCAGTTCACCCACACGCAACACATACACAAACTCAAACACCAGTTCACAGTGTGCACTCTAGTGCTCGTGGTGAATACAGTTCTTTAGGTGACAACAAAAGCGCAGTGATGTTGATCCGGGTTTAGTGCTGGCCTTTGGCGACAGCTCCGGATCATGTTAGCTGTCGAAATAATTACAAACAGTATTATTAACGACAAACAAAAACAAACAAAACAAACAAAACACTCACGTTTCACAATACAGGTTCTCCTTGTCATTTGACGTAACCATTCACAAAGGAACAGATCACATCACTACATCCCCTTTTTATAAAGTCACCCATGACCCCTTGGTCAACGAGCGCATCCACTCCTCCAATCCACAGATGCATGCCGTTTCCCGTCAGGGTCATTGGGTTTGTATATCATAGCTTTGCCCCCTTCTAGATGGCTGACTTCCACCTAACCCTGGGAATAAACTGTCATGCCATTTAGTGCAGGGTATTCTGTTCCCTTTATGCAGCTGTGTGGCAATGTGCCCCGCCCCTGTGTGCAATTGTGTGATGTGTTGTATGTTGCGTGTGTAAATTTTGGTGTATAGATTGGTACACGGGATATAAACGGGTCTGTGTTTCACGTGTGTTTAAAAAGTGTAGATTTGTATTTAGGCACGAGGAGAGCACAAATCACTTCACGTGCTGGTTAAATGTAATATGTGAGCACGGGGTTGCACAGAATTAATTCACGTGCTGGGATTCAAGTGAATAATTAATTTAGTAATTGAATCCCAGCACAACAGTGTATATAGAGACACGTAGCACTCAGTCGGGGGTTGGGTGTTCGGAAGAGGAGAACGGGTGAGAGAGAAAGGAGTAATTCGAAGTAAAGATCATAAATATAAGTGTTTGTTCTCACCGTGTTTGTTTGTCTGTCCGTGCACCGTTTGTTTAGTGTTAGTCCGTTTTGTATGTCTGTTTATTTTGGCGTAGTGCCGTGTCCTGTTTTTGTACTGTTTACAACCCTTTTATTTGTTAATAAACGCTGAGTGCAGCCATTGCACTCAGCTCATCACCATCACCGTCAGTCTGTGTTTGAATTCCTTCCTGCTTCCGGTCTGACGCCACCCACTCTGGCCGTCTTTGTGACACGTGGTGTCAGAAGTGGGATAGCCGCGCCTCCAAGCGTCAGACCAGGAGGGGTTTTGTTTAAAAAAAAAAAAAAAAAAAAAAAAAAGAAGTCAATGGCAGAAGACGCCATCAAACTGCGGGGCTGGTTGCTGGAGAATGCTGGGCTGGAGGCCCAGTCTCTGCCCATAGTCGTCCGGGTCCTGTGGATGATGGACAGTGAGAGATGGGAGGCATATCAGCAGGAACACACCCCAAACACCTTGGAGGAGGGTGTGGAGTTTGTCCTCAACTACCTGGAGGCAACCATAAATGGAACAGCAGCCCAGGTAGCAGGACCACCAGCAGAGGAGTACCTGCTGTCCCCATCTCCACCAGCAGAGGGTGAGTACCTGCTGTCCCCATCTCCACCAGCAGAGGGTGAGTACCTGCTGTCCCCATCTCCACCAGCAGAGGGTGAGTACCTGCTGTCCCCATCTCCACCAGCAGAGGGTGAATGCCTGCTGGTTTTGCCTCCACAGCCCAAATGGGAGGAGCCTGCGCATCCACAGCCCAAATGGGAGGAGCCCAAGCGGAAGGAGCCCGAATGTCCTACGCCTGAGTGGGAGGAGCCCGAATGTCCTACGCCTGAGTGGGAGGAGCCCGAACGTCCTACGCCTGAGTGGGAGGAGCCCGAACGTCCTACGCCTGAGTGGGAGGAGCCCGAACGTCCTACGCCTGAGTGGGAGGAGCCCGAACGTCCTACGCCTGAGTGGGGGGAGCCCGAACGTCCACAGCCCAACAGGGAGGAGTCGGGGCGTCCACAGCCCAACAGGGAGGAGTCGGGGCGTCCACAGCCCAACAGGGAGGAGTCGGGGCGTCCACAGCCCAACAGGGAGGAGTCGGTGTGTCCACAGCCCAAAGGGAGGCAAGTCGGGGCTTCCACAGCCCTGGGACCCAAGCCACCAGCAGAGGGAAAATGCCTGCTGGTTCAGCCCCAAGAGCCAGAAGGGGAGGAGTTACAGGCTCAACCCCCTGAAAATTTTTTGGGGGGAGAAGGGCAGGATGCTGGTGTCCCCCAGCAGCCTCTCGCTATGCTGCTGAAGGCAGCACGGCGTGCACATGCCCAGCCGCCACAGCAGAGGGAGCCAGCACCGCCAGGAGCAGAGGAGCTGGAGCTGCCTCTACCTCCACCACCTCCAGGAGCAGAGGAGCAGGAGCTGCCTCTGCCTCCACCACCTCCAGGAGCAGAGGAGCAGGAGCTGCCTCTGCCTCCGCCACCACCACCGCAAGGAGCAGAGGAGCAGGAGCTGCCTCTGCCTCCGCCACCACCACCGCAAGGAGCAGAGGAGCAGGAGCTGCCTCTGCCTCCACCACCTCCAGGAGCAGAGGAGCAGGAGCTGCCTCTGCCTCCGCCACCACCACCGCAAGGAGCAGAGGAGCAGGAGCTGCCTCTGCCTCCGCCACCACCACCGCAAGGAGCAGAGGAGCTGGAGCTGCCTCTGCCTCCACCACCGCCAGGAGCAGAGGAGCTGGAGCTGCCTCTGCCTCCACCACCGCCAGGAGCAGAGGAGCTGGAGCTGCCTCTGCCTCCACCACCGCCCGGAGCAGAGGAGCAGGAGCTGCCTCTGCTGCCCGTACCTCCGCAGGGAGTACGGTGGCCGGAGCCCCAGAAAGGGGAGCTGCCGGCCACGAAGAAGAGGGAGGAGGTCTGGAGACCACTTTCCCCAGCAGCAGTTTCGCTGCAGGAGTTCTTGTGGCCGGAGCCCCACAGGAGGGAGCTGCCGGCTACGAAGAAGGGGGAGGTCGGGGGACCACCTGCCCCCGCAGCTTTTTCGCTGCAGGACGGGACCAACAGGCTGTCAGCCGTGCCACTACCGGCAGGGGTGCTGACAGCATGGCCAGCCATGGGCCCACTGAAGCCTCCCTTCCCAGCCCGAGACTTTGTCCTGGACTGCTGGGTTTTTAAGGGGGGAGGTGGCCGTTGAGGCCATGTGTGCTGCGCACAAGGGGGGGTATATGTGGCAATGTGCCCCGCCCCTGTGTGCAATTGTGTGATGTGTTGTATGTTGCGTGTGTAAATGTTGGTGTATAGATTGGTACACGGGATATAAACGGGTCTGTGTTTCACGTGTGTTTAAAAAGTGTAGATTTGTATTTAGGCACGAGGAGAGCACAAATCACTTCACGTGCTGGTTAAATGTAATATGTGAGCACGGGGTTGCACAGAATTAATTCACGTGCTG
Organism: Acipenser ruthenus; assembly: GCF_902713425.1. Taxonomy (NCBI): domain Eukaryota; kingdom Metazoa; phylum Chordata; class Actinopteri; order Acipenseriformes; family Acipenseridae; genus Acipenser; species Acipenser ruthenus. The sequence goes on along the minus strand of NC_081189.1, from coordinate 97,433,718 downwards.
GGATTCAAGTGAATAATTAATTTAGTAATTGAATCCCAGCACAACAGTGTATATAGAGACACGTAGCACTCAGTCGGGGGTTGGGTGTTCGGAAGAGGAGAACGGGTGAGAGAGAAAGGAGTAATTAGAAGTAAAGATCATAAATATAAGTGTTTGTTCTCACCGTGTTTGTTTGTCTGTCCGTGCACCGTTTGTTTAGTGTTAGTCCGTTTTGTATGTCTGTTTATTTTGGCGTCAAGTGCCGTGTCCTGTTTTTGTACTGTTTACAACCCTTTTATTTGTTAATAAACGCTGAGTGCAGCCATTGCACTCAGCTCATCACCATCATCGTCGGTCTGTGTTTGAATTCCTTCCTGCTTCCGGTCTGACGCCACCCACTCTGGCCGTCTTTGTGACAAGCTGCCTCGCAGGTCGGGAGGGAGATCTAACACCAATAATTATTTGACCTCTGTCACAGTGATAAATCTCCCTCCCGACCTGCGAGGGCGCTGTGTAAAGGGATCAGAGCGCCCTGGACTGGATGGCCAGACAATTAATTCCTAGGGTTAGACCGAAGTCAGTCATCTAGAAAGGGGGTGGAGCTACGATACACTAAATCGACCCGGAAGGGAAACGACGTGGTGGCCGCGGATTGGAGGAGCGGTTGCACTAGTTAACCAAGGGGTCACGATTGATGGTACAAAAGGGGGCATAGCAAAGTGATCTGTTCCTTGTTATGGTTAAACGCTGAAACCGGAAGGAGACCTGTATTGTAATCGTAAAGTGTTTTGTTTGTTTGTCATGTCTAAAAAATGTTTGTTTGTTGTTTTTAGATGACTAACACGATCCGGAGCTGTTGCTAAAGGCCAGCACTAAAATGGAGAACACTGCACCTTGTTCACGAATAACTATATTTGCACCACGACCACTAACACACTCACTGTGGACTTGTGTTTGTGTTACATGGATTAAAACAAAGCAATACATGCTGCTGTATTGCTTGGTGTCATTGTTATTATTTAATGCCGCTTGTCATCAGATTTTTGGATTGTACAAATAAAACACCATTGAACCTGGATTATCATTGTCTGTCTGTTTATTGATAACCACATCATCCCTGTACATAATTCTTCAGAAACACTAAATTGTAAATAAGACTTATTACTGGTCATAAAGCCTTTTTCCATCCAACTTTTAAGCTCTGTAAAACTTATGCGAATAAGAACATATATCCGACAAAAGCTATGGAAAACGGTTTAAGTCGACTTTTAAGAATTTTTTACTCGCATGACAAGCTTGCTCGCTAGAGGTGGTTTTATTTTTTTTTTACTTGTAGCGACATTTTATTTGACACTTGAATGGAAACCTGTAAGCGTATTTCTGGTCCTAGCACCCTTCTTCGCCATTCCAGTGACGTCAAATTCTTTAATGCGCATGCCCCGATTGAAAGAAAATATCCAAAATGATGTGTCTGCAGTGGTTAAGGCTAAGAATAAACACATCTGTCACAGATAAAGATGGAAAGCTATTAACCTCTGAACAAGAACAAGAACAAAGATGGACAGAGCAATTTAAGGAAGATCTAAACAGACCAGATCCTGAACATGTAGCAGACACCCAACTGACAGAAAGAGACCTAGACCTTGAAACAGTTCCACCAAAAGAGAAGAAATCCAAGCTGCAATATCCACAATGAAAAACAACAAAGCACCAGGAAAAGACTCTGTGCAGAAGTGTTCAAGGCTGACCCAAAGGCAGCAGCTGAAATCCTACACCCTCTCTTTGTTAAGATATGGGAGGAGGAAGAGCTGCCAGATGACTGGTCTCACAGGAAGATCATCAAATTACCTAAGAAAGGAAACTTAGCAGATTGCAGCAACTGGACAGGAATCACCCTGCTCTCAATACCTGGCAAAATCTTCATCATGGATGAGCACAACCGTTGATGGGCTTCTCCAAGAAGAACAGGCAGGCTTCAGAAGAGGGCGAGGAACAACAGAACAACAGAACAATGGCAGAGAACAATATTCATCAGTTTTGTGGATTTCGAGAAAGCTTTTGATACAGTGAACAGGGAGAGCCTTTGGAAGATTCTAAGGCACTACAGAATCCCAGAAAAGCCAGTGAAGCTCATCAAGATTGTCTACAAGAACTTCACCTGCAGTGTTGGAAACTCAACTGCCAATTTTACAGTGCAGTCCGGTGTCCGTCAGGGCTGTGTCATGTCAGCTTTCCTCTTCACCGTGGCCATTGACTGGGTCATGAAAAACACAGATGGACCCTCCTCACCTCTTTAGAGGATTTGGACTATGCCGATGACCTTGCCTTGACAAAACACAGAGGAAGGCTAAGAGCCTAGAATTGCACGCCAAATCGATCGGCCTGGTCATGAATGTAAAAAAGACCAAAGTCATGACCAACAGCACTACACCATAGCAGCCCATTACGATCAACAACCAACAGATCAAGTATGTCAATCAGTTCACTTATCTTGGCAGTACCATCACTCTTAAGGGAGGAACTGAAGAAGACATCAAGGCACGACTGGGGAAAGCTAGGATGGCATTTGCAAAATTACAACCTCTGTGGAAGTCTTCTGTATATTCCCGGAAGACCAAACCAAAAATATACAGCAGTAATGTCCTTTCTGTATTACTCTATGGATCAGAATGGTGGCGTGTGACACAGCGGGACACAAACAGATTGCCAGCTTCCAAAACACATGCCTACAAAAGATCTTACAAGTATTATGGCCCAACACCATCTCCAACCACAGACTACACCAGTTGTCACAACAGGAAAACATCAGCACAATCCTAAAAAGAAGAAGGTGGAAATGGTTTTGACACATCTCCAGAATGGCCAGCAACTTACCAGCCCAAACAGCACGGACATGGTGCCTGGAGGGGAAGAGAAAAAGAGGCAGGGCCAGAACAACATGGAGATGGACCATGGAAGAAGAATTGAAGGCTGCTGGGCTCACATGGGGTACGGCAGCAAAGAAAGCCCAGGACAGAGGAAGCTGGCGAAGTCTTGTGCGAGCCTTATGTGCCACTCGGCACAAAGAGGATAAGTAAGTAAAAAAAGCTGCGGTTAGGGCAGGGGAAATTTAAAGTTGAATAACCTAATTTCAAATGTAATCGAATACACCACAAAAACTACGCCACCCCTTGTTTATGTAGAGGTAGGGGACCTCTAAGTCATGACCAAGATATGGGTTCCCTCACACAAGCCCCTTCAATTAAATGAAAGTCAATAGTCACAAGTTCCGTTTAAAATTGCCTTTAGTGATAAGTTTTATTGAATTAAAAATAAGTAAATATCAAGTTTCTATGGCTTAACAGATGAGGCTGAAGTTCAAAAAGAAACACCAAGTATTTAGTGTCTGTAGAGAAGTTAAAAACGATACAAAGACAACCACGGACAGCATGGAAAAGGACAGACACAGGAAATGTGATAACTACACAAAGATAAATAAAATATAAAACGTGAAGAGAAAAATAAACAAATAAATATAAAACCAAAAAAAATTAAAAACACCAAGCGCAAAATAAATGTGCAAACAATTTTCAAATCCCCAAATAAAATCAGATGGCATAATTAAATCCTGCATCTACACAGTCCATGCAGGCCGCGGTGGGGTTGCACTTTGTCGTCAAGTTACAGTGCAAAAGGCACATTCAATAATTAATAGCGCTAACCGAAACATAAGGTGTATAAAATAATAAAAAGAAAAAAAGAAATTATATTCCAGAAATAGGTTGATTTAAATAAAGGAGGGGAAGGTCAGTAATCATAAATAAACAATAACCAAATAGATACAGTAACTAAACAATAATACACAGTAAATCAGTAACAAACAGCAAATGCAGTAGTAATCTTCCAAACATATATATATTATATATATATATATATATATATATATATATATATATATATATATATATATATTGCATCAGCGTATCAAAGAAACAAAATATTTTTTCAATAAATAAACGCAGTGGAAAATGTCTAATAAAATGTAAACGAAAAGGAAAAATTATTAATATTATCATTATTATTATTATTATGTAACTGTATCAAGTTTCATTTCCATTGTTTAAGGTGCTTGCTCGGTAGAGTATACTTGCTAGACTAGTGAGCGAGTTAAAAAAATAAATAAATAAATAAACTATGGAAAATCATCTAGCGAATATATTTTATGCGAGTTGGCGGAAAACGTTGCGACACATGCAACTTGGCTATGACATCACGAAACGTCATAGGGAATTCCCTTTGACTCGCCAGAACCATTTTGTCGCCCTTATGTCGCTACTATTTTTGTAGCAATTTTACTGAGTAACTTATAAACTTGCTCGATAAATGGATGGAAAGGGGGCTATAGAGAAACATTAAATTAAATTTGTTTATTTATTTGAAATCTTTGGTAAGGTTTGAAATACAGTGAATAAGTTTAAAGTATTAAAGCCACAGATCTGAATAGCATATAATAATTGAATCTAGATGGAGATGTGGAAAATTTCTGTAGGGACGCATAATGCCTAAAAGTTGCCAATGCTATTTGTTCCTGTACTTCTCATGAGCAGTAAATTCACAATTTAGGTGAGGCTTAATATGGCCATTTAATCTTAATGGCTGCTAATTGCACAAAAATGTACTGTGTGTCCTATTGCTAAACTTACTTAAATATTACAGTACACTTTCCACCAACAAGAATGGTATTACCTGTCCTATTTCTTGCTGGAGGGCAATTAGAGCGAGAGACTTGTTATAACCTGTTTTAATACATCAACACCTAAACTATCAAAATAACATTCCCTTCAAGTAGTAGGTGCATGTATGTGCTGTATCAGGTTGTTATTAAATTTGTTCACTCCCAGGTTTGTTCAGAAACTTACTCCATCCAAAACCCAGCTCACAGAATGTTTCTCAGACTACTTTAAGGTCTGTAATAACCCACATTCTATCTGACAATGGCACAATGTAATCCACAGTAATAGATCATTCAGTTATTCAATACATTAGCACTGTGCCTTTACAGGATGCATCTGTGCTGGGTTTCCCCCCCAAATGCATTAGAACTAGTTCAGTGCTAGACTACAGGGGTTCATCTGACGATTGCTTGTGCCAAGTATTTATACAATGTAAAAGACAAACTGCTGAGACTTTGTTTGGGATCTAAGCAACAGTAAATATTGTTTTATATGGTAAAACACAATACTTTTTAATTTTTTTTCTGGTGCTCTGGTATCGTTTTCATACACTTTTTATTTTACTTTTATTTAGCAAAAATGTTTGGTCGCCACATTGTCACTGTCTTATACTGTATGGAAAAAGTACAGTAAAAAAGCATTATTAGAAAAACAAAATCAAGTTGTATAAATAATAATACAAAACACTGTGTAGCATGCATCACTTGTCAGGCAAGTATAAGATATTTTATTGTGGAGTAGTGGTTAGGGCTCCGGACTATTGACCGGAGGGTTGTGGGTTCAATCCCCAGTGGGGGACACTGCTGTTGTACCCTTGAGCAAGGTACTTTACCTAGATTGCTCCAGTAAAAACCCAACTGTATAAATGGGTAATTGTATGTAAAAATAATGTGATATCTGTATAATGTGAAATAATGTATAATGTGATATCTTGTAACAATTGTAAGTCGCCCTGGATAAGGGCGTCTGCTAAGAAATAAATAATAAATAATAATAATAATAATTTCATACGAACATTTTTATCACATCACGTCTTCCCTATTTACTATACCATTATGCACCATATTTGTTTATGTTTGACTACAACTCCGGAAATAATTTTATAGGGCCATTCCGTGAGACAGCAGCAATGAAATATCTAACTAAAGGCAAATCCATTTCTTTTTCTGGTGATGGGTCCAACCTATCTAGTGTAATAAAGTTAAATTGTTTCCCTATACATGGCTTTACATCTATGTACCTACAAATTCTTACCCCCTGCATTGTGGGTTAGACCTGAAGCAACCAGATCTTGTGAGTCCATGCAGGTCTTGAACCCAACAATATATGGTTAAAACTGATAATATCCTAAATGCTTGCATAACAACACCTCCAACATATAACTAATAGCGCCTGTCGATGGATGCCTTCTCATCTGGAAGTTTACCGTGCTAGGAGTTATGCGTCCCAAGTTGGATGGAAATTATGTGTCAAAACTTAGTGTGGGAGCTGACCTACACAATACATGACTGTTACTTGTGCAACAGGTCTTTCTGCTTTTCTTGAGCACAAATGTCAGCATCACCAAAAAATACTACTAGTCTGAAGAACTGTGTACTATGTACTGCATAGTGAAACTGTTGTATCATCATGATCTTTGAAAAAATAAAAACACAGAAACAGTTCCCAGCTGCCCAGAAGACTAAATCTTTCAACTATGACATTTCTTTCAAATATCAGTTACAAGAAAATCAAGTTAGTTGATTCCAACTGTTCTTTTTTTTCTTTTCTCCTAGACAGTGTGGGAACAGCTGATGGGTGCAGCTGTTTAGTTTGGTGCTAAAATATATAGCGGAAGGACTGAACGATCAACAGTGAAGAAATGTGTTCTTCCAGGGCAAGGAGAGAGATAAAGTCACAGAATTTGAATACAAAGCGCAGGACATTGACCCTGATCCGCAGCATTATGTAACACAATTTTTGTTCCTGGGTAATAAGTGTTATTTCCTAATTGCTTATGCCTCAAAAGTATAGAAAATGGCTATTATTCCCCACAAACTTTGCTTTTGTGACCAGGACAGTGATATTTTGAAATTAACCTATTTCCAATGAGAAAACGGGCGAATTTGTGTCTTTTCGTTCACATAAAGTCAGAAAAAAACAACATATGAATCCAAATTAACATGTATTTATACTAAAGTAATACAAAAATGACTACAAAAGATTTAGAAGTGAGTAATCTTTTTGGTTGGGGTAGTATGGGTTTCTCTCCTCAGCTCCACCTCTGAAATTGTCATCTGGATCTACAAAGTCTTCCTCGCTCTCTGACTTGCTGCTCTCTTTTAAAGACGGCTGCTCTCTCTCCGGAGGAGTGGGTACAGGGAGCTCATGGCAGTGTGGCACCGGGGCGATGGATGAAGGAAGGTCCGGATACGTGATAGCAGGTGCATTCTTGCCAGTCTGACGTTTGGAAGGGTCCACCATGCAGAAGTAGCAGTTGCTTGAGTGGTCAGTGGGTTCCCGCCAAATTCTTGGGATAGCGAACTTCATGGCTCTCTTTTCCCCTCTGTACCATCCTACAAAAATACATTTATTTCACCCATGACTAATGTGTAAGAGATTCTCGCAACATTTTTCATATATGATATATTTTTTCAATAACATTGAAAATTGTAAAACATTTTAAAAATAAAAACTTTTACAATTTTAAAAATTAACAAATTTTATAACATAAAATTCCGAGCAGCAATTGTCCATCTTACCTTCCAGAGTTTTTTTGCAGTGCTCGCAGGTGAAATGAGGTGCCCAGGGTTTGTCTTGATCCCCGACAGGCATGCCGAAATATGCCTTGTAGGCCTCACACATCTTAGCAGATGCTTCCACGGAGTACTTTTTCGCTCTTGTCTTGATAAATTGGCCGCAGACATAGCAAAATGCGTCTGCTGGATGCTTGCAGCCTCTTGATGCCATCTCAGAAAAATGCAGATATGTATCCACTTAGGCAGCTGGAACTAAACTGGACTGGTGGGCTTAAGGCCCTTGTATTTATACTACTATTTATATTACTGGAAAGTTCTAGAAGTTACTCCAAGTTTACTCAGCACTGAATCTATCTGGAATGTTCTGGAAAATAGGTAAATTTCAAAATATCACTGTCCTGGTCACAAAAGCAAAGTTTGTGGGGAATAATAGCCATTTTCTATACTTTTGAGGCATAAGCAATTAGGAAATAACACTTACTACCCAGGAACCAAAAAAAAAAAATAATAATTGTTACACGGTGAAATCAACTTTCATTAATTAAAAACAGTGCTCTGCGTCTATAAATCCATTCTGTGCAGCCCTGACATCCATGCTATTGGTACAAAAATCCAATTAAGTCCAATGCTATTAAACTGCAATATCAACACTTTTTCGGCCAATTCCAAATAGTCTAAAACTAACAACTTAGCCCTTGCATCTTATATGGTTTACTGGTGCCACCTGTGCTGTACTGGAGCCAGTATACCAGGGGTGCACAATCACAGTCCTGGAGGGCCATTTCACTCCAGGTTTAACAGGTACAATTATATAATTAAATACTTTAGGGTCTGGATGGAGGTTTAATTGGTTCAATTAAACAATTTAAAACAGGGTCAGAACAAAGACCAGGAGTGGAAGGGCCCATGCTTTATACAGACCTGCTGTGTTGAAATATTTAAACCGTGTGTTCCTGTCTAGAAAATCAACAGAAAAACAAATCTTCCAGCTATGCTAATAGAGAATATGTTTTCACCCCCCCTAATTCAAGAATGGGCAGGTTTCACAACGTTTAACAGAGGCCTTGTTTTAGGGGATCCTAAAGCTGATCCAAACATTTGTACGGTTAATAAGCTTAAAAACACACAGCAAACAAAGGCTTCTTGTTACAAACTCTGTGTCTGGGTGGTAGCTCAGTTCATTTGGAAATTCTGTTTTGTAGAATAAGCCCTTTATGAACTTGCTGGCTATGGGTGTTATAGGTGTTAACAGAAGCATTATTCTATCATTGTTTACACTATTATTTACATCAAATTATAATTTACAACAATTGGGTAATGACCATCGTTTTTTTAAATTACTCTCCCACGCACTTCAAAATATATAAATTATGAATTCACTCCATAGAATAATAAGTTTAATTTTTAACTTTGGTTAGACAGTTAGTACAACAAATTATTTTTTTAAATTTAAATTAATTTGTGATGCAGTTTAACTGTGTCACCTAACCCTGGGCTAACTACATACAGGGCTCTTTCAAAACCAAGGGTGCTGAAAGATCTCCTTAAAAGGCCAGTTATCAGTGCATGCAAAGGTCACTGCTTACTCATCTTAAAGAGTACATAAGGACTTTTTTATTTAACTGTGTTACATGTTCCCATGTATTGCTACAACTGGTTTACGTAAGGTGTGTGTGTACTGTTTTCTTTTTTTTTTTTTTACATTTTGACCACTTTTCTAAACTTTTAAAATTGCATTCCCTGCCTCAAGATGGCTTTACATGTACCCACATGGACCTCTCAGAACTACATTTCCCATCATCCTCCTGCTCACATATGTAACTGAGATGGATTTACCAGTGAGCAGGAGAATGATGGGAAATTTTGTTCTGAGAGGTCCATGCAGGTACATGTGAAGCCATCTTGAGGCAAGGAATGCAATTTAAAACTTAAGTGGTCAAAATGTAAAAAAAATTAAAAATTAAAAAAATACACACGCTTTACATAAACAATTGTAGCAACACATGGGAACATGTAACACAATAAAATAAAAAGGTCCTTATCTAACCTTTAAATTTTGTGGGCTGCATTTGGTTGTTTAACAGTATATTAAGAATGCATGAAGTGCCAACAGGAAAATGAACAGACCTGCAGAATAACCACATAACTAGATTATTCTTAAAACAAACAAAGTGCTGGTACATTTTCTTAAGGCTCCCTCTAATGATAAAACAAAACCGTAATTAGCCTTTCAGTGTGCACAGGATGCTGGTCATGTCACCAAGGGGCTGTTTTATAAGATACCATACTCATGAATAATGTTTAGGTAAAATAAACAAATGAAATAGTCATGAATCTTTCTTTAGCAGTCCGTACATCAAGTATTTTAGCATTTCAGCATCGTTACTTTTGCTTTTGCTCCTAGTATCCTGCTTAAAATGTAATTAAGAAAATGTTGTTTTATCAGAACCAGCTTAATTACAATGTGCTTTAAACGAATAACAAACAACCTGCATCTCGCATAAAGTAGGCCTAGTCACATGAGAGCTAGTGAATATGCAGATATTCTGTTTCGCTTCCCATACCCTCTGGCTTCAACTGCAGGGCTAATTAGCTTTTTTCCCCCCATTTTTTGAGAAGGACCACACTTAGCTCCTGATGCATTGTTCGAGTGGAAACAGGTGTGGTGTCCAGTGTTAAAGGTTTCTGCGATTTGGGCTGCTGTAGCACATATGTCACTTATCACAATATGCTGCATACTTTCCTTCAAATGAACTTTAGTATACTATAGAAATGCATAACAATGCATAACATCTACACATTTCTCTTAAAAATAAACTTTCATTTAAAGATGATAATGACATCAAGACAACGTCTGGTCTCAAAGCTTTAAGAATAATAGCAACTGCTCAAAAAGTCCAAGAAACCAGCCCATATATATTTTTAGGTCAGTCTTTTTACAGACAGTTAAAATAGTCAAAGGTCTCTAGAGCTCTGGCTGGCAGACATTATGCTTGACTAACATTCAAATTCTATGGGGACGTGAGGTCTCTGACTTAACCCTAACATGCCACTTTATCATCTAATCACAACTATGCACAAATCTCTACTTAGCGCCAATACAAAATTGACCAAACTGTACTTTGAGTCATGGTAATGTAAGTGACTCAAATTGAAGTCATTGTTTGTTATTGTAATTTATTTCAAACCAAGCTACTCAACATCCTGCTTGATCAGCAAAATCTTCAGCCATTATTCCAAAACGCAATTCCATTTGGAGCTGCTACATGTAAAGTACGTGCTTCTTCTAATCAGGGTCTACAGTCTGACATTTATGAGGGTGATAAATGCCAGAGCCTTCTACCCTTATTATAGTTTCCCTTCTAAATGAATGTATTGTTCCAATAGTTTACAGCAATATCAGCAGTGCTTAATGCTTTTCTGTATGTCCAGAATCCATTAGCATAATCATTACTTACATTTGTCTTTCAACCATTTCAGTCTTGTAGGAATACTGTCAAAGTGTTCCTTGGCCAGAGAGTAATGGGCTAATATGTCATTAACTTTCCACCAAGTTTTTTAGTTATGTAATGCGAGTATTTAACGGTGTAGTCTCTATATATGCCCAAATACAAAGAAAGTGTTGTACTCGGATTGGTTAGTGATGACATAAGAAGACCTCTTATTGAAAAGCATCAAAATGAATGAGTCAGTTTCCCTTGCCATATCAGCAGCATCACATTTCAATTTGGGAAATGAGATAATATCATGCTAGATCTATTTCGGAGTTACTATACAGTATGTGGCTAACTGATTTTATATAAATTACAATTCATGTATTATTTTGTTACAGGGATGTTTACTAGCTGTCTATACATTTGATCTCAGTTATACTGTGACTGCATGTTTGCAGACTATAGTTGCCTTGATCTGAATGTGCTAGCATCACAAAGATATGCTCCAACTACACCTGATCAACCTTAATATCTGTGCTGACTACTACTGTACCCAGGCAAATACAAATCCACTAAACTTGGTTATAAAGTAAAAACTACAATTAAAAACGTTGAGAAAGGCTTCTAGTCAAAAACAATTGTTATTGAATTTATTAAGTTTCCTTTAGTATCTGTTTTTCCATGAACAAACATATTGCACAAATTTATAGCATTCTACATTTTTATATTAAACAAAATAAATAAAACAGGTTTCTTTGCATAGAATAAGCAGCACAAAAAGTGGGTTATAAAAGCACTGTGTGTAAATGCTAGGGACTGGGAGTCCATCAGAACACATCGTCACAGGAGGGTTATTATGATTAGCTTAATAAAGTCAATGTAAGGTACATTTTTACACCATTATCACTTGAAGTCTAATGAGCAAAGATGTTATTGGCTCATTTTTTTCTACAAACAGCCACACAGCATTGTTTTTACAGTTTTTTTTAAACCCAGGAAATAGTCAGGCATCTGTTTATCTCTTTTCCTGCATTGTCTTGGTCTGGAGGGTTTTGATAATCTAAATGAGGACACCAATTGCCTTTACCTTGGAAGCAGAAATCTAGCAGTTTCATAAAAGGTACCCACCCCCCAGTAATGTTTCCTAATCCTGAGATAACCACCTACTGTACTAGAAACACATGGGAGGTTTAGACTAGACAAATTGTCCCAGTCAGGTCGCAATCCAAACCCCCCTAGCCATTATAACAATAAACTAAACATATTCAGTGCACGCTTTTTTAAATGGGCAGATGGGAGACGTGGAAGTTGTTATTAATTAGATCTCCCTGCCCCCCTCCAGTGCTGTTGACAAAATACAAAAAGTGCATGAGACGTAAAAAAAAAAACCTTTGCAATAGGGATGCCACAGTATTAAATGCTGACGGTATGATAACCTTCAGAAAATATACCATGGTTAGCGTCCTATTGTGTTCGCGTCTTTTTATTATACAGATATTATGACCAGTATAAAAGCCATGAAAAAGTAGCCATTTAAAAGAAATACACAGAAGTCATGTTCAAAATAAAAAATAAATAAACTCCATGGAACTTTTAACAGCTTTACATAGCTGGATGCTTTGTAACTCCTTCCATATTTTAGCATATTTAATATTTTCAGCATATTTTCCCCAATTCTCTCTCCAACTACAAAATACAATAAACATCCTATACAAAAGGACATATTTTTTAATAAGCTTCCATTACATTGCAAAGTTTAAAACTTTTTTTTCTAAAAAGAAAAAATAGATTGAGGAGACACCGTGACATCCCTACTTTTTCTTTTTTTTTAATTTTATTTAGTGTGCCCAATTATTTTACCACTGATTTTTCTCCCCATTTTGGAATGTCCCATTATTTTTTTTCTCCTCACCACAGCAATTCCCCACACAGCTCTGGAGATCTGAAGGGTCTGTGGACGTCCTCCAAATCCACGACCTAGCCAGCTTCCTCTTTTACAACCAGGAAGACAAAGGCCAGCCCTGCAGGTGTCGGCTCTGAGCTCACTGGGCCAGCAGGGTTCACTGTAGCACTATGAGAAGCTGTCCCTGTCAGTTTTAAGAAAATGCAAAGTCTGGTGACTCCACACAGGCAGGACAAGAACTTGCGCTGTTGCCTCACCCTGCACGCCACATGGCTGTGCTTTTACCAGATAAGCCACTCAGGGACCCCTGTGACATCCCTACTTTGCAAGCGATGAAATTAACAAGAAAACAAAGAAATGTACTTTAATTTGAAAATGAGATTTTGTTTAGGAAGAGTCTCATTACTTTTACTTCTGTTTTGAGAGGGAAGAGGAAGAGTATTCGTTTTGTTTGCTTTAACAATGAATGACAATTTGCAGGTAGGTTTCTGCATTGTCCAACATTAAAAGCAAATGTTTTACTAGGTCAGAATATTTGTTTAAAAAAACTGATTGTAGCTAACAATTATTCCACACATTTTTCACACCATGCAAATCCATTTCAATGTGTAGTTTTAGAAAAACATATTTTCATTTTAAAACAAGATATCTGCACTACACTGAGAAACCTGTTTGCAAGCCTTGCTTTCAGACAGCACTGTACTTTCCTCATCATTTCACCTGAAGAGTGACAGAAGATGTACGGAATTACATTGCAAGCTGTAAAACATTACATATGTCATTCAAGTTCAGTCCTGTTAAGTGGCTGTGCCTACATTGCATGTTCCTATAGCACTGACAAAGACAAAGTCCTGCTTTAGTGATTTTTAGACACATTAACACTGGATCCATAATACTAAAGGTGACCTTTCTCTTGATGTGGAATGGAATAGGACTGCAGTTTCAAAAGTTGGCACCCAGGCTACAGTTTTATGAAGCTTTTAGACACATGAAGCAGCATGTTTTTCCAAAACCAGCGGACCAATAGGTGTTTCTTAACTACAAAGATGAATGTTGTCTTAAATCATGATGTGATGCATCAGCATGTTTTTTTTTGTATTAGGACATGAAGTGAGTTACTCTAACTAGAAATGGGTGTTGGCTGCAATCCACGTGTGTTAACTCTAAAAAATGTTCACCTACAAAGTTGAGGTGGACTAATAACTCCAAGGTCTGACTATATACAAGAATCAGCCATCAAATGTTTGGACAAAATACTGGAAAAATCTATCAGCACTCTATCAGGTTCCACTTTACAATACAGTATTTATTCCCTTGGTGACATTTTTGTGAGAGGAAACTTCCAACAGATACAAAATTAGTGATACAGTAATTTTAATGAAATTGTTTGTTACTAGTTTTGCAACATAAAAGTTTTAATTACTTTAATGATTTAATTGGCCCACATTGCCAAAGTTTCTTGCAACTGATTCTACAGTAACAACCCTGAACCTGATAAAGTCAAATCCTGATAAAGTCAAATGTTCTAATCTCTGCTATAGTCTCTTACTGATGTCAACAGTATTTTTTTCATTACAAAAACCATGCGAGCCAGTTTCAGGGATCTAGGAGACCCCTCAGGATTGTCTGTCCACAGCCAGGTAAAACCACTGCATTGTATTTTTACAGCTGACCTATTGATAGCAATAGGCAAATAAAGCAACACCTTGGAAGATTACAAAAACCTATGAGGATGTATTACTTAAAATTCCAGACTAACTTATAGTACTTGCACAACTCTCATATATGAAAAATGGGAGTTAAGTGGATGGCTTTAACATATTGACTTAAACCATCTTATAACAATAACAAGAATAATGAAGGTATTATTTATATCTATCAGTGCTCAAAACCAAACCAATTAAAATAGTAAAATGCATTAAACTGTATCTTTGAGAGAATCATCCAAGTACTTGCCATTTTCACAACAGCCATCCACTTTTTGCAGGAGTGTGTCTGAATACTGTACTTTTAGTTGCAAAAAGTAGAACACACTTTTACACTTATTAAAAATATACTTGTACCCAGATGAGATGTGTCTTGTTTCTTTTTATATGCCTTAAAGTGGCTGACATTCACCCTTATCAGAAGAGTATGATCTCACTTTAATAAAATGTCATGCTGACAATACCTCCTGCTACCACAAATGGGCAGAAGCAAAGGTATTAATAACTATGTATGCAATGGCAACCTTGCACACTGCAAACAACTACCAGTAAAAAACAAACAAACAAATGAACAGATATTTAAATAAG
The DNA here is from genome assembly GCF_902713425.1 of Acipenser ruthenus. Classification (NCBI taxonomy): domain Eukaryota; kingdom Metazoa; phylum Chordata; class Actinopteri; order Acipenseriformes; family Acipenseridae; genus Acipenser; species Acipenser ruthenus. The sequence continues at coordinate 97,418,658 of NC_081189.1, read as the reverse complement.
CACAAATTAACAACGGATCACAGAGGCATTAGAATTCTGATTTCACATTAAGGAGTGAACAAGAAATTCTTACCTTGGCCACCCAGCTGAACAATGGTGACATTTCCCAGCTTGGGTAAAACTTTTGTTCCCTCCTTGTATTATTCTCTTCCAGATTGCTCTTCACCGAGTCTCGCACCTAACTTAGTTTCAAAAGATCCCCTCCAACTTAAACAGCAGCCATGAATGAATGCAGGCAAAGTTTGCTTTTCTCTGAAACCAAGTTAAAAGCAGTCCGCCCCATCCTCCTAAGCAGCATGTTCACTTTCCAGTTTCCAGAGGCTATGATGTCATCAGCTTCTCTTCCTTGTTCCCACCCTCTTCCTCGCTATTTCACAGACAGTCTTTCAGTCTGAGTCCTATCCACAGAGTTCAGAGGGGAAAGAATGCAGAGGCAGCTTTTAACACAACCCCTCCCATTTTGAAAAAAAACATACCAACACAGAGTTGCACTGTGGATTAGCCAGGAAGCTTGCAAAACTCAATAGCTCTCGCTCGACAGTCTTGTGTAAACACGGGTGGGCTGGCAGAATTAAAAAAGCTAGTCTGCTGGCCAATGGCATAATGATTTCAGTATAAAGGCTGCACTGAGAAAGCAGCTGTTTAAGTTCACTTTAACTAAGACGTTCTAATGATTTGCCAGTTGCTTCAGACATATTTTTTCTTCATCAGCAATTTATTATTGCAATCTACTGTAACAAACCTTTTGACATTCTAAGTTAGATATTTCTTTTCAACTGAAAATTGAATATATCAGAATATGTCTCCAATTATATTGGTAATAATTTAATTATGCGCTATAAAATATTTTTCTCCATATAAGACTTTTTATATGTTCTAACATTTCATATAATGCTGTCCAAAAAAATGATTTTAGTTCAAACAGTAATTCAGTACTGTAAAGACATAAATATTTACAAGCCTTTTATTATGCATTTTTTTGCGTCTGAACAAAATCTGTAATCATTTTTGGCACAAATATCAAATTCCACTAACAATACATAGTTTGTATATTGCAACAGATAGCCATCATTTCTGGAGCAAAATAGGTTTTATGGGTGTGATATGCCAAATATTTTGATCACAGATATTTATGGCTTTACAGCAATCTAATTTATCAACAGGTCATCTAAGAGCCATCAATAATCCAGTAACTCGCAAATGTTGTTCCCGATGAGATGGTGGATGGTTTATTCAGGAATGTGCGGCCACTGGACAGCCAGGAAGCCGCTTCTTCAATGAGGTGCAGGTGTTTAAATGGGTCAGAAGGGACACATGACCATTTCTCAATTACTGCTTTTCAAATCTTTTCGGAAATTTGAAGGCTGGTGCCAAATATCTCATGTTCAAACTTTGGCTGTAGTTGTCTTCCTATATTTGCAACTTGAGCATGCACCCACAATAAATTATGATGCTCTTAGTCATCATGTTTGCCAAGCTGTTTTCACTTCTATGGCTAAGCATCAGTAATAAATACAGCACATTGAGACAGAAATTGTATTGCAAAGGGGAGATGCAGACTTATTTGCTTGCATTTCAAAAGGTTTGGATGCACGTTTTGGCTAATTGCATTTTTTGTTATAACAGGAATACTCAAACTAAACTGCTTTCCAGATGGAGGTTTCACAAACCCACATTTTAGCCTATCCAGTTATTTAACTATCAGCAATTACTTATATCCAAGCAGAGTATGGAGAGGAAGCACATTTAGCTTTGCTTGCTGTCTGGATCATACAGGCATACTGTAGTTTAAAGGTACAGAAGCAGTTAGACAGCCGTCTGTTACTTTTCATGCAAGTGTTCTTTTGGGTTTAAAGATGCAAAGAGAACGCACTAAATAGCCACTAGTTTACAATGTGTAGACTTGGACACTATGAAACTTCATGAATGAATAATTGTAAAGGAGGTCTCAATAAGATTCAGCCTTAATGCCGATGACAGACTAGCAAAAACATGATCAGAACTAATTGAAATGCACTTTGGACAACGGTGACAGACAATTTATATAGCAGCATGACTGTGCTTTAGCATATATTTAAAATAAGCCCTACCTTCTGTACACTGTACAAGTCAGCACAATAGATTCCCAACATGATATAAACTCTTAGCCCATTAATTGCTACTGGCCTCATTTGAGGACAGGCTTCTTTATAATTTTTTTGAGTACTGGATTTTTAAGTGGCATCTACCTGTTATTTAACTGTTCTCTAACTATATTGTTATGATAATTTACTCTAATTTTACTAACTGTAAAAGTTAAGTCTAAATGTAATTGTTTATTCTACAAATATAGCCCTTCAGATGCTTTTATAATGCCTTAATATAAAATAAGAAACTGAAGACTAAAATGTATACTTTTTTGGTGGTGTTTTCATACCCAGAGTCATGATAAAATTACATTTTTCTGTTTGAGCTTCAGAGCTGGTCTGACTACAGGCACGTCTAACTTGACTCCTCAAAAAAATACGCAGCAGTTTGTAGCCAAAACAAAGGATTTAAATGTCTTTCTGTGAAGAAACATTGATTCAGAATGTATCAAATTACATTTTTTCAAAGAAATTAATTTGGTACATAATGTTATAAATAAGGGTACAATACTAGCAAACAAAACTATTTCCAAAAAACAAACACATTTACATTAAAGGGCTCAGAATCAGGTATATACTAAAAGCAGGTGGGTCAATGAGGATCACAATGTGTGCATTTACTGCTGACCTGAGCCAGCTTTGCAGCCAAAAATGTCTCTGTAACCACTGGACTGGTCTGCATTTCCAAGACATGAGGTCACATTACATTTTCTTAAAACCAGCAATACGAAATACAAATTAGGACTTGTGCTCAATAAAAAATGGAATGGGGACAGTTTTGTATTGAGTGAAATTAACCACTTTTGTTTATAGATAGTTGGAATAGCTTATTTATATATATACACACACACACACTACCAGTCAAAAGTTTTAGGACACCTCCATTTTCACAGTTTTTATTGAAATTTACGCAGTTTAATGTCTGAATGTACTCTGAAATTAAAGCATAGAACAAATAAACAATTGGAGATAAAGAAATCATGGAATCGTTTTGTTTAATAAAATTTAATCTAAATTTCTGACTCAAAGTAGCCACCTTTTGCAGATATAACAGCCAAACACACTCGTGGCATTCTTTCTACAATGGAAATCAAATATTGTTCGGAAAGTTCTTCCCAACACTGTGGCAGAAGTTCCCACAAATGTGTTGCACTTGTAGGTTGCTTTGCTTTCACCCTTCTGTCCAGTTCATCCCAAACCAGCTTGATGGGGTTTAAGTCGGGAGACTGTGCTGGCCATTCCATGATTTGAAGCCTACCATCTTGTTCTTTTCTTCTAAGGTAGTTCTGACATAGCCTGGAGGTATGTTTTGGGTCATTATCTTGCTGTAGGATGAACCCCTGACCAACTAGGCGTATACCACAGGGTACTGCATGGCGCTGCAAAATGCTGTGGTAGCAGTTTTGGTTCAGGGTGCCACTCACTCTGTGCAAGTCGCCGACTCTGGATCCAGCAAAAGAGCCCCAGACCATCACGCTTCCTCCTCCATGTTTGACAGTTGGTGTCACACACCAAGGAACCATCCTTTCGCCTACTCGACGGCGTACAAAAACCCTGCGTGATGAACCGAAGATTTCAAATTTTGATTCATCGGTCCATAAGACCTTCTTCCAGTCTTCAGTAGTCCACTGGCGGTGCTTCATGGCCCAGGCAAGCCTCTTTTTCTTATTTTGCCATCTTAGCAATGGCTTTCTTACTGCCACTCGACCTGTCAAACCTGCAGCTCAAAGTCTTCTCTTCACAGTTGAAACTGAGACTTGCTTACTTCGACCAGTGTTAAGCTGTGCTTGAAGCTGTTGTCCTGTGAGCCGCTTATCACGCAAGCTGTTGACTCTCAGAAACTTGTCTTCTGATTCTGTTGTGGCTTTGGGTCTGCCAGACCTCTTCCTGTCAGAGTTTCCTCCAATTTTCCAAGTGCCTTTTTATGGTGTAGGAAACTGTACTCACTGACACCTTGGCTTTCTTTGCAATTTCTCTAAAGGAAAGACCTACACTTTTAAGGGTTATAATGGTCTGTCTTCCTTTGTTAATTGCCTTTTTCTCGCCATTATGAGAGCAATATACTACTTCCTGCAGTACAATACTGTCCAAATAATGCTTAAGAGGGTGTAGTAACACAGTCTGTTCCAACACTGCTTTTATACAGACAGAGGGTTTGTAAGTAATCAACAAAAGTTGGGACACCTGTAGGAATTGTTAGCATCAACTTTCAAGGCTTAATTTACTTCCATTGCTGCAGAACAGCTGTAAGTTGTTAACCCATTACTTGTTCCCTGAAAAAAGGCCTTTTCGTATAACTCTGAAATTAACATTATTTTTCAGTTTTTGGTAACCTAAACTTTTTTTTTAACCTCTGGCAGTTTACCGCTTACCTTTGTACCATTTCAGGTTATTCACTGGACTTGAACTGCTTAAATTTCAATAAAAACTGGAAAAATGGGGGTGTTCTAAAACTTTTGACCGGTAGTGTAACACTACCACTGGATTGCCAGACAAATCAGCGCTGTTCAGTATTTTTAGCATTTGCCAAGGCTAACACTTAATTATGTCACTTGATCTATTGAATTTTATTTAACTTTAAAAAGCTGCCCAGAGTATCAAAGTCTAAAGTAATAATAAAAAAAACAAAAAACAGACAGCTTTAACTTCTAGCACAAAAACAAATTAAAAAAAATCTAAGAGTTAAAAATGAAAAAAATTACCATACCTATTTTTAACTCTTTTGGGGGGAAAAAAAGTCCCTTTTAGAACGCGGTGCCACTGAAATCTGCACATCTGTGCTGTAATTGTTACACAGGGCTGTTACATACCTATAAACATTTCATTTTCACAAACACTTGACAATGCTATATAAAAAAAAAAAAAATAACAAAACATTGTAAATGTGGCCTTTACTTTGTAACTGTATATTTGGACTTCCGTAAGCCTTTTTGGAAGACAGTGAGATACACCATCACTATCAGAATAAAGTAAATAGTTTACGGCAGCGTTTGGCATGGCGAGTGTATCTTGTGGTTTACTGCTACTGTTATTGTTTGTAACCTGGCGTGGAGCAACCTCCACACCTCACCCTCTCTTAACTGGAGTCCCCCAAGGGTCAGTCTTGGGTCCTCTCCTGTTCTCTCTCTACACCCGCTCCCTGGGCCCCCTCATCGCATCCTATGGTTTCTCATACCATTTCTATGCTGATGATGCTCAGATTTTCCTCTCCTTCCCCACCTCTGACTCCACCATCTCATCCCGTATCTCTACCTGTCTGTCTGCTATTTCCTCCTGGATGCACTTGCATCACCTCAAACTCAACCTCTCTAAATCTGACCTCCTTTTCTTTCCCTCCTCCTCCCCCTCCTCTGATCTCTCTATCTCTGTTCCTCTGGAATCTACCACACTCTCTCCCTCTTCCTCAGCTAAGAACCTTGGAGTCACCCTGGACCCCTGCCTCTCTTATTCCCAGCACATCTCCACTCTGGCACGCACTTGCCGATTCTTCCTGAGCAACATCCGAAGAATCCGACCCTTCCTCACCAACTATGCTACCCAGCTCCTGGTCCAGGCCCTGGTACTCTCCCGACTAGACTACTGCAACTCCCTCCTGGCTGGCCTCCCTGCGTCCGCCACCCGTCCGCTCCAGCTCATCCAGAACTCTGCTGCTCGCCTGGTGTTCTCTCTACCTCGCTTCGCCCACGCTACTCCACTACTCCGCTCGCTCCACTGGCTCCCGATCACCGCTCGCATCCAGTTCAAGACTCTTGTACTAGCCTACAGATGCCTTGATCAGACTGCACCCAGCTACCTCCAGACCCTCATCTCTCCCTACACCCCCACTCGACCTCTCCGCTCCGCCTGCACTAGAAGACTGGCTCTACCTCCGCTACGCTCCCCTGCCTCCCGAGCCCGCTCCTTCTCCACCCTTGCTCCGCAGTGGTGGAACGACCTTCCTACAGATGTCAGGACTGCCCAGTCCCTGACCACATTCCGGCGCCTCCTTAAGACTCACCTCTTCAAACAGCACCTGTAGAACTCCTCTGTTGTATCCTGGGACACTATCACCCTTCATTTAAATATGCTTTATTTTGCTCTTATCTGCCCCCTATTTTACTGCATTTAATCCTGTACCTCAGAATATTGTAATCTGCCAAGTGTTTAATCTGTAGTATTTTGTACTTAATCATATCCTGATGTAACTATCACTATTTAATCATATCCTGATGTAACTTTCACTATTATCTGCTGTATTATTGAATTGTGGTTTGTCACACTTGAGAATTATTGTATTTCTTGTTCTTATTGTATGACTTATATTGTAACACTTGAATGTATTTGTATTTGCTTGCGATTGTAAGTCGCCCTGGATAAGGGCGTCTGCTAAGAAATAAATAATAATAATAATAATAATAATAATAATAACACCAAGGAAAGTGCACCGTCAGTACAATATATCACTTATTAAAGTTCACTTTACTGCCACTTGTGTGCACACTCTGCACTTTAGCATGAATATGCAAAAACGCTACGCACTGTTAGTTATTACATCCTAAATAGGAGTCACAGTGACAGCAATTGTTTAGACAATCGTGATCTCACAGTGCTGTCAGGTTTTAAAGCTGCTTACTTCTCCTTGTTTTCAGGCGATGAAGGAGGCAAGTGCTGTCTGCAGTCATTAGAAAGTCACTCTGCAGCCACAGAAAAACAATGTCCTAACCAAATAGTATTGACCTGAACTGTCGTTCTTCTCAGTGGCCATATAGTTACCACTTTTGGTCATTTAATTTGACTCTCTGTATACCAAGATTATGAAAACTAAGGGCATCTGCTAAGAAAGAAAGAAAGAAAGAAAGAAAGAAAGAAAGAAAGAAAGAAAGAAAGAAAGAAAGAAAGAATAATTAATTTCAAAAGTGCAAGTGTACTTCTGTTGAAGTACAGTATGCAAAACTGTAGGAAGAACAGAAATACCACACACTAAGACAAATAAACGTCTACTATGCGCATTGTGAACTATGCCAGAACCCAGACATGAAACTAGTAGTTCAGTTTAGTTTATTCACATTGTGCTCACCAGGGACAACACAGGTATAATAGTGCCAAACGTTTCAAAGAAAGACCTAATGAGTCCATAAATATAATAGCAATACAACAATAAAATAAGTTACACGTAGAGATTTGGCCAATCGCTCTACTTACTGGTTTAGAATATTAAATGACCAGATTAGAGAATACTGTATAACATTTTTACTGCTTCCACTTACACTGCGCTGAGAATGTGTGGTTCTTCACTTGATTTGAGTATACAAATATGTGTAGTTCAAAAAGAGAGATAAAAGAGCCTGTGGAATTTAAATCCTTGATTACCACTCCTTCAACAGCTCTGGAAAAATGACGAGGCCAGTGTCAGGAAAGGCATATACTGTATGAGAATAGACTCCACATTCATCGCTGAGGTTTTGAGTTGGTATTGTTTTAATGCTCTTTGAACTAATAATGCCCCCCTCTGGTGTAACGAACGATACACCAATGCAACTCGACAGGATACTACAAAGCAAGTGCTGGTCCTGAATCTACTTTGTATGTCTTTAAATGCAAAACTTAAACGAGAAGATTTTATTCATATCACACGTGACTTGAACCAAGTTTTGGTTTACAACATTGTTTACCTTGTTGATAGTTATATGCTTGAACAGTGGACTCAAATTGAATTCCTTCCCTTGTAAGCTTTGTGTCACTATATAACTCTTATCCTGATATATAAAGAAGAAAGTGTGTCTGTCTGTCTCTTCCTTATGCATTCGAACCCCGCTGGAGCCAGTGCAACCAAACTTTGCATGACCTCCTCTTTCATCCAGGGGAAGGTCGAGGGCTATGTTTGGATCCAAAATTTTGGAACGTGTAATGTAAATATGGTAATATGAACAATATCGATACCTCACTGCAAAATTTAAAAAGTAACAACTGATAGTTTGAAAAACAATATCAGATTTTTTTAAACGCAATTACGTTGCAATTAATAACACAATTAACTCAGCAATAGAGGGGGGGAAAAACACTTACGTTACCAGTATGTTGATTTTCATTCGCTCTGTCTCGTTTCAGAAAACTAAGTTTCTGCAGTCTTGCCATCATGACACTGCTTCCACAAATTATTTGCCGGGATCTAAACATTTGCAAAGTTTTGTGTGCATCAGAAAGGTTCCTCCTCACACTTTCGTAACTCATTGTCTAACCAATAGCAACTGGAAAACTAGTATTGTGGTCCAATGGGGATTATAATTTTTTTTAAAAAAAACACTACAATAAACTGACTTTTGACCCTGGCTAATCTTAATTTAAAAAAAAAAAAAAAAAGTGGGTCCGATTCTGCAAGCCGCGCTTTCCTAGAGAATATTTGTGCCTGGTAAGACTGCGTTTAACCACATTGACATCATTGACTCTAATAATGTTATGGTCCATTATGGACCATTTACCGACAGTCTGTAATAACACAGATTGAAACATGTTATTAAATACTTGTCAGACAGCTGTCATTGTTTTTAGGAAGTACCGTTTACAGCTGGCGAAATGTGTTAAACTAAACATTTCTGTCTTTACCCCACGTTTACTAAATTCTTATGTGTAATGTGATGATTTTTTTAAAAGTTTTATATATATGACACATCTTCTGCTTGCTTGAGTCACGAGTTGCCCTTTATGAGTTCTGGCAAAGGTTTCATGACTATAAAGGGGCAAGTTTGTAAACAGGTTACCATTTCGTTATGCATTTAGATATTTATTAACGAAATGTACTTTATATGTGTATAATTATTTACACAAGTAAACTATAATATGGAATTTTCGCGTTTTCTGCTTACGATTATAATGTACAAAGTTGTAGAAAATGTTGCCTGACAGTAAAGTTCATTGTTTCGTAATTGTTTTCCAACTATACACCGCACAGACTGTAATAGACAAGTATTCATTGTGTTACTGAAGCAAAAGGCAGTAAGTAACCTAACCAGTCCCTTTCCCTGGATATTTTTCGAAGACCATAACTATGGGTGCATAGAGATGGTTATCTTTGAGCCAAGTTCAATTACCTTGCAATTACCGTTTTGTTTTAATGCAACGCTGTAATGAGTCCTGTCTAATGCCTAATGAGATCAGGTAGTGCTGTCGAATAGGTTGTTTATGCATGCACACACTTTCACCACCACAGTTAATGGGCATTAAAACAGAATACATTACGTTATATTTGAAGTATGTGCTTGTTATAAATTAAAGTAGAAAAACAAGCAAATTTGCCCCTCCAGCAAATGATCCTATTTGTTAGTGCATATGGAAAGAATCCCCATGCAATATGTTGCTGTTGTTGAGGAGTGCTGCAGCTGAGTAGAGTGGAGCTACAGTTTACAACCCTTGGACTATAGAACTGCATCCCAGCGATCTGCTTGGAATCTGCATGCTGTTCTGCACTTCTTTACCACCGCTAGCCCCCATTAATGCCCAGTTTGCTCTGTTGCTTGGTTTGGCTTCTATTATTCCAGAAGTTGCCCTGCCTTCTCCGTTTAATGAGCCACATTTCTTCAGCTTCTATGATTCCTTCATTCATAATATTACTGTAATACCTGACCCTTTCCCAGAAACAGCGATAAAGAATGGTGATAAATTACATGTTTTCCAATGAAAGCCTGAATGTTTGAATTTTACTCCCTCAGGTTTTCTTGTTTTTTGCTGCCAGCTTTTAAATCATGTTGTCTGTAGGGGTATTGAGTGTAGCTTAGACTGAAACATCACAGATGCTAAAGGAGAAGCTTATTTCAGATGCCATTTTAATTTCTTTATTGAAATTACCTTACAGTTTTCTGGCGTTTGCAATCTGGGTTATGTGGCAATGTGACTTGTCAACTCCGCCAACCCCGAACTCCATCGTAAAGCCAGGTAAAGGCATACAAAAAAGTAATTGGCATGGCATTTAAAGCTGCTTACTCTTTAATATCAGTACTGTATTAAATATACAATATATAAAATAGTTTGGCTCCCCCTGATACCTACCCCTTGCCTGCTGTACACATTAAATAATAAAAACACAAACTACAACTTAACAGAAGTGGTATATGACCTCCAAGCAGAACTTTTCAACAATACAGGAGAGCACTGCCCTCAAAGTTGAATAGCTGTTTATGTTGATTGCAGCTTTTTGTATTTTTTTTAATGTAATATTGTACCGTATTATATGACATTTAAAAGTGTCAATCACGTGTTTCAAAGGCAACAACTGTTATTTTTAACATCGTTTTCATGTTTTATGGTTTTGATGTATACAGAACATTAAGGTTGCCACAGCAGCACCGGGGGGGGGGGGGGGGGGGGGGGGGGGGGGGGGGTCTCATATCTATAGATTTTAGATGAAAAAGGATGTCCAGATGACTAACATAGCTGACATTTCCACCCATTTCTACCACTTCCTGTTATTTTCTTTCATATGAAATATTCCTGGAACATTTCAAGCAACCTTGATTTACGAAAAGGCTTTATATATGGGCTGACAGATACAAACATGTCAGTATTCTGCGCAGTGGGTTTAATAAGCTCATAATAGAGTCATTCTGAGACGCTTTGGATTTGGAATGAATTAACACACACCCTTGGCATTATCAGCAGTAAGTGCTTAAATAAGGGCAGCTAGAATAAAGGTCTTGCCCTATATTCTTCAAATACCTGTGGGGGGGAAACTGATTTAAACTTAAAAATGTTGATTGTACTAATTTGATCGTTAAGCAAAATAGTTGAAAATTAAATTATTTTTGCCAAACCTTTTAAAAATGTTATTGTGGTATATCATGCTAAAAGTATAGCAAGGTATGGTAAAGCAAAGTAAAAGCATAGTAAAATATGGTAAAGTCCAGGTAAGCAGGGGAAATCATAAAAAGTTATGGTAAAGCTGTATAAATAGTTAACCATGATAAAGCATTGTAGACTGCAAATTGATTGCGTGAATGTACCTTGTACTGTATATTGAAAACCATGAAATCAAGAAACAGAAAACCAGTTGTCCCGATTCACAAAGTTTTACTGCATTTTTTTAAAGATGTATTGATCATGTAAGTGAAGTTTGATATTTATGATATTCAATTGCTGTGGACTACTTTATTCTGCTAAGAAATTAATAATAATAATAATAATAATAATAATAATAATAATAAAAATAATAATAATAATTTATCATAGACTAACTCTGGCTACCGTTTCTCCTTTTTTTTTTTTTTTAAAGGTTTTTTTTTTTTTTTAAAAGGGGGGTTATTTTACAAAACAATGCTGTGGGGACATGTCTAAAAGCGTTAATGTTATAAAGCTTTTAAAAAAACCCTTGTAAGTTGTTTCTTGTGAATCTGTCCACTTCTTAAATTGTCCTTCAATGCTTAAGCATGGTTAAGTACGCAGAAGATGTGAAAGAGATTAGGATTAGTAAACGCATTTGCATCAGCAAAAAAAAAGAGGATTAATTTAAGATCCATTAGCATTGGTCTGATGAAGAGAAAAGGGAGGGATACAAGACCATTTCTCTATGCAGCCTGCAGGAACCTGGGATTGGACAGTTTGTTTTCTAGACTCCATGGAGCCCTCCCTTTTGAGACAGTAACCAATCACACATCATGGATTGTGTAATTGTATTTATTTATTTTTTAAATTTGGAATCACTCAATTATTCCCGCGCAGACTCAGGAGAGACAAAGACAGATACACACGTCCTCTGAAACGTGTGCCGTCAGCCGTCCGCTTCTTTTCACTCTGCAGGCCCGCCATGCAGCCACCTTACATGCCACCCTGACTGACCTAAGCCCTCCCCACCCAGGCAGCGCTCAGCCAATTGTGTGCCGCCCCCTGAGAACTCCCATCCACGGTCGGCAGTGGAATAGCCTGGACTTGAACTGGCGATCTCCAGGCTATAGGGTGCATCCTGCACTCCACGCGGAGTGCCTTTACCAGATGCGCCACTTGGGAGCCCTCAGGATTGTGCAATCTTAGGCACAGAAACACCTGCCAACCAAACACATATCTCCATCCCTCTAACCAAGCCTCCCAGATCTGTTATCTTGACCATTGTGACTGAAACTTGCAACAGGGAGTTACAGCTTTTTTATATTACAAAATATATGTGATGGATTCCACTTGCATAACAAATTAATCATGTGACAAAGAGCCCAATTACAGCACACAAACGTAAATGCTATCAGAATACACTCTGCCAAGTACTGTATGTCCCTAAACCACAAAGCAAAATAGCCTCAATTCACAATTGTGTACTGAAGATAATTCAGTAATATCAAAGTAACCCTGAAACCAGAATGAAATAAGTTAAACTCAAGTATCTAGCTGGAGAGATATATTTTTACATTGCGCTGCATGTTACCATCCAATTGTCTTAGTTCAAAGGAGTCACTTCTGAAATGCACCACAAGGTGACGCACCAAAATGAAGAGGAGCAACCTGCCAGCTCCCATATGCAAAAGTTAAAAAATACAATTTACACCTCACAACCCACCCACCAATAGCTGAATGTCAACACACAAACATATACAGCTATGGCCAAAAGTTTTGCATCGCCTAGAGTTTTAGGATTGAGACATAATTTTAAAAAAATAATTTAGATATTTTATTTAACATTGTGATATCAAAGAAACTACAAAATGATATCGCAAAAGTCTAGCGGAAGTCCTAATAGATTTCGAAAAGTCACATTTTACAATTTTTGTCAGTTTTTGGTGGAAAACTTCAAAGCGGTATGTAATTCAATATGGTAATGTAACATTATTCAGCAGGTTTCATTCGACATTATAAAGCAAAATTAGTTAATTCTATATGGTGATGCAAAGCTTTTGGCCATAGCTGTACAGTAATCAATGGTACTGTACCAAAAATGCCACAGTAGTTGAGCACAATTGTGACAGTCTGGCTCGCAGTGGTGAGGGTGATGACGTCACGGACCAGGAAGTAACTGAATCACAAACAGTGGATGGGCGGGTGAAGCTGAGTGCAGTAGCACTCAGCGTATTTATTAACAAACAAAATATTAAACAAACCAACAAAACACAAAACAAAAGGGCACGAGGGCCAAACGAATGAACAAACAAACAAGTAAGTGATGTGCTGGGTAATCCAGCACGTTTTAGCAATTGTTTTCCAAATGTGGCTTTCTCTCCTCTCTCCGCTCTCCCGTACTCTCCTCTACACTCTCAACCCCAAATGCAGAGAGCTGCAGGTTTATATACTCTGGCCGAGGGATTTAACTAGTTGGTAATTATCTTATTATCCCCCGGCCAGAGTCTGCACGCGTTTGGTAAGGATGCATGACTGTCAGCTATTTAAATAATCAGTAGCTGATCAGCCATGCATCCTCACGGGGTTTTTAAATAATAATAAAAGACGCGGCGCTTTTACCCGCGCCGCAAACAAAAATACAAATAATAATAAATAGGGGCGGGACACTCCGCCACACATGCCCCCCCTTGTGCGCAGCACACATGGCCCCAACGGCCACCTCCCCCCTCAGTCTTAAAGTCCCGGAAGAGGAGGAAGCAAGTTACTTCTGGGGGGTGGCCATGGTGGAATCTCTGGCACCCCCCCATTCTTCGTGGCCGGCAGTTCCCTCTTCCGGGGCTCCCGCCACACTCTATCCTGCCGCGAAAGTGCGGCTGGGGGAGCTGGTCTCCTGACCTCTCCCCCCTTCTTCATGGCCGGCAGTTCCCCTCCGTGGGGCTCCGACCACATGATCTCCAGCCGCGAAAGTGCGGCTGGGGGAGCTGGTCTCCTGACCTCCCCCCCTTTCTTCATTTCTGGCAGCTCCCTTTCATGGAGCTCCGGCCATCGTGTAGCGACCCCAGGCGAAGCAGGATCCCTGGCGACCCCAGGCAAAGCCGGACCCTCGACGACCCCAGGCGAAGCAGGATCCCTGGCGACCCCAGGCGACGGCAGCAGCAGCGGACCCTCGGAAGGCGACGGCAGCAGCAGCGGACCCTCGGAAGGCGACGGCAGCAGCAGCGGACCCTCGGAAGGCGACGGCAGCAGCAGCGGACCCTCGGAAGGCGAACTCGGGAGGGGAGCCCCTGGCCATGGAGGCGGCAGCGGGAGCTCCACTTCTCCCTCGTACCCTGTGTCCTGTGGAGAACAAAAGGCAGCCCCAGGCGATGCAGAACAGCCATCCCCAGGCAATGGCGATGGTGGGAGGGGAAAGCAGTCCTCCCACAGCGGCTGAGACGGAACCAGCAGGTATTCATCCTCTGCTGGTGGAGGTGGGAGGGGCAAGCAGTCCTCCCACGACGGTTGAGGCAGAACCAGCAGGCATTCATCCTCTGCTGGTGGAGGTGGGAGGGGCAAGCAGTCCTCCCACGACGGTGGAGGCGGAACCAGCAGGCATTCACCCTCTGCTGGTGGAGGTGGGAGGGGCAAGCAGTCCTCCCACGACGGTGGATGTGGAACCAGCAGGCATTCACCCTCTGCTGGTGGAGGTGGCGGAGGCAGAGGCAGCTCTTGCTGCTCTGCTCCTGGTGATGGTGGAGACAGAAGCAGCTCCTGCTGCCCTGCTCCTGGTGGTGGTGGAGACAGAGGCAGCTCCTGCTGCTCTGCTCCTGGTGGTGGTGGAGGCAGAGGCGATGGGGCGGATGCTGGCCACTCAGAGGGAGGCTGTGGCGGTGCTGGCTCCCTCTGCTGTGGCGGCTGGGCTGGTGTGTGCCGTGCTCCCTTCAGCAGCATAAATAGAGGCTGCTGGGGAACACCAGCATCCTGCCCTTCTCCCCCCCAGAAAAATTCAGGGGGTTGAGCCTGTAACTCCTCCCCTTCTGGCTCTTGGGACTGCAGCTTGGGTCCTAAGGCTGTGGAAGCGCAGACTTCCACCTCTTGGGCTATGGACGCACCGACTCCCCCCTCTTTGGGCTGTGGACGCACCGACTCCTCCCTCTTGGGCTGTGGACGCACCGACTCCTCCCTCTTGGGCTGTGGACGCACCGACTCCCCCCTCTTGGGCGTAGGACGTTCGGGCTCCTCCCACTCGGGCGTAGGACGTTCGGGCTCCTCCCACTCGGGCGTAGGACGTTCGGGCTCCTCCCACTCGGGCGTAGGACGTTCGGGCTCCTCCCACTCGGGCGTAGGACGTTCGGGCTCCTCCCCAGGCTGTGGAGGCGAAACCAGCAGGCATTCTCCCTCTGCTGGTGGAGACAGTAGCGATGGCTCCTCTCCCTCTGATGCTGGAGACGGTAGCGATGGCTCCTCTCCCTCTGATGCTGGAGACGGTAGCGATGGCTCCTCTCCCTCTGATGCTGGAGATGGCAGTGATGGCTCCTCTCCCTCTGATGCTGGAGACGGTAGCGATGGCTCCTCTCCCTCTGGCGCTGGAGACGGCAGCGATGGCTCCTCTCCCTCTGGCGCTGGAGACGGCAGCGATGGCTCCTCTCCCTCTGGCGCTGGAGACGGCAGCGATGGCTCCTCTCCCTCTGCTAGTGGAGACGGTAGCGATGGCTCCTCTCCCTTTTGTGCTGGAGATGGCAGCAGCAGGGTCTCTCCCATATCCGCAGCCAGGTAGTTGAACACCATGGCTGCGATGTCTGGGAGGGAAGCTGGGTGGTGTTGCTGTTCCCAGGCCTCCCAGCGCTCCCCATCTCTTGCCCACAGGAGGTTGATCACAGCAGGGAGGGCGTCCACGATATCCCTCTCAGGCTCCGCCAGCCAGTCCCAGATCCCCTCTGAGGAGAGTGGACCAGTCCGCCTCAGAGGATGCAGAGGCAGCTCCTGCTCCTTTCCCTCGGACGGTGGTGGTGGAGGTGAAACCAGCAGGTATTCTTCCCCTGCTAGTGGAGCCATTGGCTGTGGACACTCGGCCTCCCCCCTCTTGGGCTGTGGACGGACCGACCCCTCATCCTCCGGTTCCTGCTCTGGGCCATCCTCCTCCCATATGTGCGCAGGATGTGCGCAGGATTCAGACTCCTCCCTCACCTGCCATGGAGGGGGTTGGTCGGGTGCTACATGCCCAACCTCACCAATGGCAAAGCACCATTCCTCACCCCTCAGACAGGTGAGGCAGACGTCCAGCACAGCAGAGACCCGGCGGGACTTGCGACCAGCCCCACGCTGTTGCACCTGCTGCTGCTGTTTCCTCCTTCTTCCCATTATTTAGTTTGGGAAAAAAAAAACGAACAAACAAAAAAACGCACTTTCCTGTCCTGGTCCGGCTGTTGGAGGCGTTGTTTGTCCCACGCTGGACACCATATGTGACAGTCTGGCTCGCAGTGGTGAGGGTGATGACGTCACGGACCAGGAAGTAACTGAATCACAAACAGTGGATGGGCGGGTGAAGCTGAGTGCAGTAGCACTCAGCGTATTTATTAACAAACAAAATATTAAACAAACCAACAAAACACAAAACAAAAGGGCACGAGGTCCAAACGAATGAACAAACAAACAAGTAAGTGATGTGCTGGGTAATCCAGCACGTTTTAGCAATTGTTTTCCAAATGTGGCTTTCTCTCCTCTCTCCGCTCTCCCGTACTCTCCTCTACACTCTCAACCCCAAATGCAGAGAGCTGCAGGTTTATATACTCTGGCCGAGGGATTTAACTAGTTGGTAATTATCTTATTATCCCCCGGCCAGAGTCTGCACGCGTTTGGTAAGGATGCATGACTGTCAGCTATTTAAATAATCAGTAGCTGATCAGCCATGCATCCTCACGGGGTTTTTAAATAATAATAAAAGACGCGGCACTTTTACCCGCGCCGCAAACAAAAATACAAATAATAATAAATAGGGGCGGGACACTCCGCCACAACAATTCAAGTCCCTGAAGTAAGTATCAGGTGTCCAGCTAAAGTTCAAGTATTCAGCAGTCCTATATTAATCCTGGTGGGTCTAAGCCTTCAGCTGCCATGTGAATAAGTATCCACTGCAGTGCCATGGCACAGTATTAACCAATTAGATTTTCTCCATTCATTCACACCTATCAAGTATTTCACAGTGGCATAGATCATTTTCAAATGGTCAGTTAACTATTGATTAATGAAATTCATATTGAAATCTTATGAAGTAAGCACCTGTTTTACAATGAGCATTATTCACATGACAGTGCCTCTACAATTATTTTTGCGTTAAGTTTAATTATACACCTTAAGTAAACCACTCATTATCCTACAAGTAGATGCTTTTAGAATCACTTTAAACTGTAACATACAGTGCCTTGAAAAAGTCTTCACACCCTTGAACATTTTTCACATTCTGCTGCCTAAAAAATACAATTAAAATGCATTAAAGTAGGAGTTTGTTTCACTGATCTACACAACATCATCTACACTTTCAACGTGTAAGTTTGGAACGTATCATTAATTCAGGCTTGATTTTTTATTTTATTTTTTTTTTAATATGGAAGACTTAAAAACAAAACACAAAGAAACTGCAAACTTACAAACATTACACTTGTGGTATATTTGTCAACTGTATAAGTAATACCTAGCATTACAGTGATTGCTCGTAGTGCACTTCAGAAAATTGGCCAGTTTTTGTAATGGGATATGGGACATTTAGAATTGTAATTGATTAAATTATGCACAAACATGTTAATTGATAACCAATAAGTTTTCTACTGAGATATGCTGCCTGTCACCAGCCACAGGAAACTATTAGTATGGCAACCAAGCAGCACTTCCTGTATAAAAGTTGTTTTATAAAGCTGGTCTAAAACAAATATCAAACCACAAAGAATGATGAATCAGTATGTGTTGTGTACTTTTTCTTGATCAGTACTTACCGAAGTGCTTTAATAATTTGAAAAGGTGTTGTTGTTTTGTGGTACAGTTTAAAAGGTAGTACGTCATGATGTGCGCTCTCCCAGGCACGCGCAAATGATTAGATCAGAAAACAAGGAAACGCCCACCTGAACAGGGTATGGCGTACTGAGTTAGGTCCCTAAAGTTCTTTTTAATATCATTTTTTTCAACAATGAGCAACGAATTGGGTCATCTAAAATTGTAAACATATACGCTTTTGTGGTGATCTACAGTGTGTCTTGTTCGTAATGATTTGTGCAGTCGTCAATCACAGCTCTTCTGAATCAGTGTGCCCTTAATTAGAGCCTTGTATGGCTGGAAGTCTAGTTTTAAAATATATCAATATAACTGTTCTTATTATAAGAGATGTGTATTTTAAGTGCAATAGGTTTTAATGGTATGGAGCTATACTAAGAGCACAACAATAACTCTGAGCAGTATTTTTGTTTGTTTGTTTTTGCTGATCTTTTACAGCCCTGTGTTAGCTAGTTAATAAATGCCTTGCATGCCATTTTTTCGGGACTGTTCCAGCGATAGCCCCTGCATTATTATTATTATTATTATTATTATTATTATTTATTTCTTAGCAGACGCCCTTATCCAGGGCGACTTACAATTGTTACAAGATATCACATTATTTTTACATTTGGTGGATGGTATCAACAAATGTGTTTATTTGTATTGTTTATTGATTTCACTTATTCTACTGAATATTAACTGCATTGTACAATGAAAATGAAATATATCTTATAATACATTAACCTCACTATATTAGCATATATTTTCTATTGTATGTGTTGTAATATATTTAATACATTTCACCATATACAAATTATTGCCATTTTCATATATTTTAGTTTAGAAAAATATATTGTGAAATATAAGGTAATATATACACATATATTTACAGACATCGTTGCTCGTGAAACATCAACAAGTTGAGTTGTCTTGGTCACTGAAGCTCCTGCCAAACGCTCTCCAACAATCACCCCTCTTCAAAGTAACTGAGGTCTCCTCTTACAGCTATGCTAACCATAATTATAGGCAATCAGGCCTGTCCAGCATTTTTATACATGACGCTAAGTATGCTGGGATGTTATTTGCTTAATTAACGCATGAGCCCTTGCTTTCAATATACTTGGTGTCCCTCATTTACCCAGATGTTTCCATTTTTTTGTCCACTACCTAATATATATATATATATATATATATATATATATATATATATATATATTACGCTGACTGAATGCAGGCACCACTTTTTAGTGTGGAATTAATCACACAGGCGAACACAGGGGTGGTTGTACCGTGTGCTTTTAATTTGGGTATTTTCCAGGTTGAAGGACATCAAACAAAAACAAACAACAAAAAAAAGCAACGAATATCTTGCAATAAAAAAAAAACTATTTTCAAGACAAACAAACAAAAGGTTCCAACACTGCTCTGTCGTCCTCTCCTCGGTAACGAACGATCTCCTGTCTAGTGAATACTCAGCCTTTTTATGTGGCTGGGTTGGAGGAGATACTTGTTAACTGCATCGGCTACAGGTGCTGGCCAATTGAGGCAATGACTAACCTAATCACCTTAATTAACATCCCTAACTATCCGCACCTGTAGCCCATAGCCCAGTTATCTCCTCCTGATCATGGCAGGCTGGTTCCAGAGCTGCCAATGGTCCCGCCTGTGCTGTTTGCTGGGTCCTGTCAGCCTCCATATATATGCATGCTGGGAGTAACAAGATGAGACAGGAAAGGAAGGAATGGATAAGAGCGCAAACAAAAGTATGCAATGTTATTATAAGAGCATCACTGGACCAAGGAGATACTAGACTGGATCCCAAGAGATATAACGCGACCAAGAAGACCTCCAGGAAGATGGCAAGATGAAATTAGGAAACATGCAAGAGCAACGTGGACGAGGGATGCAGCAGACAGGCTTTTGTGGAAGAACCTTGGGGAGGCCTTCCTTCAGCAGTGGATTGAAAAAGGCTGAAGATGATGATGATGATGAATAAATATATATATACTGTGTATATATATATATATATATATATATATATATATATATATATATATATATATATACACACACACACACATATACAGTAGAAAATCAGGGTGCTTTAAAATTACCTTTGTCAGGTCATACCCAGGAATAAGACAGACATACTAGATCTAATGTGTAGAATGCTGTTTATTCACAAACAGACCAAGGCTGCTCTCTAGGTCTGGCAGGACAATGTGTAAAATATATTCATAAAATACAAAAATATGAATGGTCTTAATGTTACAGTATAAACAATATATTCCATATTCATACACAAAATATATATGGTCTTAATTCCATCCATCCATTATCATTAACCGCTTACTCCTTTACAGGGTCGCGGTGAGCTGGAGCCTAACCCAGCATACACAGGGTGCAAGGTGAGACTACACCCTGGACGGGACACCAGTCCATCGCAGGGCACCACACACACACAGGGCAATTTAGAGTGACCAATCAACCTGGACAGCATGTCTTTGGACTGTGGGAGGAAACCGGAGTACCCGGAGAAAACCCATGCGAACACGGGGAAAACATGCAAACTCCACACAGACAGTACCCTAGGCCGGATTCAAACCCAGGACCCTGGCGCTGTGAGGCAGCAGCACTAACCACTACGCCACCGTGCCGCCCTATATGGTCTTAATGTTAAAGTATAATCTAGATTGTTTAAATCATGTCACTGCAGAAATAAGATTTTGTAAAGGGATGCAGTGCAGTATACTGTAGTTGTGCAAGCATTTTAATGTTCTGTATATTTTGCCTTTTTTGTTACGCATTGCATGCATCAATATTAGCACTATACTCTTGAACAATTACAATAACTGATACTGTTCACAACTGATACTGTCCTTGGCTTTATGGTGCATATATTATGAATGTGTGTAATGGAAATACTGTATAGGTGTTTTCGTAGTGTTTTGGTATTTTGGACTGCAGTGAAGTTCAACGGGCGGTCAACATGTTTATTAGGCTTCATAAAGTGAAGGATCCTGAAAAGGTCAAGAAAGAGGGTCATTTGATTTGGTGTCAAATTTCAATGACTCCCCTTATTCACTTTTATGACATAATCTCATGTGTGGGAAGTCAGGAAATATACCCACTAGGCATCCCTGATGAAAAACAAATGGCACTTTGTTGCACTAAAACAACACTCTTATGCCATTCGAGCCAAGGCCAACTGTACATATTAACATAGCTTACATTTACATGGTAACATTCCTATAGAGTGAATAGGTAAACTACAAACACTGTTTTATCACCAAACGTTATCATCCAGCTGTAGCCAACATATCATATCCAATACAGTACACACAGGCAGCATGCATATACACCTCATGTAATACAATTATTATATATTCTATCCATCTGTTTAAACGAGGGAACACAGTCACATATACAACTTTGAAAATAATGTAGATTCCACTAGCTTAAATCTGCATATTGTTTTAACACAATGTTAAGGTCTGTAGCCACTTATGAACACAACTAATAGTTCTGAAATGTATATATTTAAAGCAAGCATACACCAGTAGCCTATTCAATACTTTCTTGCTTCACATTGTACTGTAGGCTATACCGCTATCAGTGTATATATTCCAAAAATGAAAGAAAAAAATGACTGGTACATAAACTGGCACATGCATTTAAAGACTTACCACTTTTTCACAGTGTCCCATTTTGGTAGGCGTACCACTTTCTGACCCTTCACACAAATTAATTGTGAAGACAGTCAGTTTATACATATTACTGAAAATGGAATTTTAAGTTTTCGGATTATACTTACCATGAGTAATTATTTTAATACTTGAACTAACAACAACAATTTAAATGAAAACATGGAACCCTCTAGGCAAAGTGCTGCACATCGGCATTTGGAGTTTGTGTGTGAACAATAAGCAAAACATGCAGCTAGTAAGTAAGACTTATCGACCACAACAGAACCTGATGTTAAAATATATACAGTACTGTACACTACATTTAACATTTTACTAGTTGTTCTATATCCTTTCATATTACAGTTAAGCATTCGTTGTTCACCTCTCCCTTCAAATCCACTTGCAGTAACATGCTTTTTTTCTTCAGCTTACTTCCCAAGCACTTTAGGCAGATCGGCATTGCATGCTCTGTTGCATTCCTCACCCTATAAAGTGCACTGCAGCTTTTCTTCTGATTTACTGCTGTTGAATATATCTGCTGTCTTCATGTCCAAATGCCATCTTAATGATTATCAGACTGTCCATGAATCGCAATACTAAGAAATGTTGGCTGTAGCTCATTTGCTGTTTAGGTTATTCCTGGTCTTTATAATATACTTAATTCAGTACTTTATTGTGTAACAAATGTTGCATCTCGAATTACCAAATCCTGCAGTATTTGCACTGTCACAGACTAATACAAGTGTGTACTGCATGTCCTCTCCTGTCCAAAAACAAATGTCAAGCAGAGTATCACTGTGCATCACAACTGTTTAAATATCAAAACAAATACTTATGGAGGTCATTGACTATTAAACTTATCTTTTTACAGCTGAGCAACTAAGATAGGCCAGCTTGTAACCTTTTCTGGTATGCAGCTGCATTGATCAAAGTTAGTTTGGTGTTCATTCTCCCTCTGCAGTGTGGTGCTTTAAGCCTGGATTTGACATTTGCTAAAGCTGCCATGTCCCTAACACTTCTGCTTACAGTGTCCTTGGTTATGACATTCAGGTTATGTGAGTTACAAATAATTCTGTCCGGCTGAGCTGGAATCATTTCAATATGTTAAGCAGTTGGATGAGCTGCCTGAGGGACAGGGAGTTAGTTTCGGGATAGTAGATTCCACCCAGTATAGCAGACAGGTGTGGAACCGGGACCACCATTTTGTTAGCGGAGTAGTGCGAGCCCTTTTTCATGGCAACTTTATTTAGATAGTTTTTGTACTGTGTTTGTTTTTGTTTTTTTGTATGCTGGCCGTATGTCCTACGTGAGCTGCCATTTCTGGTAGTGTCACGATGGGTTCCTCTTTGTGTCTGTAAATCCCAACCTTCTGCCTCCATCTCCTGTTACTCCAGCAGCGAACACGCATGCACGTCATTCCCTTACATCACAGGTACCAACACCCCTGTTACAGATACATTATTCAGATTTTCATTTAAAGTGTATTTTTTTAATGATATAGTTGACAGTCTTACTTTCAACCTCCTAGATTAGAAATGAAATATGTCTACGTCAGGTGGTATTTAACACCAGGTTGACTTCACTGATAAATATATCATTTATCTAGAAATGCTTTAGTTTGAGTGGTTGTATGTATCTGAATGAATAGCTTTGTATAGACAAGATGTCAGGTGTCAGGATCATATATCATAGAAGTGGATAGTTTGTGATGTTGCATGTCACCAGCTACACAAAACCAGTGGACAGTTATATAGCAACAGAAGTGTTAGTTGACCTTTTCACTTGAGTTAAACAATATCTTGAAATAGTCTAAACTAATCTTTTTGTTTTCAGGGGTCTCGTACTTGTACATAGTTTTACATCTGAATGGGCATGAGGTGCAAGGGGGTTACTGTAAGGGAAGAAAAAACAGCACAAAAACAAACGTAGACAGCAAGCACTTCTTTTAGACACTGAATATTCAGTTTTGGACACCTGACTAACACCACCCAGTACGGTATGTCCCTTTACCATATTGCCAGTGCATCCAGGCCATTCATTGGATTTTGATTATAATTGTATAATACTTTCTAAAGAGGTGTCTATCTAGGTAGCTAGGTGAACTGTAGACTGCAGCAAGGTGCGTGCATGTGCAGACCACTACGGTTAGAACATTAAAAGCTCTCTTACCTTTGTAGATGAGTCAGGAAAGAGATAAAAGGCAACGACTTTTCCAGAGCGTTTCATGCTTCACTTACCATGGCTTGATCAGCAGACCGAAATACATAACAGGTGCTCTTATGAAGGCCAGGACCCAGTTCTCTGATCAGACAGGTGAAGTAGCTTGGGTCATTGCTGTTGTGAATGAGTTTGTAGACATGCTGTGACTGATGTTCAAAGATGATATTGTAGTGTAAGGGGTCCCACTGCTGGCTGTGTCCAGCGTCCAATTCACAGCGCACCGCTGCCTGGGAGATGTACAGCTTAACCCAGCGGGGTATGAATGCAGATCTGAATCCCTGGCTGCTGTGGCGTTGTATTTCTGCTACAATCCAAGGTATCATGGGCATAGTGGTCAGAGTGTGCACAGGTAAGAAGCCCACCAGCTGCAGCCTGTAGTGCAGAGAGTTCTCCTCAGACTGTGGAGAGCTCAATTCGGCCAGTGATGATGGTTCTGTCCTCTGCTTTGCTTCAAAGAATAAGCCCCCTGTATCTGTCATGGTGGAGCTCCTTCTAGCAGATCTTCCTGAAAATTATACAGTGTCTTTAGCAGTGCTTGTACCTCAGAAAGCAACCAAGTCTGATTAGTTGTTAGAGACATTTTGAAATGTGTTTTCTATTATTACAAACTGGGCAGAAATATACACAATCTTCCAGCAAGTATTGGTTCAACTTAGTCATAAGAACAAGGAAAGAGTATAATCTGTGCAGACAATAGTAAAGGGTATAGGGAAGCGATTCCGAACTGTTATGATGCTATTTTTGGTTTCTCCGATAGTCCCTATTGCTTTTTAAAGTAGTTGCAGCTACAAAATAATTCCATAAATATCACCTTTGCATGCGCTTCCCTTTGCTAATAGATTTCAAATGAGTAGGTTTAAAAGAAGCACATGTTATGTATTTTCATTTTTTAAAAATATATCTTTACTATAGTAGGTTAAAGGATATTTTCAGGTTGATTGCCTTTGTTGTCCATTACTGTCTTAATTACTGATTTACTTCTGTTGTGGTCTGGTCAGTTCAGACCAGACTTTCAAAAAGTGTTTGTTCATAATGCTGGCATTTGATCATTTTAGTAGCAAAAGGACTGGGTGCAGGACATCTGATTACAGGCACAAAAATATATACAACAATTTTCAGTCTGCCAGCTAAGATATAACATTGACTTAGACATCTGGATGTACGTATAGTGCACTGGGGACCCTGCGTCCCTCATGCAGGCACTATGTACAGTATCCCTGGACGCCTTTCAGAGAAACAAGCTGTGGTCTTCTCAGACTAAACACTGCTGATCACTGACCTCATTCACTGCATGTAATCTATAGGCACCCATTGCTGCAGAGTACCATTGCAACAAGGTGTAAAACTATAATAAGCTGTCATCGCAATAAATGTGCTGGTGTTCAATGATTCTTGAAAACAGGAAGTAGGTTTCTTTATAAATACAGTAAGGCACATTTAGAGATAGTGCTGAGGTTTCATGAGGACATGCCCCTTTTGAAATATCAGAACCTAGTTTCTGCCTGTATGTGCTGCATTTTAAACACAGAAAAAGCATGATAGGAATACTGAGTGCAGATGTTATTAATGCCACAATGGAGCCATTAGCATTGCCATAGCAACTAAACGTGCAACAGTTGTGCATATAAAAGGTTAAAGAAAGAAAGTACTTCAGTTACAGTTTGAGCAGCAGTTGTATGTCAAATACTATATAAAACATATTTATGTATACAACAGTTGAGCATATATATAGATGACAAGTACAAAACTACATAACACAAAGATCAATGGAAACATTTACTTACCTTAAATGAAACCCAAAGTCACCTGCTGGTGAAAAACAACGTCATACAAGAGGGATATGGAACAATGATTTCTATTTACTGAATGATCATGTTCCACACCTGCAAGTCATCTGTTTTTTTCTTAGAATTATTCTGTAGTGAACACTAAAGATTTCAGGATAACCCCTCCATCCAGCCTCTTGTGGGTTGATTCTCTGCAAAGCCGATGCAACGTGTTTAATCTGACCTCCCTGAGACAGTCAGAGCTGTGAATGCCACAAACAGCACAATCCACCCCCACACGCTGACAAATCAGCAACACAGAGTGCAGGAACTGCCAATGTGCTTCTATAAATACTGTCCTGAATACCTGCTGTCTCTCGTCTCACCAACCACACAAAGTTAGGGGCTTCTAAAGGAGCAAAGGGACTAAGAAATGTCTACTACTGTAAATGTAACTCTTCAGTAGGTGTATTTACACAAAGTATAGAGGAACATATTGTAGGATTACAGTCCCCCTTTATTTGGAGATCCAGATAAACCTCTGAAGGTATTGTACATAAGTAAATGTGTAGCCAGGGATAAAATGAAAACTCCCTGAGTGTCAGAGCAGTGAGAATACACATCTCTGCACTCCACTCTGCTGCATAATATGACACAGTAGGGTTTAGTTGGGTTTTTACACAAAATATTAGGACAGGGTAGTGCCACAAGAAAACACCTATGAAATAATGCCGTTACTGCCAAACATGAATGTAAGAGCTTTTGTATGGGTTGGAAAGATGTTAGATGCATAATCAAAAACTACTTTTTTTTGGTTCATGAAATGACTAATTATAATGCAGACTCTCTCTCTGTCATCTATACTCTTCAGCTTTGCATGTGCCTGAAATCACCTGCCATATTTGGTAGACAAAATGGTTGCCCACATCCAAGACAATTTTCAGAACAAGAGAATTATCTTGCCCCATTGACAGATGCATTATTTGAGTTTAATGGGTCCTATTAATTTTAATTTGAAGCTTAAAAGATTTTTTTTTTCTGTTAAATCTACTAAATACAGTGAGTTTTATATACATGTAGCTGTTGTTGGTCTCTAAATAATTCTAGAAATGTCTGGCTTTCTATATTTTCCATATTTCTTCAAAATAATGTAGAAAATACATTTAAAACACACACAAAAAAAAATCTGCCAATGGGGGACACTTTTTTTTTTTTGCAAAGTATTTATTTTAAATCAAGATTATTTTACAAGTTTAAAGGGTGCAGGTGTGTAAGCGTAAACTATTCAATCAGTAAAACAGTTAAACCAAATCATTCCTAACATTTTAATTAAAGTCAGGTGAAGATCGTCTTCTTGTCATAATATGTAAATACAGATATTAGAATTTTTTTCAGTTTTTATTTTTCTTTTGTGGTACAACTTTTAATTTGTTTTTTTACCAAATGTGTGTGTGTGTGTGTGTGTGTGGTGGGGGGGGGGGCGTGTTGCTTTGTTTCTTCCTTGATTAATCTTGCTCAGTGTAGGGATATTGCTTATCCCTGCACACTGCACAAGGTGACTAATAACTATGGAACAGATTTGGACAGATTCAAGGATTGATGCATCTTACCTTGTAATAACTTTAAATGCAGATATTTCTCAAATGCATTGCTGCAAAAATGTCTCAACTTGACCTGTTGTACAACACACATGATCAGTAAAATAATATTGTATTTGTGTTTTCTTTGCCTGAGAAAAGTTAATAATCCAACTATTAAATCTATTTACAAAATGAGCAGTTTTACAGATATGATCTACTTGGAAATAACAATCATTAAAAGAAGCTGGGGTGATACTCCATTCAAGTGGACAGGTAAATGTACGCCTGTTTCAATTTTGCTCATTCAAAAACATCATACATAAACACTGTCATGTAATGTTTAAGCCAGATCTTTATTGAAATACAGTAGTAAGGTTTATCAATGATTAGCCAATGCTTTTTAACAAGTTTAACAGAAAATGCACACATACCTGGAAATACAATGGTCATAACCTTAAATACAATGAGTTATTAAACCTGTAACTGCACAGATCCAGCCATCCAGTAAATCAGAATAATTTATATAATTTGAAAATGATTATACAGTCACACTTGTGAAAAGCAAAAATATATTTAAAAAAAAGATAGATTACATTCGACAGGGTTTCTTTTTACCAGTGGTTCTACATGAGACAACTGGGACTCAACTCCAGCCCATAAAAACACATAGTATATTGTGTGAATTAAAATTGTAATAATGGTTTTACTATTTTTATGATGGGAATGAAATTATGTTAGCAACAACACACATTAGACAAGACAGTTGTACATAAATTATGACCAAGGCAATATCTTTGTACTGCACCTACAAATCTTCAGAGCAGGCCACCTCTGAGTTCGAGGTGCCTTGTTCAATGAAGCGGAATGAAGACATTTTGCTGATTTAAGGCAAGCTTTGATTTTATTCTGGCACTGAACAAGTCTTTACAACAAAGAGGAGCCTGCTGGAAGAATATAAATGACTGTCCCTGCTATTCAAGGTTAGCACTGTGGAGGTAAACTGCATCAGTCAGTGCAAGCAGAAGAAAAAAAATCCTGAAGACTTCATTTTATTAAGACTATTATTTTATTTTATTTATATATATAAAAACACCATTTAAAGTGTTCAATGTAGACAATTTGTTGTAGGTTTTACAAAACAGGAGGCGGGGGGGGTCAATTAAAGTTTGTTTATGCTTCGGATATTTTAGGTAGTGTGGGTATTTTAAACTGTAGCTTCCTGAAGTATAATATTAAAAACATACATATACTGTATGATTGGGAGACTAAAAGCAGAACATTGCTGGAATGTACCCAACCAGTCTGCGAGACAGCATTGCTAGTCATTTGACCAAGGAAGCTTTTGGTCCAGTGGAACAGGTCAGGATTCATGAGTGGGCCTTTATATACAACAACTGCACCTTTGATAAAGCTAGTGCTGTATTGTTCCCTTATGACCTGCTTTCATTTAATATGGTAACAATTTACAATAGCGTTAATAAATCTTATTTCTTAAAGAATCCCAATATCAACTGCCACTTGTATAGAGTTACCAAATGTACATTTAAAAATAATCTTGTAATATGAATTAATTAAATAACAAAATAAAAAAAAATATGGTAGAGTCAAGGTTCATCTACAATTGTCAGATATAACAAAGTTGAGCGGGATACAGAGAGTAGTACATTAACTAGTTTGTCATTTTTATTGCCCTTCAGTTGTAACTTGGATTAGATACCATCATTATCACTACCCTTTTTGCCCTAAAAGCAGTAAACTATGTTAATCCTGAATGCCTGTGCCTTGTTTATACAGAATTCATTCTGCAATTCTGGTTTACTGTACAGCGTGTGATCGCCTTGTTATACAGATGGTAAACAATATTCACAGTATTTGTATCTTTCACAACATACCATAACCATACAAATGTAACAGGCAGTATTGAATTACTGATTAAAAAGCTCATCTATTAACAATTATTAACAGTAGATTTAGTAAGGGACATGTCGAGAATACTGTGATAATGCTATTCATAACAGAGTAGTTTCTTTTGAATGTTGTACTTTTTTTTTTTTTTTAGTTTAAATCTATTTTCTTACTTCTTTCTTACCTATACATTGCTCGTTTTTTTATACTTGAATTAGGGATATATACAGACGTGCTCAAATTTGTTGGTACCCTTACAGCTCATTGAAATAATGCTTCATTCCTCCTGAAAAGTGATGAAATTAAAAGCTATTTTATCATGTATACTTGCATGCCTTTGGTATGTCATAGAATAAAGCAAAGAAGCTGTGAAAAGAGATGAATTATTGCTTATTCTACCAAGATATTCTAAAATGGCCTGGACACATTTGTTGGTACCCCTTAGAAAAGATAATAAATAATTGGATTATAGTGATATTTCAAACTAATTAGTTTATTTGATTAGTATCACACATGTCTCCAATCTTGAAATCAGTCATTCAGCCTATTTAAATGGAGAAAAGTAGTCACTGTGCTGTTTGGTATCATTGTGTGCACCACACTGAACATGGACCAGAGAAAGCAAAGGAGAGAGTTGTCTGAGGAGATCAGAAAGAAAATAATAGACAAGCATGGTAAAGGTAAAGGCTACAAGACCATCTCCAAGCAGCTTGATGTTCCTGTGACAATAGTTGCAAATATTATTAAGAAGTTCAAGGTCCATGGAACTGTAGACAACCTCCCTGGGCGCGGCCACAAGAGGAAAATCGACCCCAGATTGAACAGAAGGATAGTGCGAATGGTAGAAAAAGAACCAAGGATAACTGCCAAAGAGATACAAGCTGAACTCCAAGGTGAAGGTATGTCAGTTTCTGATCGCACCATCCGTCGCTTTTTGAGCAAAAGTGGGCTCCATGGAAGAAGACCCAGGAGGACTCCACTTTTGAAAGAAAAACATAAAAAAGCCAGACTGGAATTAGCTAAAATGCATATTGACAAGCCACAATCCTTCTGGGAGAATGTCCTTTGGACAGATGAGTCAAAACTGGAGCTTTTTGGCAAGTCACATCAGCTCTATGTTCACAGACGAAAAAATGAAGCTTTCAAAGAAAAGAACACCATACCTACAGTGAAACATGGAGGAGGCTCGGTTATGTTTTGGGGCTGCTTTGCTGTGCCTGGCACAGGGTGCCTTGAATCTGTGCAGGGCACAATGAAATCTCAAGACTATCAAGGCATTCTGGAGCGAAACGTACTGCCCAGTGTCAGAAAGCTCTGTCTCAGTCGCAGGTCATGGGTCCTCCAACAGGATAATGACCCAAAACACACAGCTAAAAGCACCCAAGAATGGATAAGAACAAAACATTGGACTATTCTGAAGTGGCCTTCTATGAGTCCTGCTCTGAATCCTATCGAACATCTATGGAAAGAGCTGAAACTTGCAGTCTAGAGAAGGCACCCATCAAACCTGAGACAGCTAAAGTAGTTTGCTCAGGAAGAGTGGGCCAAACTACCTGTTAACAGGTTTAGAAGTCTCATTGAGAGCTACAGAAAACGTTTGATTGCAGTGATTGCCTCTAAAGGTTGTGCAACAAAATATTAGGTTAGCGGTCCCATCATTTTTGTCCATGCCATTTTCATTTGTTTTCTTATTTACAATATTATGTTGGGTAAAAATCAAAAGCAAAGTCTGATTTCTATTAAATATGGAATAAACAATGGTGGATGCCAATTACTTTTGTCAGTTTCAAGTTATTTCAGAGAAAATTGTGCATTCTTCGTTTTTTGTGGAGGGGTACCAACAAATTTGAGCACGTCTGTAGATTTGTAAACATTGTTAGTGCTTAGTGTAAAACAGTGGCAGTGGAGTATTTGTTTTAACATGAACTTGAAGTAAAAATAACAAAGCTTTTGATCGCAATGAGTGCGAGAGGCAGTGCAGAAGCTGTTCAAGCAATTAAGTAGTAAGACTTGATTACCATACCTTGTTTGCTAAAATGCAAAAATCATGATTTGCCATAGTAAAAACAGACAAACAAACAAAAGACTGGAGGACATTGTACACAAGTTTAAACTGCCCTCCAGACTTCTGTTTGCTTGTGTTCTGTGTACAAAGTCCTACACCTGGCTACAAAATTTAAAATATTTCTTCAGTATCTCAAATGTGTTGGTATTATACAGTATTTATGGTATTTCAATTTGGTCCAGGCTGTTCTGTGTTATTTGAAGTGTGCGATAAAAGTTAAATATGCTCTCTACTGTGTAAATATGCCACACTATAGTCTTCAGTTACAAGTTCAATGATTTAAGGCTTGCTGTGTTTTCTGTACAATTACAGTACTCTACTCTGGCTGAGGTTTAAGACTATTCTTTTGTGGTTCAAAGAAATGTTCCACAATTGCATCCACCAAGCTGCTCAGTTCTGTTTTTAGCTGTTCGGGGTCACTGTGAATAAAAAGAAAAAAAAGGACAAATGTTAATCATTGAACTGTATGCTGAATGAATGAAGGGAACCTATTTGATGTTACAAAGTAGGCCCAAACTCACACAACTGTGTACTACATCCAGTGCTGCACATGCACCATTTATCTCAATACCCAAGTGTATGAATTCAAGGATGCTTATGTATAAAAGTGTTATATCTGGCTTAATTTATATTACCAGTTTGTTTGTCCTTTTAGAAAAACATGGTGGAAGTGCTGCCCTGGAATAAATGCTTGGGGAATGTGCATCTTGCCCTGCTTAGTTGAAGATTAGCGCCATCTAGGGATCTTGACAGCGCTACTACTGTACAGTAATTAAAAAAAAAAAAAAAAAAAAACACAGACTGACTTCCCCAGGGGGAAATATTTTCAAAATCAGATTATATTTATAAATAGAATATTTCTGCTTGTGTGCCATCAATAGTTTGGCCTTCAAACAAGATCACATGAACGGAAAGTCATCATGTAGGAATATAATCCTGAGAACTCTCAAACAGCTGTTGTGTAATTGAAAAAAGAAACCAGCCAAGTGCTAAACCTGGAACCTGTTCCGAGGATGGCCACTTAATGAATCTTCAGAGCTTTGCTGAAATGCTGATTGTCAGTTTTCCCAAATCTGAATACCATTATAACTACCTTTTATCATCACTGTTTGTTTAAAAATGGGACATACCAATAGGTAAGTCTATGCACACATCAGTGTAAATGTTTTGTACATTCAAAGTAGGCCATAAAGTGGGTTCATTTTTGATAAGAGTGCACTGCAGATATCTTGTTCATTCCAAACAGACTACATGTCATTCGATTACATTATAACATGAGACACACCAAACATACTGCAATACTATCAAAACTTTATACTGAACCTTCATTGCCAAGCAAGGCCAACTGACTATCAGGCAAGTGCACTGCTTCTTGTTTGCTCAGTCTGCACTTAAAGGTACATTATCATGATTCAGCACTAAACATATTTACATATTTGTCCTAAGGGATGTGACTCAGAGTTTTTTTAGACTAACCTGTTCCCGGGCGGCGCACAGAGCTCAGTGTAGTACTTGATTTTGGGTTCTGTTCCACTGGTCCTCATTGTAGCTACTCCACCATTAGAGAAGGTAAATGTTATCATCTGACTGCTCTTGCTGGTAGGGAGCACCTGTACAATGCACAACACATGTTCATTAAGAGCGGACAACTCCCACCCCCCGCCCATATTCATATTATACTTAACAATGCACACATATTTCTATACTTGCATGTAAGCAATAAGCGGGCATTACTGGCATTATGTACTGTTTGGTTAATGGGGCCCAAGTGCAGGGAATCTTTCCATTGAATTATAATTTTAGAGAATTATAATTTTAGAGTTAATACTGTAAATATTATTATCATTATTAAAAAAAATATCCGCTTCTAATGGAACAGGGTTTACGGAATTGAACAGAGTCCATTTGATGAGAGTATTTTTCTTAACTTGACATTTGTCACTAAATCAAATAGTTTCTGGAAATGTTTGCCTTTTTGGCCCATGAACTGCACAGCTGTAGCTGTAATCTGGAACAATTGCTTGGTTTTGGTTTAATTTTTTAACAGGCACAAAACCATATTTGAGAGAAAAGATTTGTCTTTAATTGCTAGTGAAAGTAGGTGCAGCAAATTGGATCAGTCACCGCACAAAAATAAGCCCTGAAAGCCATTGCCTGCCAAATGAACTGTCTACCAGAGAGCATGCCAAACTTATTATCTATTAAGCCTATCTCCACTTAGCAATAATCCAATTCTTTGAAACAGTCCTTTATTGTAAAATAGATTAATCACGGCCTATAAGCACTATCAATTTTATGGCAAAGAAAAGCTTCGTGGCATTGGCATCTCATTTTTCTGTTTGTTCAGTAATAACCAAATGAATAACAAACTAGAAAACTGTTTCCTTTCTTGACAAATTTTAATAAGATTTTTTGGGTTTTGTGAACACACCACCTCATAGGATATATAATACAGACACATGGCTCAATCATAAGACTACCAGCGAAGGCAAACTAATGGCTGTTTGAAGCGACACTCTAATGTAATAATTAACCTGTATCATACATGTATCATACAGGGCCAAGGGCACCCAACAAATGGCTTAATGATGTTATACAAGCATTGTTTAAAGTCTGTGAAAACATGTCATCCATTATACCCTAGAAAGTCTTCAACCACAAACGCAAGAAATATGATAGCAGAAAAGAAAGAGAGCAACTATCCAAAGATACATTTTCATTAAATGTTGCACAGTAAAATGTACTATCAAAACTGTACTTACAGCTTTCTTGTCAGCTTGGCTGCTGTCATAGCCAGTTGTTAAATCTCTCACTCCGGATACTTCAAAGCTTCCACACGTTTTGGGGTATGTGTTTTCTCCTTCAAAGTTTCGCAGCCTTTCAAATAATTGTTTGATAGTCTTTGAATCATGGCAGATGAAGTAGGAGGCCTTTGTAATATGATAACCATATCTGTTTGAGATAAGGGGAAAGATTGTCTTGATATAAAAAATACCACACATACATACAGTTGTAGTCCAAAGTTTACATACCCCAAAAGAAATGTATAATTTCTAGAAATTTCACAAAAACAAAGAATTTTAGGAAAAATCTTTTCTAGCAAAAGTCATGCTTTTGTGGCTGAGGAAAAAAAGTTACAAGAAATAGATGTCTCCAATTATTTATTTCAGCAATTTTTTTGCAAAACTCAAAAAATGCTAATTCAAAAGTATTCATACCCTTTGATGCTATGATAGTATTGTCTAAAACGTGCTAGAAATGTCACTATGATAATGCACAACCTAATTCTAGAAAAGTCTAGAAAATGCTGGACTGTAGGTGGACATTCTTAGAGAGTATAAAAGGGTTAGACATAGGATGATTGCTGTCATTACCAATAAGTCAACATGGGAAAAAGTAAAGAGCTATCTGAAGACCTTAGGCAGAAAATTATTTATTGTCATAAAGGTGGAGAAGGATACAAGAAGATTTCCAGGCATTTGAATATCCCAAATTCAACTATTGTGTCTATTATCAAGAAGTACAAGACTCATGGTACTGTCACAACGCTCCCTCTGTCTGGAAGAAAAAAGATTCTTTCCCCAAGAACAAGTAGAAGAATTGTGAGGAAGGTTAATAACAATCAGAGATTGACTGCCAAAGATATTCAAAGTGAATTGGCTGCAAGTGGGACTGGGGTTTCCATTTCAACTATAGGTTGAGTATTGCATGGTGAAGGTCTCAATGGTCGCAGGCCAAGGAAAAAAACACTCTAAGGAAAACGGTACAAGTACAATTGCTTAGTTTGCGAAACAGCATTTGAATTATGGATACGAGTTCTGGACAAAGCCATACCTACTGTTAAGCATGGAGGTGGCAATATCCTTCTATGGGGCTGTTTTTCCTCTAATGGCACAGGAAATTTAGTTCCAATACATAGTAAAATTGATTCCACAGCATACCAAAAGATATTGGCCAATCATCTGAAACCCTCCGCTACAAAACTTGGTTTAAAGCACAACTGGACGTTCCAACACAACAACGATCCAAAGCACACATCAAAATCTACTTCAGAATGGTTAAAGAAGAATAAAATCAAGGGTCTGGAATGGCCTAGTCAAAGTCCTGATCTAAATCCAATTGATTTGGTACGAGTTGAAGAAGGCTGTGCACAAGAAGTCCTCAGAATTTGAATGAATGAACTGGTCAAAAATCACTAAAAGTGCCACATCTAGCTTTTAATTTCATTTTCCTTGTCAGGGTATGAATACTTAACATTTTTGGAGTTTTCACAAGCCAAACAACCGCATGTCCAATCATCCACACAGTTCTGCCATGGTTTTCTTTCTCTATGGCAACCACTCACTGCAGTTCTCGCAGCAACCCTAAAACCGTATGTAGCAGGGTGGTAGAAAGCCCTGTACATTTATTTATTTTTAGAAAGGGGTACCCCGCTGCCCCTGTGCAGTTTATTGTTTTGTATTGTTGTTGTTATTTATTTATAAATATGACGGGGTAGCCCTGTTTTGTTTTTGTATTTATAAATGTCACGGCGAAGCCATATGTTTTGTTTATTTTCATAAATGTGTTCTGGCAGAGGCGAGCTCGTCAGCTCGTCCTCTGCCAGTAGTATTTAAATAAAACTTGTGCAGATTGTGGCCGAGGGGTAATGAGATAATTGATAGGTTAACCCCTCGGCCACAGTAAATAAAAGCCTTCAGCTCTCTGCACTCATGGTGGGGTGTTCAGAGGAGGAACGAGAGCGAGAGCGGAGAGTAGAAATAAAAGAAATAAAAGAAAAACGAAACTTAAAAAGGAACCGTGAAGGCTACTGCCCAGCCGGACCTTGTTTAGTTTTATTGTTTTCGGGACTTGTTTTTGATTATCTTTTTATTTTGCTCTGTGAGCTCTGTTTTTTTGTTCAAATATTTTATTTATATTTTTGTTAAATAAACGGCGCAAAGCGGCTTTTTGCCTGCTGTACTGTCTGTGTGTTTGTTTCCTGCACTCAGGCCTGTCACACCGTACATAAAGCAATGGAGTAAAACAAGTGCAAGATACAAAGCTAAATATAATACAACATCTTGAAAACAAAGAACAAGCAGAAAAACTGGTCTTTTTTTTTTTTTTAAAAACCCTATGGAGTAGTACGAACGTACCGGTACGTTCGCTGCTCT
This sequence comes from Acipenser ruthenus, assembly GCF_902713425.1. Lineage (NCBI taxonomy): Eukaryota > Metazoa > Chordata > Actinopteri > Acipenseriformes > Acipenseridae > Acipenser > Acipenser ruthenus. Next base: position 97,382,359 of record NC_081189.1, on the reverse strand, counting down.
CTGGTCTCCAGGGAGTACGATACCAGTACGTTCTGCAACTTTAAACTTGAATTACTGAGCCTACAAAATCCCTGATCACATAATATTGTAAAACTAGGTTTCTGTAACACCTTTTATTGGTCTCCTGCGCCCTCTGCCAGATATTGACTGAATTACATATTATTATCCCAGTCAAAAATGCCAAGTGTTTGTTAAACCGGCGAAAATCGCTCAGCGAGAAAGAAGTATTAATAAAAATACTGAATTCAGATTCTGATTTAAATTCAAATACATAATTCTTCCACTGAATCGAGTGTGTCAGTGAAGACATAAGCAAAGAATATTTAGCATCAACATCAAGTGACAGTGAAGAGGCAGTGCCAAGCTCTGTGCGTTGCTCCATGCTTCAAGGAGTATCATACGCTGAAGCATTAGACACTCACTCCCTCCGCCCCCACAACCTGTTTACCTGGATATGATTTATTCATGTCTCTCTCTCTCTTTTTCTTGTTAGGATGTGTTGTTGTGGTTGTAACACCCAGTTGTTTGTTTACTGCCTACATGTTATTTTTTAGTCAAAACCTTTCCCTATGACTAAATATATATTTATTTGTTTTATTTATTCACTGTAAAAATGATTTGTCTGTATTTTGTCAGTATTCATTACATACAAACACATAGCTTTCAGCTTGTTTGTACACTGTACTCTTAATAATCAAGCACATGCAGAAGATAGAAAAAAAGGGTTCAAGGTTGTACCGTATGTTGATCTTGTTAGAGAGATAATTTTACAGCAGTTTGATACCTTTGGCCTTAATCTTGTTTTATTATGAGTTTTATTATGAATGTTTTATTGTTACTTCTGTTTTTTTTAATAACTGTACTCTTCTTACTGTTTATTATTGTATTTTTGTATTTTTTTCTGTATGTAAAGTGTTTTGAATTGTATTGTACATGAATTGTGCTATATAAATAAAGGTTTATTATTATTATTATTATTATTATTATTAATAATAATAATAATAATAATAATAATAATACTGAGGGAGACTGGGAGACTATATTTCCATCAATAAGAGCAAAAAAGATGTGCGCTGGTCTTTATACTGAAAGCAAGGTTTTACTGTATATTCAATATAACATGTTTTTTTTTTCTTGATTTCCTTTATTTTTGTTATCCTTTCTTCTTATCATCATCATCATCATCATGATCATGTATTATCATTATTACTACGATGACAACTACGACTACTACGACTACTACTGAGACATCACTTGGCGGGAGCCCCTCCAACCCCCGGAGGGCGAGAGTCCTCAGTGGGAGGCTCTGTACTCCCCCCTGGTCTCTAGAGGAGCTGGGGACCTGGGATGGAGGGTGCTGCACGGAACACTCATGTCAGGAGAGATCCTACGTCACTTCTTTGACTTGTATACTGCATGCCTTTCCTGTTGTCAGTCCGAGTTGGTGGTTCACATTTAGTCTTTGTGCGCCAGGCTGCAGCCATTTTTCCTGCTGAGGAACCTTCTGCTGCAGTTCTGGCTGCATTCCCCCCCCCCCCCCCTCCCCTCCCTCCCCTCCTTTTTATTTTCAGGCATCCTGTTCATGACTCCACCAGGAAGAGGGACCGCCTGGTGAATCTGCACCAGGGAGGGTCTCTTTGACTGTGGGGCCACGTTCAGGGCCCTTGTCCATTCAAGGATTACTTCAGAGCATGCCCACATGTAGTCCACTGGCGACATGACGGCCTTTGTGTCGTGATCTGTATCGTTTATTTTGGTTCGTGCTCTGTATCGTTTATTTTGGTTCAGTATTACAGTTGTACATTTAATTTACAGTCCTTTTACCAGTCTTTTTGTTTGAATTAGTTAAGTGTGGCTTTGTTAGCACCCCCTTTTGTTTAGGGGTGCCAGTAGAATTTTATCATCAGCTGTCATTGACAGCTGGTGAAGGACCCCACATCGGCACTTAAATAGGACGACTATAGCAGCATAAACATGTCCAAGGAGATGTTACTTGCCATATTACCTGAGAAGGACAGTGCCTGGACTTAAATTCCCATCTGAATGACTGGAAAGATCAGTCTTTAACCTTTCAGCAATCTTGACCACTGCAAAGGTTGCTCGTTGCATTAACTATGCCAATTTCAACACACCCCAACACTCAATAAAACTATTTTTGTTCGGAGAAGTACCACAAGTTAAATTGTGCAACATACAGTTCTTGTTTTTAAAGCACGCTGTGTCACAAAGACTTACTCTTCATAGATTGCTTTCAGCTGCTGGGATAGGGTCATGTTCCTGATTGCAAGGTAGCTGCATAGCTCTGCGGTTATAGCAGAGGCACTGACGCCATCTTTATCAAGAACAACAGGGCTGCACATATATCCTGTAGGAACACAAAAGCAGAACAGCACAACATTCAGTTAGAATATGCTAGGTTTCACAAGGGTAGCACAATGTATTTTTTGGACAAAAGTATTGAATTGCACAACCTATAGCCTCTTCAAAAGCAAAGAGAACAGTCTTCTTCTGGTCCAATAGCTGCTTGCCACGGTTTCCCATCCACTTAAACCCTGTCAATGTTTCCTAGTTAAATACAATAAATAATATCAGTCATTAGCTAAGGGAAGTAAATTGAACATTTGTAATATTTGTCCAAACAGGCTTTGAGGGTTATGAAGACTTTTAAAATATGTGAAAATGTCTGAACTCTAGTACCTCAAAGTGGAATCCCTCTTTAAGCGCAATGGCTCTGAGGATTTTTGAAGAAACTGTGCTGGCCAGCATGTATACATCCTTTAAAGCACAAGGGTCTGTGTTCTGCTCCTTCCAACAGATGAAGATCCACCAGCCTAACAAGGCACCCAACTCATTTCCTGAGAACACTTTCCACTCTCCACTTAAACAAAATAAACAAATAAATTATTATATATACACTTGTGAATGTGGCAATTAAACCACATCAGGTACCAGTATCAGGGCTGGGGTTGACTCCTGTTTTTAAATTCCAAATTACATTGCCAATTTTTTTTTTTTTTTTTTTTTTTTTTAATTTAGTAGTCGCCAATTCTTTATTATTTTCTCCCAATTTAGAATATCCAAATATTTTTAGGCTCAGCTCACCGCTACCACCCCCGTGCTGACTCAGGAGGGTGAAGACAAACACACACTGTCCTCCGAATCGTGTGCCATCAGACGAACGCTTCTTTTCACACTGCAGACTCACCATGCAGCCACCTCAGAGCTACAGTGTCAGAGGACAAACACAGCTCTGGGCAGCTTACAGGCAAGCCCGCAGGCGCCCGGACAGACTACAGAGGTCGCTGGTGTGTGGTGTGCCGAGGACACCCTGGACGACCTAAGCCCCCACCCCAGGCCGCGCTCGGCCGATTGTGCGCCACCCCTTGGGAGGTCCCGTCCACGGTCAGTAGTGGAACAGCATGAACTCGAACCAGTGACCTCCAGGCTATAGGGCGCATCCTGCACTCCATGCGGAGCGCCTCCAATTCCTTTTAAATCAATTCCAAACATATCACTGATCAAAATTGCAATTAGCAGTAGTCTGTTAAAATGAGCTTCTTACAGCAGCAACAAATTACTGAAATTGAAGTCACTGTTAAGTCAATTAAATTGGCTTCAAATGAAAGCAATTGAACAATTACGTAAAAACCATTGAATAAGTCGATTTTCTAGGCATTTTTGCAGGGCACTTAAAAGGGGGAACAACTAATACACTGGTGCGATGTATGTGCCGGTGTGTCTATTAAACTACTGTACCTGTGGCATAATGGGATTACTAAAGCCACGGTTATGTCTCACACAAACGTAACTGTCAACTACCTGTTCAGGACCTACGGCATTCAGGTCATGTTGCTAGGTAGAAACACAAAACCACTGTTCTAATTAAAAGTTTTAATTTCTTACTCTCAATACCCTTAGTCATTTTGAATGTTAAACGCAAGCTTTTAGACTCTTGACTGACCTCCGACTCAAATGTCACAGCTATTCACTTAGTGTTAACACAATAGCTGTCGGTCTCCATGAATTTCCTTAGTCCCAACCTCCCAAGCCATTGATTTGTCAACATCCAAACAGAACAACCCCCTGGGATGCGTACTAAACAGCAACTAGTTAGAAAGCAGAGTAGTACACTATTCCGTTCATTGTAACTGCAGTGCTATAATAATGCAGGTGACTAAGACTGGATAAAGTAGGAGAGTAAGAAAAAAAAAAAAATGCTGCTCAACAAGTTTGAAATTGCGCGTTGTTGAATTTGCCGAAATACATGTTAAGTCGCAATGCTGAAAAAACAGTGTGACTGGAGACGAAACAAAGACAAAAAACTTAAAATAGCCAAAGAAAAACGACTTGACAGGAGGAAAGTGTTTATGGCCCAATGTAGAAAACATTTTGTTTGAATGTACTTTGAATGACTTTAATACATACTGTAACTTGTTCTACATGTCAGTGCAACGCAGTGGTACACTTGTAAAGTATGTGTATGGTTCTGATTAACAAAACAAAATGAATGTATTTGTACAGCTGGAAATTGAACACTAAAATGTTTTGTTTACTGGTTATTAAATGGTGCACCGTTTAGTTTATTGTTTGTTTGTTTTTTTTTCTTTTTAATTGATGAAGCAGCACCGTTTAATACTTTTCTTTTAAATTTGAATTAATATAATGAATCTGTAAAAACCAATGCAGCAGGAACTATTGTCCAAGTGTGGTTTTGGAAAGAAATGTTCAGTAAAGCAAAGATGATATGTTCTTGAACTTGTTTGGGTACATGATAAGCTAAAATAAAATACCGGAAAGATAATACAGATGTGATGTGGGATGTATAACTTCATTTTACGCTCTGTTAATTATTGTTTTTAAGTTTAGAAAAAACAAAGTTTCTAGCAGTTTAACTAAAAACAACACTGTAAAATTACTAATGGAATAACATGCTGCAAACATGCGGTTATTTCAAAACTAACCCTGTGGATCTTTATTTATCGGTGTTGAGCATGTGGGAAAAAAAAAAAAAAATTATAAAAAAAAAAAAAAGTAGTATTTTAAAACATAATAAAAAGTGTTTTTTCTAAAACTGAAGTCTCAAAAAAAAGGGGGGAGCGACTTTTATGCCAGTGCGACCTATAAACTGATTGTTACGGTACAACAATTACCATGCCTTCAGAAGGAATTGGAATTGGAAATTTATTTTAAAAAGGAATTGGAATTGAAAAACAGGAACTGACCCCAACCCTGTCCAGTACTGTACAGCAGTTACTACAAATGCTATGTAGTAAACAAAAGTCATTAAGACATACCTGTCTTGTTTCTCAGCTACTGCAAGTCGATCAGCATCAGGATCATTTGCGAGAATAACTTGAGCTCCTTCTTTGTCCGCCAACGCAAAAGACAACGTCTGCATTAAAAAAAGAATAAAAAAATTAAACAGGGTGATATAACATAGTATTTTGGTTATATACCAAGTACAATATCTGGAAAATAAAAGTATGGTTTACACAATTCAGGAAAATACTTTATATCAAGCTATGCAACTGCTTATGAAATCAACGTAATTTACAACAGTGCAAATCACGGACTAATTATGTTGTTGAATTTGCTAATGTAGTGTACATGTTTTGAATTAGAGACTATTAGAGACTAGAGTATTCGTTTGTCGGCTAAGCCCCACAGATCTACAATAGAGAAGAGTAAGGTAGAATGTACCAATACGCCTTTTCCTTCTTCGGGGTTAGGGTACTTCACAGTAGAGAATTCTGGATCAGGATCTTTCTGCTCTGCGACTGCCAATGGTGGGGCAAAGTCAAAAGCCTTGAAAGCTGACTGAACAAATTTGTGTCCTACTCCATGCACAGATGTGTGGACAAATTTAATTTTAGACACCTTGTTAATTTCCCTGCAATTACAAAAAATGCATACATTTTGTACATTTTAAAATGTTATGGTGTCTACAGGAGTCCAGAACATTTCTGTGAATATCTGACTGTATTCTGAACAAAACATTCAACTCAGAACTTTTTAAAAATTGGCCCAACTATTTTTTGAAATTTTGGATGTTTGACCCAAATTAAATGCATTCAATACCTATTATGTTAAACTACAACAGTCTCAACCTGTTATGCACTGCAAAATTCTAGTGCAAACCACTTGAGTACCAAAGTCCCAGAAACAGGCATTGAACTAAACTAACACAAAAATGACTTGGTCCAGAGAATGCATGAAGCACACATTTAAACATCTATCCAAATAACTACTGTAAATTAAATTGTGCAACACACAGTTCTTGTTTCTGTTTTTAAAGCACTTTGTAGATTGCTTTCAGTTGCTGGGACAGATCGTGTGCTTGACTGTAAGGTAGCTGGAAAACTCGGCGGTTATAGGTACTGACATCATCTTTATCAAGAACAGCAGGGCTGTACATCCATAGAGCACACATTTAAACATACCTGTGAAAGCAGTGTTTCTGTATATCTTGGAAATAATCCCTGTTGATGTCTGCATAAGGATCTTTTAGAAGAGGGCTGTCTTTAATGATGGTTTCATCCCAGGACTGAGGCCAAGGCTCCAGGTTCTCTTCAATGGCACTGGCAATCCCGTGATCATGTGGCGAGATGATCTGAGCTCCATTGGCCCAATAAACCTTGAAGGCAGCAAGTAGAAAGCAAGAGGACTGTCACCACGGGAGAGCACCTAGGGCCTAGTTACTGATGTAAGTTTATCGTTATTGTATTTCTTAAAACCAGATTGAATTGATTTACAGCTTCTGGTGATATGCATCCTTACTGTAGCGCAGGATAATAAGTAACTTCATCAGAAGTGGACTAAAGGTGGTGCCTTTACTTTTATAATTGAGACCTCTAAAATCAATGAATATGCCTTGAATAAAAGCTTTCATTTTATTTAAACATCATACATGTGTGACATTTTAGTCAATGAATTAATTTAATTGCAGGTTCAATATCAGAATTTGTGGCCACTTGGCATAAATTGACCCTTTTGTACAAGCAGAAACAGAAGTTTGTTTGGCTCACACGTATTCCAGTTATCTTTATCAAAAGAAATACCTTGTAGCCATTGTCCTGTTTTGGATTGTGAGAAGCCGTCACCATAATCCCAGCACACAGACTCAGATGAGTCACTGTATATGGCTAAAAGAAAGGAACAGCATGATTACAATGCCAGGATATAATCGTTACACTCCAATATTGCACACATTAAAAAAATATAGAATGCAGGGGTCTATGATACTTCCTATGAAATCGAATGATTTGAAAGGAAGAATTTCTAAGCAAAATTGCTACACAAACATTGTGAATCTGTGAAACCACACTGAAGTTCAGTCTAGGGGTTCTCATGGATCAGCCAATCAACTATCAGTCAGTACTATGCAAATGTACCAATGTCCATGGAGCTACATACATAGTAAGCGGTATACCAAGTTGTGAGAAATGTTCATGCAATACTCAAATTTGGCCAAGCAGTTTACAATGTATAGCCTTCTGAGTCAGTCAACTAAATAACTGGCATGTAGGATAACCTGTTGCAACAAGTTTCCATGAAAATTACAAATTACAAATTTTTCAAATTGCTCCCCCATATCTGGAACTTTCAGCACGGGAAAATCCTGCAGAGATATTTTAAGACACCGACCAAGCTAATGTATTTTTCACCCAATTTAGAATGTCTGAAATGCTTCAACAATCTATAAAGAAGTTGGTGTCAGTGATGAAAGCACATTCTGAGTAGTTCTGGTTAAAATAAATAAATAAATAAATAAATAAATAAATAAAAGTAGTGCTGAATATTTTAAGTGCCGCGAGACTTTATTCTCTCGTACGTGAATCTCGGCCGCAGCCTTTAAGCGTTATAGAAACTCAGTACACTGCAGTAAGTAAACAGTTTTGGGGGAAAAAAAAAAAAAAAAAAGACGATATTAAGTCCATCTAGGTGTTGTTTAGCAAGCGGTGACTTTCGCTTTAACTCTTAAAACTCAGCCCCATTCATTTTAGGGTGCCAATGTACCGAAGATTGTGCACATGGCTTGTTTAAAAGTACAGACTCAGGGCTTATATTCAGTGAATTATATTCAGTGTGTGTATGCGGTACTCCTAGCCGGAACTACGATCGCCTGAAGTTAAGCCTCTCATCATGTGACAGAGGTTTTGTTTGGAGTCTATTGCTCCGTCACTTGTAGCAGCTAAACTAAAAGGGGCGGTATCGTTGGAAAGCTTAGAAGCTCAGCTCCCCTGCTGCAAACACTTCAAACAGGCAATGCCAAAAGCAATGGAGAGTGCTCTGTCTCACAGTGATGAACAGCTGTAGGTCTCCTGAAAGCAGCTTATTTTAAAGCAACACCAGTGTGAACGATGATGCAGTAAAATATACATAGTTTTTTATATGCAAAAGTGCCTTTTTTTGCCATTCCCCCCTAAGACTTTGGAATCTCCCCCTATATTTGACTGCAGCATAGGGGGGAAATCCCCCCAGCACACGAAAATGAAATTCAAGCCCTGCCATAACCTACACTGTCAGTCAGTTTAATGATGCCTACAACAAACTCCCTGTTCTGACTTCAGGTGGCTGGGTGTTCAAGGGAGGTGGTCAAAGAGAATGTGGACCCATATACACTGAGCTGATCCATCTGTCAGTCACTCTCTACAGAGTGAAAATAAGAACTTCTCTGAAACTTTCATCACACATGCCTAACCTCTTAAAGACCCTTCAAATAACATTTGGGTAAAATCTTATAAACTGTTAATGTTATATACATTGTAACCTAGTATAACTAACGAGGTACCACTGTATTGTTTGTGCATACCTCAAGCTCTTACCTGTCAGCAGCTTCAATAGAAATGAGTGTGTATCTTAAATCAAGTTAATTCAATCTCACAATGCCAAATGTGGTCTTTGGAATTATACTGGAATGTAGTCTAAATCAGAGTCTACAAACTGTAGCAGAACAAGTACTATTTTAATTGTACCAGTTTTAAACATGCATTAGATATTAAGCAAAGGTGAAAGTAACTTAAAATTTCTTACCGTTACTGTATTACTGGCTTACTTTCACCTCTGATATTAAGGAAATATTTCTAAATGCAATTCTGAACTTTGGGTTGGTGTATGTGTGTGTAGGGAGGTGGGTTGGGGACAGAAGGATATGTGATGCGATTCTGGTGGAGAAAGTCAGTGTTTCAAAAACTAGACTGGCAAATTTTGTGCTTTGATTGTAACTAGCCTGTGATTATGAGGAATCTCTGCATGCAGGTACATTGGTTATGTAGTGTCAGGCAAGCATCAATGTCAAATTCAAAGAGTAAAATAAAAAAAATACAGTACCACAAATGGAGTTGGAGTGATGTCTGAGAAGAGATAGACTGGAACTCCATGGCTGATGAAAACAGCTGCAGCTAACTTTGCAAATCTGGAGAAGCAATGCACAACACAGCATATTAACCCTTTGCGGTCCTATGACGGACCTGGTCCGACATTGCAATTTTCCCTTTCCGGTCCAATGTCGGACCCTGTCCGACATCATCAAAAAGACGTAAAAAACAGGTCTCTAGTCGTTTTTTTCTCCGGAAAACCATTCATTGGCCGAATGAGACCGATAGGAGCCGAAAAGCGCTCAAAGAATATCGGATATTTGCAGAGCATTTTTTAGATGTTATAGTAATAAAATAATTACTTGGATCGCATTATTGAGGAGTTTAGTGATAAAACGAGTGATCAGGAGATGATTTATCGGTATGCACTACTATCAAGAGGTATGTGAAAAATACAGCGAACGAGAGGTGGGGCGGGGCTGGAGATGCAGTACTGAGTGTCCTGTTGATATGCAGTGCCTTTAAACCTGTTTTACTGTGAAAAAAATACTTTTAAACAGCGCGTCAAAAATAAACTGCGCGTGTGAAAATAAATTGGACCTGACGCGCTGAATAAATGGACCGCTAAAGGTTAACCCTACCCAATCAGTACCTAAGCCCAAAATAACATTGATTGTTCTTGGGAGTGCAAACTGCCTCCTTCAGTTTAGATGAGGCTGTTTACACCCCAAGCAGTTCAGTCTCAATGCCCTTTCAATCCTTATCTCACTTTATATTCATACTGTAAAGGTGGTGGTGGTTTTGGGATGGAGACAATGTAATACCACCTTGTGACTCAAGCCAAAACCAGTAACCTCAGGGCCGCCGTCAGGGGGGACAACCCTGACAGTTGTCCCGGGCCTGAGCCCGAGGGTGGGGGGGCCTGCTGGCCAGGCCCGGGATTTTTTTATTTTTATTTTTATTTTATTTTTTAATTGTATTGCCAAAACACATTTCCTTAAATCCTAGAAATATTGTATTAATTTGTATGCCAAGATGTTTTGCTTTTAAATAATACCATTGGATTTAAATATTGTCGTTGTCATCGTCGCCCGCCCTTTTGAAAATAAGGTTTGCTCAAAACAGTTTAGCTCATGAGAGCGCGACAGCCATCACATGCCATCATCACACACACGTTATGCTCGTGCTCACTCAGTGCTTAACAATTACATTAGATTTAAACATGTACCACCATAAATCTGGCTCGCAAAAGAGAAAAGAGAAAAAGGAGAAAGAAAAAAAAGAATCAGAGCTGAGAAGCAAGTACCCTATTTCAAAGTATTTTGTGAATAAAAAGGAAGGCAACGTGCTTTCAGAGGAAGGAGAATGTGAAGATGAGCCAGAGCCTGGGCCTAGTACCACCTACCACGCTGACATAAACACGCTGGAATCTGACACTGCTCAATCAATAAACACGATGTAATCTGACACTGCTCAATCAATGGCACCGCAAGAAAAAGAGAAAAGACCAGCAACAGACGATCCTCAGGATGCCATGAGTAGTAGTATCACCTGTGTGGACATAAACACTCAGTTGGATTCTGACACTGCTCAATCACCCGCAACGCAAGAAAAAGAAAAATACTCATCCCCAGACCATCCGCATAGAACAGCGACTGACCTGTTTTACACAGATGACCCAGATATGTGGCCAGAGAGAATAACTGATATTGAGAGGCAAAATATCGTCAGGTGCTGTCAAACAAGCCAGGCTGACCTTATGGAATTAGCTAAATATATGCCATTAGATTCTGATGGTCGGTCATTCCCAGAGTATCTTCTGTATTCAAAATCGCCAAATGGCCGGGAGACGGTAAAGAGAGATTGGTTAGCGTTGAGCAAGATTAAAGGAGCCGTATTTTGCATCCCTTGTTTGCCGTTTTCTAATGAGCTGGAAAAAAATAAATAGTCTAGTGCACTGTGCAGAAAAGAAGGGTTCAATGAAGCAACTGGAAAGTGGCGCAAATTATACGACAAACTTCCCGAGCATGAGAGGAGTGGGCAGCACCAGCATTGGTTTTTGTTTCTTTTTTAAAAATTTAGTCGTCGCCAATTATTTTTACCCCGGTTTTCACCCCAATTTAGCATGCCCAATTATTATCTGTATCCCCGGCTCACCGCTCGCAACCCCCCCGCCGACTCGGGAAACGGAGGCTGGAACACGCGTCCTCCGAAACGTGCTCCTTCCAAGCCGTCATTTTTCGCACTGCAGATCCACAGCAATGCCACCAGACCTATAGTGCCGGAGGACAACACAGATCTGGCGGCTCCGCTGCAGAGCCACAGGCGCCCTATCGGCCACAGGGGTCGCTGATGCGCGGTGAGCCGTGGATTCCCCTGCCGACCTAAGCCCTCCCTACCCGGGCAGCGCTCAGCCAATTGTGCGCCGCCCCCTAGGAACTCTCGGTCACGGTCAGCTGTGACACAGCCTGGATTCGAACCTGCGATCTCCAGGCTATAGGGCACATCCTGCGAGGAGCGCCTTTACTGGATGTGCCACTCGGGAGCCCAGCACCAGCATTGTTACTGGAAATGGAGAAACCTGCAGCAGGCTTTGCAAGGTAGAGGGATCGATAGCCAGCTTTAGAAGAAAATACAATCACAGCTAGAAAAGAACACAGCTTTACTAGAGAGACTTTTGGATGTAACGTTGTTTCTAGCATCTAGAAATTTGTCATTTCGAGGAAGCAGTTCCACAATTAACAATGTTCACAATGGCAATTTCTTGGGTGTACTTGAACTAATATCGCACTATGACCCCGTTATGCATGATCACTTACAAAGAGTAAAACAAAGTCAAGAAAAGGGAGAGAAAATGCAAGCTCATTATCTATCCTGGGAAAGTCGGAACGAATTTATTGAATTATGTGGTCAGCATGTTTTGAACACATTTCTGACAGAGAGGAGTGAATCTATTTATTTTTCTGCGATATGTGACGCTACTCCAGACATCTCCCATACAGAACAAAATGTACTTATCCTAAGATATGTGCATAATGATAAAGAAGCCGCAGAATAGAAAATTAATGAACATTTTATTGAGTTTATTGATTTTGCAAAAAGGAGTGGGCAGGAAATTGCAGAAATGCTGCTACAAGTATTGCAAAAACATGACATTGACATCGCTGATTGCAGAGGACAGGGTTTTGACAACAGAGCCAATATGTCCGGAAAAGTAAGGGGTGTACAAGCTCGTATCAAGTGAAAAAAACCCACTTGCTACATACTCTCCTTGTGCTTCTCATTCACTGAATCTGGCTGGAGTGCATGCTGTTGAAACGTGCCCCGAAATAGCTACTTTTTTTGGCTGTATAAATCGTCTATACGTTCTTTTCAGTGGGAGTCCAGAAAGACGGGCTGTTTTAAAAGAAAAAACAAGTTGTTCTCTACATCGTTTGAGCGAAACCAGGTGGAGTGCTCGAATTGAAGCAATTAGCCCTGTTGCAAAACACCTTCCCAGCATTATTGCAAGTCTAGATAGCATCATTGAATCTAGCAAACTGTCTAATGAAGCTATGTCCGAAGCAAAAAGTCTGAAAAGCTACTTCAAGTCTTTCACTGCAATTGTACTTGCCACGTTCTGGGTTAAAGTTTTACAGAGTTTTGAAGAGAGAAACTTGCTTCTTCAATCTGTGGGGATTTCGTTAGACACAGAAGCAGCCAACATAAACGATCTACAAAAGGAGATGATGTTTTTGAGAAACGAGTGGAATGCCATTCTTTCTGAGGCTAAAATAGTGGCAAGTCAAATGGACATAACCCCTGTATTTAATTACGAATTAAACCAGCAAAGAAAGCGCAAGCGATTTCACGACGAAACTGCAAACGATGTTACAAGTGAAAGTGCAGAGACTACGTTTCGCAATACAGTGTATTATGTGGCAATGGACAACATCAGTCACTTAAGCAGTCGATTTCAGTCCGTTAGGGCTATCTGTGACAACTTTGCGGCAAAAGCTAGTCAGTAAGTATTCACAGGATCTGACAAACGGTTTGGTTAGTGAAGTTCACCATCTGAATAAAATCTATTGCGCCACATTTGAAAACAATTTAAGGCCTTTGGACCTTCTGAATGCAATATACCAAATGAAACTACAAAGTATTTTTGGGGAAATTTGCATCGCCATAAGGATTTTCTGCACACTACCCGTGACGGTTGCTGAGGGAGAAAGAGCATTCAGCAAACTCAAAATTATCAAAAATTATCTCCGATCAACTATGTGTCAGGACCGATTAAACAACTTGGCCATTCTGTCAATCGAAATGCGAATTTGTTGGCAAAATTGACTTCAAAGACATCATTCAGGACTTTGCGAATAAGAAGGCACGGCGGTGTGTTCTGTAATTGACAAGGCAGGAGACAGGACAAATATACAGGTAGGAATAGTTAATTATTGTTATTCATGCATGAGACTATTACTTTTTGTGGCATTGCAACATAGGTTATAAAATAAAATGAAAATAAATGCTTCAGAAGTTAAATTACAATTCAATTAAATGAAATTAAATTAAATTAAATTATGTCCACGCGCGCATGGTGCACTAGCTAAATTGAGAGGGGGGGCCTCTCATAGGACTTGTCCCAGGCCCCATAATTCCTGGCTGCTGCCCTGAGTAACCTAACAGTTTATCTTCATGCCTTCACAATCAGTCATAGACAGGATGAGAAGTATGTTTAGTGTTAGTTATTAAAATGCAAAACTGGCTACATCATACTACAAATCTACTTTTATGATTCAGGCAGGCAGACAGAAGTGGAATTTGCTTAAATGCTTAAATCAGGTTGTAAAAGAACACTGAAATACCTAATGCTGCTGCTTCCACTTGGAGGGTGGGCTCGAGCATCAAATCCAATGACGACTCCTCTTTCCTTCAGGTCTGGGAAACTCTTCTCCAGGTAACTGCAAAAGCCCTGCAAGAAAAAAAATAAACTATGGTTTACAACTTGCAAAAAAAAAAAAAACAACCTACTATCATTAGCATACTTATAAAAAAAAGGTTCTTTCATCTGTATTACATATCCAAAGACCTTGGCTGAAGTATTATTACATTTGTTCAAAAATTCTCGTGACCAATAAAGGGGGCCTGTAAATCACAAAGCACAAATGATGGCAGAGGGCCACATGAACACCAAAAAGAGGCTAAGGTCACCTGTGTTGTTTGGATGATGGTCAGATCGTTCATCCGGGATGTTCCTGCACCCATGGCTGCCCTGAGGCCTGCAGTTCCGAACTCCATCCGTAAGCCGAAGGAAACACGCAGTTCCTCTACATTGCCATCAGCCACCAGCTGCTGAACTGCCTCTGAAGTTTTAGGGTTCTGCAACAACAGAAAAAAAGTATTGGAGTTTTTGTGAAAAAATACGAAATACACCCAAGAGAATATCATTGTGTTAAAACATATAAATTCACTATTTTAAAATGCATAAAAAATTATGAGATTTTAGGTATTAAAAGTGCAACAAGAACTTTTACTGAGTGATTGACAAATACGACCGAGAGTCATAGTCACAGAATATACCAGCGTATCAAATTTGAAGCCAGTAAATGAAACCAAAATGTCATATGACCACTGCCAAGTAAACACACATTTCTGATTAAACACAACTTACATACTTGCCAGCACATAACCAAAAGAATCATGTATTGATCTGCAGATTTAAGGGTGGGACACCTTGGTTTATGACAGAGTTACCTGATGAGAAAAGGTCAAACACGTCATGGGGTTTAACATCTGGGTTCTGAAAATGTGGTCTCCAGAAAGCATGAACTCAAGAGTAGAGTTATGAGTTAACCTTGACAGACAACACCAACACTGGAGACCTTGATGTGATCAAAGATTCCTTGCTCAGGCAACGTCAGGCACCAAGTTTCCATGCTCATTTCAAAGCAGTACAGCATTTAATGACCCTTGTGTTGAGGTATTTAACCAGATTACACTGTAGATCACAAAATAACAATTGACCTATTTAATGTCTCTCTTTCAAAAAAATGTAATGAACTAATCTCATGCACGCATACTTAATGAAATGTCCTCTTTAACTTTGATTAAATCAAAGGCCAATTCTCCAATTTCAAGTAACAGTACTGACTCTTTCCCATTTCCGTTAGTCAGAACGCTAACTCGATTCATGTGCAAAGCATGACTGGCCTCATCAGTATGAACCTCAAGTTGACAATGCCCATTTTTGTCTCCCTTACATGTTTTATTAAATAATGCCAATACTGATAATACCCAGGAACACTGGGAACTTATGTAATTGTATTACTGCACTACATCACAAAATTAACAGAAACATAAAATAACAAACTAGAAGACAAAAAAGTACAATACCATGCTCCCGCTATAGGATGGCTAACATTAATAATAATAAAAAGAAGTGTGGTGGTTAGATGAGAGGATACTGCCTAAAGTATTCCCTTTAAGTATTATATTGTTTTGCTCATTGCACATTTAGCAAGGATAGTTGAACACTGCACAGGGTGTCAGTAGAAGTTTATATTGACTTTGGATACAGCAGTAGGCCAAAAGAGAATGACGGGCCTAACAAAAAAAAAAAAAAAAGCATTATAAATACTTGATTAAAAAAAAAAAAGTTTTTTTTTTTTTTTTTTACAAAATAAATATCTCAGTACAATTACATTATGGAAACTGACGCCATTTAACATGTAATTTTGAGATAATTATTGTTATAATATAGTTTGCCAAAATGTGTCATCTATTATCAATTCTTAACAGTACATACAGTATAAGGTACAGTACCAATGGGCATCAGTGGTGGAGGAAGAGAAAGATGGGCCCCGGTGCTGGACCCAACCTTATGTAATACTTTTATAAACATAAAACATGCCAAGTCAAGTGTTCAGTATTTAACCATATTTTATTCTCAGAATGTTAGCATGTATGAAACAGTATTCGACTGCATGTAATAAGAAGCTTTTCTACTCACCTACTGGATGTAGGTGAGTAGAAAATTATAATACTACTCTTTTAAATCACAAACTAACAAGTTTAATCACCAGTACCTACAGGATTCCATAGAAATATTCTCGCCCCCCCCCCCATATATATATTCCCAGCACATCTCCACTCTGGCACGCACTTGCAGATTCTTCCTGAGCAACATCCGAAGAATCCGACCCTTCCTCATCAACTATGCTACCCAGCTCCTGGTCCAGGCCCTGGTACTCTCCCGCCTAGACTACTGCAACTCCCTCCTGGCTGGCCTCCCTGCGTCCACCACCCGTCCGCTCCAGCTTCTCCAGAACTCTGCTGCTCGCCTGGTGTTCTCTCTACCTCGCTTCGCCCACGCTACTCCACTACTCCGCTCGCTCCACTGGCTCCCGATCACCGCTCGCATCCAGTTCAAGACTCTTGTACTAGCCTACAGATGCCTTGATCAGACTGCACCCAGCTACCTCCAGACCCTCATCTCTCCCTACACCCCCACTCGACCTCTCCACTCCACCTGCACTAGAAGACTGGCTCTACCTCCGCTACGCTCCCCTGCCTCCCGAGCCCGCTCCTTCTCCACCCTTGCTCCGCAGTGGTGGAACGACCTTCCTACAGATGTCAGGACTGCCCAGTCCCTGACCACATTCCGGCGCCTCCTTAAGACTCACCTCTTCAAACAGCACCTAGGCTGTAGAACTCCTCTGTTGTATCCTGGGACACTAACACCCTTCGTTTACACATGCTTTATTTTGCTCTTATCTGCCCCCTATTTTACTGCATTTAATCCTGTACCTCAGAATATTGTAATCTGCCAAGTGTTTAATGTGTAGTATTTTGTACTTAATCATATCCTGATGTAACTATAACTATTTAATCATATCCTGATGTAACTTTCACTATTATCTGCTGTATTATTGAATTGTGGTTTGTCACACTTGAGAATTATTGTATTTCTTGTTCTTATTGTATGACTTATATTGTAACACTTGAATGTATTTGTATTTGCTTGCGATTGTAAGTCGCCCTGGATAAGGGCGTCTGCTAAGAAATAAATAAATAAATAATAATAATAATAATAATAATAATAATAATAATAATATATATATATATATATATATATATATATATATATATATATACACACACACACACACACACATACATATATATATACACATACATACACACACACACACACAATAAAATACAATGTATACAACTCTTCAATGTGCTTTTAAATAATCCATTCACTCAACCATTTACCTACAACAGTGCAATCAGGCTATCAAACTGCAGGCAGTACAACAACATTGCAGCTGTACACTTTATAATGCATAGACTAAATTAAATAAGGCACCCACACCGCCAACGGGCCACGGTGTTGTTAGACCTACTGTAATAATTGTAATCGGGTTACTTGTCTAATGACAGCCTTGTCTCACCTTATCATACTTCAGCCATTGCTTGATTGCCTGATCCAGCTTTTCTTCGCCAGTGTTAGGAATGATCTTGTCCATGTTGCTCCCTTTTTAAACTGGTGAACACTCAACACTTGATTTCGGTTTACACTAACCTTTCTACCAGCACTCGCTTGCCTAATATTACTAGCAAGCTTTTATTAGTACAGTACGCTCGGATGAATTTACGTAAGGGGAGGAGTTTTGCGTGTGTTTCGGGGCAGAAGTAACAGACGTTACATTCAGCTTTACTAGATGGAGCCAGAGATACTGGCTGCGTTCACGACACGCAGACTTTGCTAAGTCTGCGCAGAATCTGTGGAAAACCTGTCCAAATTCATCGTCTGCGTGAACTCAGCCGGAAAAGACGTCACCAGGTCACGCATCCACGGGTTTAAAAGTCTGCACCGCCGCGCAGCTTCTCAAGAGGTACTGCGCTGGAGCAGCCGCGTCTCAAAACAATAGACGAGCGTTGACTGACAAAGAAGTGTGTAGGCAACCAGATACAATCTTCACTCCATTGCTACTGCCACCTAGTCAAGGGGTGTGAATCGCCTTCGAGTCATGTTATTAATTTATCTTATGAATGATTTGTAATACAAATTACAATGATTTGACTCTTTTTCCACACATTTATTATACTTTTCAAATATTCAGATATTTATTCTAAAGGTTAAAACATGTAAAAAAATAAAATACCCTTCAAAAAAATCCTGCAGGAATTGTGTGCAGAAATCCAGCAGGACATTCTACAGGATTTTCAGACCATTTTCCTGTAGGATATCCTGCAGGATTCCTGCACATAAGTCCCTTATTTTCTATAAAGTATGTTTTCCTATAGGAACAATACTTATAACATTCCTCTTGGGTTGCTTCACTTATCTAATTGTCCTTCAAATGGGCTCCTGCATAAAAACAATCAATATACAGTACTGTAGATACTGTAGGTGTAGATGTATGTCACATTTTAATTAAACAACAGTAATAAATAAAACAGACAACATAGACATATGAATATATTTTATTAATGAAAATGTAAATTTACAAAATGTAATTCATTGAAATAATCTTTAGTTAATTTAATAACAAAACAATGGTAACACTTTAAAATAATGGCCACACATTCCTAAGTTAAGGATTCTTAAACTATGAGTCGCAATCCAAAGTGGGTCACTTAAATGCAGCTTTAACAAGGCAGAATCATTGTTTCGGTTCCTAGGTCATTGTTCTGCAAGAAAAAAAAAATATGCTTGTAAAATATATTGCAATTTGATGACATCTAAATATAATATTCAGAGGTGTACATATAGAGATTGATAGACAGGTAGAAATACATTAATACATAATAATTAAAGCATGCCCCTTGTTGGTAACAGAAAAACACGCAGATAACATGTAATGTGTTTGAATTACCGAAGAAAAAGTATACATCGCAATACATTGTTTCCAACAGTTTGATATATTTTCAAGATATAACCGCTACTTTTGTTCAGAACAGAATGTTGCAATGAAATGTTAATACTTCAATAACAACTGTTTATTATGTGTGTAATAGTGTTCACTAGACCCGTGTACATGTCTCTGCAGGCTGCATGTTGTTATTGGTTGGTATTTTAGAAATATATATTATCCATATTTTTTACTGGTTTACTTTCATTTTTTTATTTTTTTTTTATTTTTGTATCACACAACACAAACACAATATTATACAACATATATACCCCCCTTCCTTTCCTCCCCCAGCAACCCAACATCCCCTTCAGACCCACATAGTTTTTTTTTTTTTAAAGTACTTACAATTTTATATTGTAGTCAGATTTTACACTATTTTGCAACACCAAATATGTTTTTCCAATTTTTTTCTTGACAGTGTTTATCAATTTAATATATATATATATATATATATATATATATATATATATATATATATATATATATATATATATATATATATATATATATATATTAATATTATTATTGATTTCTTAGCAGACCCTTCCCTAGGGAGAATTATGTATTTATTGAATATCATCCTAATATTTGTGTGTAAATGTTTATAATCCTCCTTACCAATCTTCCTTTGTTTGATCATTCTGCAGTTTAATTTATGTTCATCATTTAACTTTTCTCCGAGAGCAGCTCTCATAAATTTTTGCGGAACTCCTGGGAACTTTCTCTGCACTGTTTCTACAAGGAGCACCAAATAAGGAAGGAAATTATGTTTTACTAATTTTTACTCAATTTATGCACATTACACTGTATTTTGACTAAGTAGTATATGTGCATAATACAAATGTAGGGTCACCAGGTATCAATTCATATATTCAGAATTATCATTGTGTTAAAATAATTTTACTATATATATATATATATATATATATTAAAGTCACATCACAAAAGTAATTATTTCAAAATGCAAAAAAGTAAAGTATCAACAAATCATCAATTGACAGCAACTTTATTTTCCCAGGATCAAGGGCTGGTTTGGCAATAGAGCCATGGTTGGCATTACCAGCTCTTCCTGAAAGTCCATGGGTGGATAATACCTCCCTGCCAAAAACGGCAACAGCAAGGTCTTTGACCATGGCGGTGCAGGAACTGCCTCCTCTACCACATGCCTCTTGAATGGCATTACTTATGCCTAAATTTGTGGTGGCTGTAGACTGTTAAATAATAATACAAAAAAAACAACTTACTTCTTAAAAAACATATTCAGTGGAACATGAATGTGGAATATTTTGTAGTGTGTTCACAAAGCAGGGCTCCTCCCTCTCTCTCTCTCTATAAATATATATTTACCTGCTCTGTGGTTTGCTCCTCCTGTTTGTTCTTTTCTTTTGTTTTGGAAAGCAGCTTTTCGATGTCCTGTATAAATTCTAAAAAAAAAAAAAAACAACAACAAAAAAAAAAAACACACATATTGTATACCTGTATGTTTTTGTGATGTCTAATATTGATAGTCTTACAATTTATGCAACAGACATTGCATGTAGACTTGCATTATTTTTCTAAAACCAGTTACAGTGTATTAAGGGTTTGAATAATCCTGGAGGCTGTATATACAATGGCTTCATCTGGCACATAAAACAAAGTATATCAGAAAGAAATAACAGAAATAAGGTTTGTGTGCAATATTTGATGCACTTACCTTTTTGCAAAGAAATATTGAGACTTCTTAAGTCCTCGTTTTCCTTTTTTAGTTTTGTCACAGTTTCTTTTAATTTTGTATTCTCCTCCTCTAATGTTGATTGTGACTGAGGTCTGCTCATTATTTTTCGCATCATAACATCAGCCTTTTTCTTTTCCAGAGATATCTGTAAAGATGAAGCGATTGTTAAATTTTTTTTTTTTATTTACTTTTACCACCTCAACAGTTGATTAGGCTACAGTATGTCATGATTAATTTAAAGGTGCTGGTCTTTTCCTCAGTCAAAATTGAGTGTTATCTCTAAGATAACCTACAAACAATAATCACCTTATTTTATTTTTATTCAATTTATGTTCTAACCTTAGTAAAACCAGTGCTTGAGTACCACCACTTCTCAATTTAAAAAAAACAAACATCTGTAGTTACCTTTTAAATTGAAACACTTGATAGTTTATTTTATATAAAATGCATGTACAAGGAGATACAAATGGTATGGGTGAATGTGTACATATTGAATGTTATCTGGAATAGAATTATACCTTTTTAATTTTTTTTGGACACTCCTCTTCCGAATCTGAAGGGACATATCTTTTATTTTTTTTCACCAATCTCCTCTCTGGAAGGGAATCATTATTTTCTTTTGTTTTTTTAATTTTATTTTGAAGTATTAGAAGGTGCCTGGTCAGTTTGTCTTTTAAAAAAAATGATAAAATGATTACTGTATATTCAAATAAATAGTGAAACTTTAAATATACGATTAATAATATTGAACATGTTCCAGTTTTGGTTCTGTACAATCATTTTTTGAGAAGGCTGTTGTATTAATTTTACAATCAGCCAAATTCGTTTTGAGGCATTCACACTACCTGTACGATTACCTCTGTTTTCTGCAATCGCTTAGGTAGACACTCGTCATGTGACAGAGGTCATCTGTATAGGTTTCATTATGAATCGCTTAATCCATAAACAGGGGTAGGCAGTTCCTGTCTAGGGTGCTATGCTTCATTCCAACTTAGCTCTTAATTGTCTTTAATGGACCATTTTAACCATTATATTCTAGGACCGATTGTGAGCACCTTCGCATGCAGGGCTATTTACAGCATCAGTTTGAACTAATACCTCTGTACGTAACTTAGTAACTAATACCTGTAAGTAAGCTACAGTATATTCATGTACAAATTATTTTTTTACTTGCCGTCAATTTTAATTATTTCCGCGGGAGAACTCTCATCTTCATAATATTTCACATCAACTATGCTTCCTATTTTGAAAGATGTGTTTAATACATCGGTCCTATGGACAATATCCAATGTTGGTGGAATTTCTCTCCATTCAATAAGGATCCACATATCTTACTGTAATAAATAAAATAACCTTTTCGGTAGACATGTAGACACGTTTCTTTTAAAAGTATATATAACTTAATTTAAATGTGAATAATATTTCCACTTACCGGAGAAATAAAGTCGTTATCGAACTGTCCCGAAAACTTCTCTGGAGTTCAAATTGCCCACGCGAGCTGGCATGGGCACGAGAGCAGACAAGGAAAATACCAACGGAGTATTTTTAAAACTCATCGGGAGAAACGAAGACAATTAAGCCTTAACGTACGTTTTCATTTCTATAAAATTATTTGTTATTTTTGTTCTGGTTGAAATTATGTATTTTGACAACTGTTTAAATATTTTGTTATGGTCATTATCATTTTGTCCTTCATTGTTGTTGCTATAAAAAGTAAAGTAAAAGTGAATATATTAACCAGAACATTTTATTTTAATTTGTTTTCTTAATAGAAGAATGGAATACAAAAAATACATAAACAATGAAAACCAGTTGCCAAAAATTCCTGCAGTCACAAAGAGGAGATGGAAAACAAAAAATAAAGGTAGGCACCGCTCTTCACATCCTGGAATAAATTTTAAAGAATTATATATTTTTACTCATAGCCAAATAAATAAAGCGTATCTCAACTACTGTATTTCTAGCATAATCTGTATAGTTTGTCATATCAGTGACTAAAAAGTGTCTCAACTATTATATTTAATTTGTTTCTTTTTTAGAGTCAACAAAGAGAAAATGCTACAAGAACTGGCTTATACAGTCGTCATCTGAAGTTCAGTCATCAGAAACAGTGAGTAGGTATAATGATGCAATTTGTATTTTTTTATTACTGGTATGTCTATAATTATAGAAGACAGTTTATCCATGTTACTGGGTAACTAACATTCTTTATTTCTTTATTTCTCATTTATAGGTTCTTCCATTACCGAAAAGCTGTCTTGTGGAGGACTCAATGGACTATTTTCAGGTTAGTACTGTTTTTCTTTTATAACTTTATTTCACTGTGGTTTTTAATTATTTTATTGCATCATATTAATGTTTTGTAAAATAATTTCTACAGGAGAGTGACAGCTCTGTTGAAATGATACTTGAAAGAGACAACATCGATTTTTCAGAGGGAATTTTAAGTGAACAACCTGAGAACTGTACATCCCACACAGTGGTACAAAATATAAAAAATATTAAATTATATTTACAAACGATTACTTTTACAACTTTTACAGTTATTCATATACTTATTATGACATCATGATTTTGTATTATATATTCTTTCATTTTTATTATATATTATATTATGTATTATATATAATATAGGTCACCCTTAGAACTATGGCAAGCCTTGCATACCCTATATGCTTAGTTACATATAGCTCAGGTAATTCATCTTGTGTAATAATAAGAATATTTATGTTTTGTAGGATGGACACACACATAGCAGAATGGACACACATGGGCAGACACATGACAATGAAGAAGAAAAAAGGAAGAACAAAAATGAAGAAAAAATCTGTTCAGGTGCACGTATTACAGAAACTGAGAGTGTACTTTCTGTTTTGTGCTTTGCATTACGGCATAAATTAAGCAAAACTGCACTGAATGATTTACTTGCATTAATTAACTTGTATTGTCCTGCACATATAAATGCAGTCCCTGACAGCAAACATAAGTTCTTCAAGTTCTTTGAAGGCTTTAATGACTCGGTTGATTTGCAATTTTGTTGTCCAAACTGCCAGAGTTATTTTGGTAAGGAAGTGCTTGCCCAGTGTATGACTTGCGGCAACATCCCTGGAGATAATGAATCACTTATTAAAAGAGGTTCTGTTTTCCTAACAATGTCCTTAAAAAAACAATTAGAAAAAAAGATGGCTGATAAAAATTTCTGCCAGGCACTAAATTATAGATGGTCTCGAACAAAACTTAGTACAGAGAATTATGATATATATGAAATATATGATAGTACAATGTATCAGTCTGTGGAAAATTTTAATGATCCATCAAAACTGAATTTGTCTTTGTCTTGGAATGTTGATGGTGTGCCCATTTTTAAATCCTCCTCTTTTCATATTTGGCCTCTTCAAGTTATAATTAATGAGCTTCCTCCAAATTTAAGAAAGGAAAATATATTGCTTGGTGGACTGTGGTTTGGATCTACCAGGCCAGATATGAATACTTTCCTGCAGGCATTTGTAGAAGAATGCACACTTCTAGAAAGGCAAGGCTTGACTTGTGAGTGGAAGGGACAAAAGACAGTGTTATATGTCTACAATTTAATGTGTGTTTGTGATTCAGTCGCTCGTTGTTTGGTGCAAAATGTGAAGCAGTTCAACTTGAAGTTGGCTGTAATTGGTGTTGCCATGAAGAAGAAGTGGTCCAAAAAGGAAATGGTTATGCAAGAGTGTATGCATTCAACCTTCCAGAACCAGAATTACGAACACACAATGAACACTGTGAGCATGCAGCATCTGTCATCAAATCTAATGATGCTGCACTGCTTGGTGTGAAAGGCCCATCACCACTAGTGTTTTTATCATATTTTAACATGATTTCTGGATTTGCATTTGACTACATGCACTGCATTCTTTTAGGTATCTGCCGTCAAATGTTTACATTGTGGTTTGACAGCAAGTTCCATTGTGATGCAAAAAAATAGATATGGTTGACAATCGGATTCTTGCTATAAAACCACCTACTAATATTACAAGGGCACCACGTTCTATTAATGCACCAAGGTATTGGAAAGCTTCTGAATACAGACATTTTATTTTGTTCTATGCTGTTCCTTGCTTAAATGGAATCTTACCAAAACAATATTTACAACATTTACTACTTCTTATTCAAGGTACATTCATTCTTCTGAAGGACTCAGTCTCCCCAAAGGACATTGATTTGGCTGAACTGTTCTTTAAAAAATGTGTCATTTATTTTGAACAGTTATATGGCAAATGTCATGTGAGTTACAATGTCCACATTTTACTGCATGCATGTAATTCAGTAAGGAATTGGGACCCATTGTGGTGTCAAAGTACCTTTCCTTATGAGGGCAATAATGGCAGTCTACTAAAACTGTTTCATGGCACGCAAGGTGTACCTGAACAAATTGTTAACATGTTTTGCTTATACCAACATGTCCCCATTCTCATGACACTTGCTTTTGTGGAGGGATTAGAAGCCCAGAGCAAAGGTTTTGTTGAACAAATGTTAAGGGGGTACACACTTACAAAAAAATGTGTCCTAAAAGATAGTGTTGTGCTCCTTGGCTATCCACTGATTAGAATGCCCACACCAAGAGAAGCTCACTTATTAAAAGAAACAGGATTGCAAAAAGTACGTAATTGTAAATTCCATAATAGGGCAATCATTAATGGAAATCGCATTCACACAATAACATGTAAAACATTGTTTAAAAGGATTAACTGTGCTGTGGTACTTTTGGGTGGATCAATTGGGATTGTTAGATCTTTTGTTGATGTTGGATATGAGTGTATGACAGCATTTGCATTTATTAATCCTGTTGTCACATGTAACAGCAGCATTGTGACAGATAAGCAAACAGGTGCTACTGCTACTGGAATTGTAAGGAAAGTGACTGTTTCTAATGACATTCAATTGATCAAGTGCTCAGACATCTTGACAACATGTGTTTATTTATGCAACATCCCTGATGTTGTTGACCATTTTTATTGCATCCAACCAAATAAGTGGGAAGTGGACTAAAGTGACAGATCATGATAAAGCTGTTGGATTCACTCTAATTCCCAATGAAATTAATATTGATTTTATTCTAAGACTCTTCTTATAAATGACTCTTCCATGTATCAGCAAAACACTTATAGGTATTTCCTATTGAAACTGTTTTTTTAATAATATATTTGTTAATTCTACTTATATATATATATATTGTGACAAGGATCACACTCACCACCGTTCGTGCCCCTTTAAAAATACGACCCAGAACAATGAAATGGAGTTTTAAGCGCTGGTGCGCTATTTTTAATAAACAAAAAATAAACAATACACAAAATAAACACCTAACTCCTCTTGGAGCACTAACTCAACTCTCAGGAACACCCTGACTAACGCAGGACAGCTACGCTGTTTTCCCGTCCTTCCCAAAACCACAAACTTCAACACACAGGTTTGACACCGCACTTACTTTTTTCTCTCTGGCTACTCGGAGACAGAGCACCTCTTCTGCCTCCTTCTACTCAGCAGCTTCGAGCAGACTGCCTGCTCTCCTTTTAAACCCCGCACCTGGGTCTAATTCCCCAATAACGCCCAGGTGCGGATGATCATTAATAAAACAATTAAACAATTAAATTTAAACAATAAACCAAAAAGTGCATTCTCACATGTTTCTTTTTCAGGGAGGTTTTAACCCCCTCCCTGCTGTCTCTCACAACCCGCTATCTTACACATCCCCCCCCCCATGTCTTTTCAAGACACCGGCCATACCACGGCCACCTCCCTCCACCCTTAAAAGACCACCCAGCCTCAAGTCCAGCAATGTCCATTGCCGCCCTCTTCCACGGGCGGGCTTGAGGATGGGTCGGTCCTTCCGGCGCTGCCAGGAAGGGACCGCAAACCGGCGACACGGGACCCCACCGGGCTAACAGGGCCGACCGAAGTGTAGGCCGGGGCACTGGAGGATGCCGCAGTGGACACAGGTCTTCCCCTGGGAACTGGCGCAGTGATGTCCGATCACCCAGGGGGAGCGAAGCAGCTAACAGGGGGAGCAACAGCGACGTCTGGCAGCAGCCCAGCGACGTCTGGGTGCTCGGGGAGAGCGGAGCAGGTAACCAGGGGCAGAGCTGTGGCCAGTGCTGCAGACTCCTGGGCTCCAGGTCCAGCACAGGGAGGTCCAGGAAGACCGGCAGGGTGTCCAGGAGCAAGGGGTGAGGGACTGGACGCAGCGGCGCCGAACTGGACTGTAGGGGTGGTGGTCGGGGCTGTGGTGGAGGTATGCTTTTCACCTCCTCCCCTCTGGGCTCCGGAAGCGGCGGCTGCTCCCCTCTGGGCTCCGGAAGCGGCGGCTCCTCCCCTCTGGGCTCCGGAAGCGGCGGCTCCTCCCCTCTGGGCTCCGGAAGCGGCGGCTCCTCCCCTCTGGGCTCCGGAAGCGGCGGCTCCTCCCCTCTGGGCTCTGGAGCTGAAGTCAGCGGGGTACCTCTTGCTTGCTCCCACTTTTGGAGTAGCAGGTCTAGCTCTGTCGGCTCCGGATCCGGTAGCCCCCACTCCTGTCTCCACTTCTTTGTCTGCTCTTTCTGAGCAGCGGTGTTGCGACTGATCATTGCAATTAATTCTTTAAAATCCATTTTCTGGGTCGTAGGGATGCCCACACACTCTGCCCGCATTCTCCACCATATGTGACAAGGATCACACTCACCACCGTTCGTGCCCCTTTAAAAATACGACCCAGAACAATGAAATGGAGTTTTAAGCGCTGGTGCGCTATTTTTAATAAACAAAAAATAAACAATACACAAAATAAACACCTAACTCCTCTTGGAGCACTAACTCAACTCTCAGGAACACCCTGACTAACGCAGGACAGCTACGCTGTTTTCCCGTCCTTCCCAAAACCACAAACTTCAACACACAGGTTTGACACCGCACTTACTTTTTTCTCTCTGGCTACTCGGAGACAGAGCACCTCTTCTGCCTCCTTCTACTCAGCAGCTTCGAGCAGACTGCCTGCTCTCCTTTTAAACCCCGCACCTGGGTCTAATTCCCCAATAACGCCCAGGTGCGGATGATCATTAATAAAACAATTAAACAATTAAATTTAAACAATAAACCAAAAAGTGCATTCTCACATGTTTCTTTTTCAGGGAGGTTTTAACCCCCTCCCTGCTGTCTCTCACAACCCGCTATCTTACAATATATATATATATATATATATATATATATATATATATATATATATATATATATATATATATATTTCTTTTAAATAGGTACTAGTAAGTGACTGACTACTGTTTATTGTTACACTTAAGATATAGTGCAATTAACAAAGTCTCACTAAGTGTTTACATAAGTTTCTTCTTGTTGTATCAATTTATTATTGAGGTTGAGTGCTATTGTATCATCTAATTGACACCAAGTGTTTTTACCTCCTTCAGTTATGCTTGTGATACTTGTGATATGTTCAGTTTACTGAACTGTTTACAAATATTATAAAGTTTTTTTTAATAGTAAATAGTTGTATTTATTTTAAGTTTTTTTTTTTGCTTTCAGTAATAAAATAAATAATAATTGAAAAAATGTACCTTAACTCACATGAATGATTTAAGACTTTTTGTTTTTACATACAAAGATGTCATGCCTTTTTTTGTTTCTAAATGTCAAATGTCAAAAACTGCTGATGTGTCTGCATTATGTGAATAAAAACACTTACGTGCATCAACTAAACACCATTGTCATTGATTGTAATGAATTCAAGTAGTTCTTTCATCTTAATGCTATAAACAATGATAACATTTTTGAGGGGATAAAAGCATCTTGAAGAATGTACTGTATGTAAAGGGGCAAACTGAAAAATGTTTTTATCTGATTTATTTAAGTTATTATTTAATTCTACA
The DNA here is from genome assembly GCF_902713425.1 of Acipenser ruthenus. Classification (NCBI taxonomy): domain Eukaryota; kingdom Metazoa; phylum Chordata; class Actinopteri; order Acipenseriformes; family Acipenseridae; genus Acipenser; species Acipenser ruthenus. The sequence goes on along the minus strand of NC_081189.1, from coordinate 97,353,525 downwards.
AATTAAAGTAGTATACAACATTATACTTGGGCAAAATAGGATATTTAGACAATATTATCCTAATAATATTTTATTTGGCACAGATAGGTTGGAGTTTTTGTATAATTCTTTCAGAATATCCCACAGGATACATTTCTCACTCGATTACAATTCCTGCAGGACAACATATATTCATACAGAACACTTATTCCTGCAGGACACCTGCACAATTCCTGCAGGACACCAACAATTCCTGCAGGACACCAACAATTCCTGCAGGACACCAACAATTCCTGTAGGACTCAAATATAAGTCCTGCAGGACACCTGTACAATTCCTGCAGGACACCAAAAATTCCTGTAGGACTCAAATATAATTCCTGCAGGACACCAACAATTCCTGCAGGACACCTGCACAATTCCTGCAGGACACCAACAATTCCTGTAGGAATCCTGCAGGATTTTTTTTGTAAGGGTAAAGTAATGCTAAACGGTTGAAATGAACTTAAAACCGCTCTGTTATTTTCAGCAGGTGTAATTGGTTATTGATGAATGGCGATCAGGGACAGGGAATAACCTACTTTGAATTAAGGAGAATAAGTCAGCTTTAATAACAGGTAGTTGAAGTGAGATATGTGACCATTTGTGCAAGTATTTGAACTATTTTTGTCTCAGATCAAAATACAGTACTGTCTAATAACCCCTTTGTGAGAGGGCGGGGGGAATCCTGCCCGTTACAATACTCATTAATTTGTATCACATCACAAAACATACGTTTATATTATCTCTTTATAGCAGGGACTGTTTCTACTTTACATTTTCTGATCATGCTGTAAATTATGAAGCTGGTAGAGCACAAAGGGAACTTCGATTGCATCCACTTCTTCTGCGATTAGAATTTCTCTCAACACCACCTCCATTTTGGTTCTGCTCAGAACTGTTGTTCATCTACCAAAGCTGTCCACGCTCCGTCTGCGCAGACCGTGACATCAGACGCAGACTCCCGCCTGCAATCTAGCCGGCAAAAAAGTATCGTGAACGCAGCCACTATAGAAGATGGTAAACTCGTCTGTTTCTTCCATATTTGCTCGCGCGGGGAGTTGTGGGAAATAGGGAGTTCCGGATATCACTTTCTCCCTAGCTACGGAATGTAAAATATGCCGCGGTCTCAGTTTAAACACTCTCACGATTAAATCACTGCAGTTTATAACACGATTCACATTGGTTCACAGAGACACATGCTTTTACAAGTCCATGTCATTATGTATACGATTAATGCATTTTTATCGCCAACCAACAACTTCATATTGCCAAAGTCGGTCCTGAAACTGCGAGCTGCTTATTAAGTACTGTATTCAGAAGCAATTGACAGGCGGGCGTAGATATATATATATATATATATATATATATATATATATATATATATATATATATATATACACACACACACATACATTTCAGAATAACCTTGAGATTAAATTTATATATTTATTTAGTGCCATAGTGCTAAATTAATAACATAAGAATATTACTCACCAAAAAGATAGGGCTTAAAGATAATGACACATTCAGCAATTGTATTGAGAAAATGGTTTAGTCATGTTCTGTGATTGTTTACTTAAATATTTTTATATTTACTTAAATATATATATATATATATATATATATATATATATATATATATATATATATATATATATAAACACACACATACACACGCATATATTGTAGCATTTCACATGCAGGCAGAAAGGATGGAGACAACACACTTGATTCACGTTCCAATGCTTTATTTCAGGCGCTAATCTCTAGCACCCGCTTCAGAGACAACTGCTCTGTCTGCTTTACATCATTCCAGGAACAATAACCAGCTTTCAATCCCAACAACAACTACGACCATCTATTTGGTGGTGCAGCGCCCTTTTATAATGTAGCTCCGCCCCTTTATTCTAATCAGGTACCGGAGCTTACACACATCCCATTGGTCCTTAGTTGCAAACCAGGACCAATGGGCACAGACAAACAACAACCAATCACAGGGGGGACACAGGAGGCACCACACGCAGGCTACATTTACACATAGACACAGACAGTTGAACAGCAACTGCAGGGAATACAGAGGGGGAAAGGAACACAATACAGCAGGAATTACAGTACACAACCACAGTAGAAACAGTAGTTTTCTTCCAGGACAACCTTGTACTTGGCTTGATTCATGCGTCCTTCACAAAGACAAATTTGCCCGATTCCAGCCTTGCTGAAGCACCCCCAGATGAGTCCAATTTTCAGATTTGCCCAACACCTGGTCGTCTAATGGTTAGACGGAGACCTGGAGAGGCCTACAAGCCACAGTGTCTCGCACCCACTGTGAAATGTGGTGGAGGATCGGTGATGATCTGGGAGTGCTTCAGCAAGGCTGGAATCGGGCAGCTTTGGCATGAATCAAGCCAAGTACAAGGTTGTCCTGGAAGAAAACTTGCTTCCTTCTGCTCTGACAATGTTCCCCAACTCTGAGGATTGGTTTTTCCAGCAGGACAGTGCTCCATGCCACACAGCCAGGTCAATCAAGGTGTGGATGGAGGACCACCAGATCAAGACCCTGTCATGGCCAGCCCAATCTCCAGACCTGAACCCCATTGAAAACCTCTGGAATGTGATCAAGAGGAAGATGGATGGTCACAAGCCATCAAACAAAGCCGAGCTGCTTGAATTTTTGCGCCAGGAGTGGCATAAAGTCACCCAACATCAATGTGAAAGACTGGTGGAGAGCATGCCAAGACGCATGAAAGCTGTGCTTGAAAATCAGGGTTATTCCACCAAATATTGATTTCTGACATTAGTATTGTGTTGTTTAAAAATGAATATGAACTTATTTTCTTTGCATTATTCGAGGTCTGACAACACTGCATCTATTTTGTTATTTTGACCAGTTGTCATTTTCTGCAAATAAATGCTCTAAATGACAATATGTTTATTTGGAATTTGGAAGAAATGTTGTCAGTAGTTTATAGAATAAAACAAAAATGTTCATTTTACCCAAACACATACCTATAAATAGTAAAACCAGAGAAACTGATAATTTTGCAGTGGTCTCTTAATTTTTTCCAGAGCTGTATATATATAAAAACAAAAATAGATGGGCTCTTTTTTATACAGAATTGTTAGGGTCAGGAACCAACTCCCCAGTAATGTTGCTGAAGCTGACACCCTGGGATCCTTCAAGAAGCTGTTTGACAAGATTCTGGGATCAATAAGCTACTAACAATCAAACAAGCAAGATGAGCCGAATGGCCTCCTCTTATTTATAAACTTTCTTATGTTCTTACAAACAGCCACGCCTGCGTGAAGGTTTCATTTCCGCAAGGAACATTTCTGTTTATTCGGTTTGTTGATTCAGTCACAGCATGAGCCAGATTACTGCAAGGATGATGAAACATTTGTTCTAATCAACATTTGGGCTGACAGTTCAATCCAGAGAAGCTTGGATGGAAACATGTTGAATATTTCTTGGGTCTGTTCTCCTCCACAGTGCAGTAGTGTTGAGGATTGTAGTTTCTGTGATTTGGTATCTTTTTCTGTTCATGTAAATTCTGAATTGTTGAATCCATCGTCTCCAGTTTTCAGAGACATTTCCTTCGAAGCTTAGCTTGGACGGCAGTGGAGTTTCCATTTAGAAAAAAAAAAAATCCAGTTATTTCTTCTGACTTCTGACACCATGTAATGTTTTTTGCTTTGATAAGAGATGCGACACAGACTACCAACTGTCCAGTTCACTTTATTCAACTAAAGGTTTATCACATGTCCACTAGATGGCAGCATAATAACTGCAGTCAGTAACATTTCATTTCGGGGTGCACAGGCTTTACTAATCTACCGCACGACAGTTTTTGTTGTCGTTTATTTTTCAATTGTTGTAATGGTAAACCAATTTATCAGGCTTGTGGCTTATACTTGATTAACTCATGAGCTATATATACTCTCTCTCTCTCTCTCTCTCTTTCTCTCTCTTTCTCTCTCGTTATTGTCTTTTAAAGAAATACTTCATAGTTCAGACATATTTATTGATAAGAATTAGCAAGCATGTGCATGTTTGGCTCAGTTTCATAAAAACAAGCAGGTTTGGAACAATATATATAGTTGTTTCACCATTAGTCTTGGTCACTAACTAACTAACTCATTTAGCGCACCTATCTACTGTACTTACATCCAAGGCAGTTCCTAACAAGGGCTTTATTGTCAGTCATTCTGCTCAATTAATATTTTTTTTTGCACAAGGTTTTGCTTACCCCGTGCATACTTATAACTAGGGCCCTGTGTTTTTTACGACTTGATTTTTAACCTGTAATTTAGTCCTACAGCCCCAAGATAAGAACCTAAGAACATAAGAAAGTTTACAAACGAGAGGAGGCCATTCGGCCCATCTTGCTCGTTTGGTTGTTAGCAGCTTATTGATCCCAGAATCTCATCAAGCAGCATCTTGAAGGATCCCAGGGTGTCAGCTTCAACAACATTACTGGGCAGCAGTGTGGAGTAGTGGTTAGGGCTCTGGACTCTTGACCGGAGGATCGTGGGTTCAATCCCAGGTTGGGGACACTGCTGCTGTACCCTTGAGCAAGGTACTTTACCTAGATTGCTCCAGTAAAAACTCAACTATACAAATGGGTAATTGTATGTAAAAATAATGTGATATCTTGTAATAATTGTAAGTCGCCCTGGATAAGGGCGTCAGCTAAGAAATAAATAATAATAATAATAATAATAATACTGGGGAGTTGGTTCCAGACTCCCACAATTCTCTGTGTAAAAATGTGTCTCCTATTTTCTGTTCTGAATGCCCCTTTATCTTATCTCCATTTGTGACCCCTGGTCCTTGTTTCTTTTTTCAAGTCAAAGAAGTCCCCCGGGTTGACATTGTCTATACCTTTTAGAATTTTGAATACTTGAATCAGATCACCACATAGTCGTCTTTGTTCAAGACTGAATAGATTCAATTATTTTAGCCTGTCTGCATACGACATGCCTTTTTTTAAACCCGGGATAATTCTGATCGCTCTTCATTGCACTCTTTCTACAGCAGCAATATCCTTTTTGTAGCGAGTTGTCCAGAACTGAACACAATATTTTAGATGAGGTCTAAGTAATGTAATGGATCTCACTGGGCACAAATATATATTTAGTCAACAGAAGAGAAAATATTGTTTTTTTAAATAGATTTCCAGTTTCTGGCACCGATCCCTGAACAGTATAGATATTATAACCATTTATTGGAATCTGGGCATTTGATAGATTCTGTAATATATATAAGCTGTGTTTATTTATTTTTTCTTTGTTTTGTTTTTAGTGGTTTTGTTTTGTTCTTTGAACATAATTATAAAAAAAGGTTGTTCATAAGAAGCCCATAAGTGTTACTTATATGTGTATGAAAGACAAGTAAAATCCATTCTCAATTCTTGTGCATTATATTTTGCTATTAAACCCAAGCATCGTCAGTTAGTTAACCCGGTCGTCTTTCATGGATTGACGTTGCTTTGTGAAAATGTGTCCATATGAATGAACTCTTCTTGCAGCATCCATAGAATTGGTAAAAACTGATATATATTTTGCTAAATTGGGAAAAGCATACCTGCCAACTTTTGAAAACACCAAATCAGATTTTTTTTTTTTTTGTGCGCCGGCAGGTGCTGAATTATATGAGACAAGAGCATACAACCCAAAACAAAAGTGACTTCACTGGAAAGTGTGAGTATTTCCAAGTCATGAAAGGGGGCGTTGTCCAGCTTGTGGAAAGACGTGTAAAAAATGGAATCGGATTAACCACTGTGCAAAAGTGTGCACAAGCAACCATGTTCTTGTAGGAGGTGTGACACAATTGAATTTGCAAGACGCATGGCCTGTGAATTTAGACATAAATCAAAATATGATAAAATTCAAATTATACCACATTTCCATGAACCACATAACCCGGGTACGTGCTCGAGTTGCCCCCCCCCCCCAGCTCAGTTTCCATGGCTCCAAATTCTATCTGGTCCGACTTCACTCCTTAGGCTGGCCTGAATTCTAAAGTTTGAATTCGGGCTGGGAGGAAATTACATCACTAAATGTCAATCAAACATGTTGTAGGGGACGAGAACATACCATATAATGGGACATTTTGGCTGGTATTAAATTCGCCGGATTTGCTACCATGGGGGATTTTTTGAATTGGCGGTTTTCACCAAGCATGTTCGTTCACAAAGAAAAATGCAACACAGTTTTTCATTTATATTTGTAATTCCAAAAACATTCAAATAAATGTTTACTTAATGAAATCTGTCTGCTAAAACAGTAACTTGTTATTAGGGACGAGTCACGGTATCAAATTTTGACGGTATGGTAACCGTCAAAAAATATACCACAGTTATCATCGTACCGCGGTATAATGTCATTTTTTTGTAATCCGTTTTTAAATGGCTGTTTAAAGAAACACACTCAAGTCAAGTACATTTTTAACAAGAAAAATGACTTTCATTTAAAGTTTTAAAACAAATACAACACACTGGTACTACAGTTCTATCAGGCACCAACTGGAAGTAGTGTTCACTCACACAGGCTCAGCAAAATATGCTGCTTTTTATTTTAAATTACTGTGGAGAAACAGCAAAATATTAACATTTTCTGGGCTCAGTCTGGAACGATAGGGGGTAAGGATGTGACCACTGCAACTGAATAACCTCTTCATCTTTATCAGTCTGGACGGCATCCTATTAGTTAAGAGAAGCAAGCGTTACCTCGCAATAGCCAATCGAGTGTGTTTTAAGACATGCAGTGCCCGCCTACTGATCTCTCAGCAGAGTGCAAAACTTAATGACGAGGTGACGGCACCTGCAAATTTTTTATTTTCTTTTTGGACTGCATGTTAACAGCAATGAACACAAAGGAAAGACGAAATGTTAAGGTGGGTGTGACAGCGTTACAAAGTTAAGCGGCATCTAGGGGACTTTTTTTTTTTTTTTTTCTTAAATGGTAATAAAATTGTATTCATTTTTTAATACATAAAACCAAAATCCCTACAACACTATCAACTCAAGGAGATGGCAACATCTTTAAAAATACTGTTTAAAATAAAAATAATACAAATGCCTGTAGCATCTTAGACTTAGTTATATTGTAGTGAATAGACTTTTTGATGATCTGAATTGGTGTGTGCTTACTGCTTCTCTTGACCAATACAATATTGTTACTTCTTTGGTTTGGTAAATTAATAGGAAGGCAGTGATGAAAAGTTACAGTGCCTTGTGCTTGCTGATATTTTGAGTAATTTGTGTTTCGTTTACTGACAATCATGTTTGCTAGCGATCATGGTTTAGTAGGGTGGTTTATATTAAATATGACATCACTTATTTAATAGCCTACTCAGATAATCTCACGCATGGCAGTTTTCAGAACTTGAGATGTCTGTGTTCATTAGTTCTAATGAACACATTGGCTCACCGATGGACAAACAGTGAATAAAAAAAATAAAAGCAGTTTCTAAACCGTGGCAGTTTATACTGCGGTTTACCGTAAAACCGGTATACCGACATCCCTACTCGTATAGCATCTACAATGTCACTGCAGCAACATGGAGAACAACAATAAGGTCTTCTAATCAGTTACAGTATTTGTCATCCTTATATGGCTCTTAATTCTTCATTTTAAGAAAAGCATTTGCAATCTGTCAGTTTTAAAACTTAGCAATGGTTCACAACATAACACAGTGGAATGGTGACAGTACCACGTAATTGGATTGCCACGTGTAAAAACTTTAACAATATAAAGCAGTAAAGAAAATGCTTTAATTTGCTTCAAAATAATTTCAAACTGGTTAATAGACTAGCACGCACTTGTAAAATCAGCACGGTTTTATTAGGCGCAGAACTAATTTATTTTAACATTTTGTTTTGTTTATGGACTTTGCGATACCTGCAATACGTGTCTTCAGTAACAATAGCAGTATCTACAACATATCGAAAATAAGAATCAAACATTTTGTTACAGACTTTCTAACAAGTCTGGTATAAACCATTTTGGCTGTTATTTAATTAAAAAAACCCACACAAATGCTTAAAACAGAACAGTCCAGTAGCAGGCACAGTTTACAGTGCCTCTGGATTTCTGATCGCATCAGGTCAATTCCAGATTTTTTAAATCCTTTGATAGAAATGTCCGGTCTACTTTTAATGTTCTCAAGCAAATTGTCTTCATCACTTCCGTTCTCATATCCACTTTGACATCTGAAACATGATTTCCCTTGTCCAGCGCCTTTAGCCTGTTCTGCATAACAGTCTGCCAGAGGACGGGATCGCTACGAGCACTGTATGCAACCATCTGAATGTTGGAATATCATTGGCTAATAAACCAAAATATATTCTTGTGGCAATGTGCCCCCGCCCCTGTGTGCATTTGTGTGTTATATGTTGTATGTTGCGTGCGTGTGTTAATGTTGGTGTATAGTCATTGGTACACGGGATATAAACGGGTCTGTGTTTCACGTGTATTTAAAAAGTGTAGATTTATATTTAGGCACGAGGAGGGCACAAATCACTTCACGTGCTGGTTAAATGTAATATGTGAGCACTGGGTTGCACAGAATTAATTCACGTGCTGGGATTCAAGTGAATAAATAATTAGTAATTGAATCCCAGCACAACAGTATATATAGACACGTAGCATTCAGTCAAGGTTGGGTGTTCGAGAGTGGAGAACGGGTGAGGAGAAGGAGGAAAGTAGTAAAGTAAAATAATCTCTAGAAGTGTTTGTACTCACCGTGTTTGTTTGTCTCTCCGTGCACCGTTTGTTAAGTGTTTAGTCCGTTTTTGTTTGTCTATTTATTTTGGCGCAAGTGCCGTGTCCTGTTTTGTCTGTTCAAACCTTTTATTTTCTGTTCTGTTTATTAAATGCTGAGCGCAATCACGCGCCCAGCTTCACCAAACCACACATCTCTGTCTGTTTATTTCCTGCTTCTGGTCTGACGCCACCCACTCCGGCCGTCTTTGTGACACGTGGTGTCCTGCGTGGGATCGACAGCGCCTCCAGGACTCAGGCCAGAGCAGGAACCGCATTCTTGGATTTAAAAAAAAAAAAAAAAAAAATGGCAGAAGACGCCATCAAAGTGCGGGACTGGATGCTGGAAAATGCTGGGCAGGAGGCCCAGTCTATCCCAGTAGTCGTCCGGTTCCTGCAGTTTATGGATAGGGAACGATGGGAGGCTTATGCAAGGGAACAGACCGTAAGCACCTGGGAGGAAGGTGTGGGGTTGGTCCTCAGCTACCTGGAGGCAATTATAAGTGGAACAGCAGCCCAGGTAGCAGGTCCACAGCAGAGGAAGAATGCCTGCTGTCCCCGTCTCCACCAGCAGAGGAAGAATGCCTGCTGGTTTTGCGTCCACAGCCCGAGCGGGAGGAGCCAGAGCGTCCACAGCCCGAGCGGGAGGAGCCAGAGCGTCCACAGCCCGAGCGGGAGGAGCCTGAGCGTCCACAGCCCGAGCGGGAGGAGCCTGAGCGTCCACAGCCCGAGCGGGAGGAGCCTGAGCGTCCACAGCCCGAGTGGGAGGAGCCTGAGCGTCCTACGCCTGAGTGGGAGGAGCCCGAACGTCCTACGCCTGAGTGGGAGGAGCCCGAACGTCCTACGCCTGAGTGGGGGGAGCCCGAACATCCACAGCCCAAGAGGGGGGAGTCGGTGCGTCCACAGCCCAAAAGGGAGGAGTCGGTGCGTCCACAGCCCAAAAGGGAGGAGTCGGTGCGTCCACAGCCCAAAAGGGAGGAGTCGGTGCGTCCACAGCCCGAAGAGAGGGAAGTCGAGGCTTCCACAGCCCCAGGACCCAAGCTGCCAGCAGAGGGAGAATGCCTGCTGGTTCCACCTCCACCAGCAGAGGGAGAATGCCTGCTGGTTTCCCCGTCAAAGGCGGAGCCGCACCAGTTCCCTGCAAGAGAGGCAGAGCAGCACCAGTCCCCTGGAAAAGGGGGAGACTACACGCTGCTCCCACCTCCATCGGCAGGAAACTACACGCTGCTCCCACCTTCACCGCCAGGAGCAGAGGAGCAGGAGCTGCCTCTGCCTCCACCACAGGGAGTACGGAGCCCCAGAAAGGGGAGCTGTCGGCCACGAAGAAGGGGGAGGAGGTCTGGAGACCACCAACCCCAGCAGCAGTTTCGCTGCCGGAGATCGTGGGGGAGGTCCGGAGACCTGCTCCCACTGCAGCAGTTTCGCTGCCGGAGATCGTGGGGGAGGTCCGGAGATCTGCTCCCACTGCAGCTTCTTCGCGGCAGTACTGTGGTCGGAGCCCCACCAAGGGGAGCTGCCGGCTATGAAGGAAGGGGGAGAGGTCAGGAGACCAGCATCCCCCGCAGCAATTTCGCTGCAAGCATGGACCAGCATGCTGTCAGCCGTGCCACTACCGGCAGGGGTGCTGACAGCATTGCCAGCCATGGGCCCACTGAAGCCTCCCTTCCCAGCCCGAGACTTTGTCCTGGACTGCTGGATTTTTAAGGGGGGAGGTGGCCGTTGAGGCCATGTGTGCTGTGCCGTGTCCTGTTTTGTCTGTTCAAACCTTTTATTTTCTGTTCTGTTTATTAAATGCTGAGCGCGATCACGCGCCCAGCTTCACCAAACCACACATCTCTGTCTGTTTATTTCCTGCTTCTGGTCTGACGCCACCCACTCCGGCCGTCTTTGTGACAATTCTCCACCAGAATATCCCTTTATACGGTACACCAGTTTTACTAAATAAAAAGATTATAAGGCTTTTCTTTGTCAGATGCTTTTTCTTTATATATAGATGATCATGTAGTTATATAGAGCTATGCATATGTACTACGTGAAACAAATGCAAAAAAAAAATATCTGGTTGGATTTATCTTTTAAATCGTTGACAATTTGACTAAAACTGTCTGTAGAAGTCACGTCTCGACATTTAACTCGCAAGTATTACTGGGGGAAATCGTTAGTATTTCCAGCCCAACTCATGTGATAACATGAGTAACTCAGAAAAGCATGTTAACATCACCTTATTCACCAGTTCAAGTATTAGATACAGGGGTCCAGGCAAACGTAATTCCGGAAGAAATCATAAACATGATTAAGAGCAAACCTATTAAAATGATAAATACAAGGAGCCGTCTATCTACATATGGGGGAAACAAACTGCCAGTTAAAGGGAAATATGTGCTACCCTGCAGACAAAAGAACAGCACGCACATGTGTGAGTTCACTGTACACTCACTCAAGAGTCATCGCATCTCACCACACTCTACAGCAGATACCACTCACTGAAGAGTCATCGCATCTGTGGCAAAGTGGTTAACAATGTGCAGGTGCAGGTGATCAATAAAACAGACATACAGTGATAATCCAGGTGCAATGGTGGTTTATTTTTAAATCCAATTGCCTGATGACAAACAGCAGTAAATAATAAACAATGATAATGATAAGCAATACAGCGGCGTGTATTGCTTTATTGTAATCCACGGGTTTGGTCCTGAAATAATAAACAGTCCCGTTCTTTAAACACCCACACGAAACACAAACCACATACACAAGTCCACAGTGAGTGCTAAGGTGATCGTGGTGTAATTACAATTCTCTGTGAAATAGTGAAATGTTTAGTGTCCGGGTTTAGTGCTGGCCTTTGGCAACAGCTCTGGATCGTGTTAGCCGTCTAAATAACAAACAAGTACAATTTAGACACGACAAACAAAACACTCACGGTTCACAACACAGTACTCCTTCCGGTTAGCGTTAACCATTACAAAGGAACAGATCACCAAGTTCCGTCCCCTTTTGTACCATCTATCATGACCCCTTGGTTAACGAGTGCAACAGCTCTTCCACTCCGTGGCTGCCACATCGCTTCCCTTCCGGGAAGATTTTGTGTACCGGAGCTCCGCCCCCCTTCTGGATGACCAACCTCCGTCTAACCCTGGGAATTAATTGTCTGGCCATCCAGTCCAGGGCACAGCGCCCTCACAGGTTGGGAGGGCGATGTATCACCAAGAATCTTTTTTTTTTCTCCATTTCGGGGATACAGGTACTTGAGACTTCCTCTTGCCATAAACAGTGCACAGGAAGTATTTCACAAGTGCATTACCCAGCTGTTTGAAGACCTGGAAGGAGTTGTAACCTACACTGATGCTCTCCTAATCTTTGGAAAAGATTAGAAGGAGCATGATTTCAGACTCAGACAGGTATTGGAGAGAGCAAGACAAATTAACCTAAAGTTCAATGCTGAGCAAAGGAGGAGGTTAAGTATCTGGGACACACACTCAGTCAGCAGGGAGTGAAACCAGATCAGAGCAAAGTACAAGCCATTGCAGAGATGGAAACACCAAAGGACAGGAAAGAGTTCGAGAGATTTCTAGGAATGGTTGCTTACCTGGGAAAGTTCATTCCACACCTATCCAGCTTAACAAACCCACCCAGAGAACTGCTACAAAAGGACATTGCATGGCACTGGGAGACAAATCATGAAGATGCAGTGAAAAACATAAAGAAAACACCAATCGACAAGCTGAAACCTCAGTAAAATACTATGATGTGTCACAGCCAATGAAAGTATCAGTTGATGCCTCTAAATCAGGATTAGGAGCAGTACTGCAGCAGAACAACTCATCTGTAGCTTATGCGTCAAAAGTCTTAACAAAAGCATATGCCAATTATGCACAGCTAGAGAAGGAAACCCTTGCCATAGTGTTTGGTTGTCAAAGTTTCCACCAGTTTATTTATGACAAAGAAACTAACACAGAAATAGACCACAAACTGCTTGTGTCTATCTTCAAGAAACCACTATGCAGCACCACAGCAAGAATACAAAGACTGTTGTTGAAACTACAGCCGTATCAGCTGACATTGACACACAAGCACGGGAAAGAGATGTATGTGGCAGACACCCTCTCCAGAGCATTTCTAAAGGAAGATAATGCTGACATGGATGACAAATTGGAGAAGGAACTCACAGCACAAGTACATATGATAGTAACCAACTTCCCTGTAAGTGGACAGAAACTGGAGGAAATCAAAGCAGAGACAGAGAAGGACAACACCTTTGTTGTGACGTCTTTGTGGTGATGTCCCCGGACCATAAAGTTGACACACAAACACAGATACTGTGAGTTGAAGTGCTGGTGCGCATATTTATTAATTCAATAAGAGTACAATAAAAGGTTTGAACAAAACAATATCGTAACACAATACCTCCACCCAAAACAAGTATCGTGCTGGTCCTTATAGCACAAGTAGCAATTGTTATTTTTCTTTCTATTTCTTTTTGCTTCTCCCATCTCTCTCGCTCTCTCTCTTCTTCAATGCCCACCCCGTTCAGCAAACGCCGCAGGTTTTTATACATGTGGTCATCTCCAGATTAATAAATTTATTACTAATCTGGAGATTACCACATTCTGCACAAGAGTTTTATATCTGCGTGGTCGACAGCCAACTTGTTCATAATGAATTCGCTGCCGACCACGCATTCTCACGAGATGTCTGGCAGAGACAAGCTGCTAACAATCGCCCCTGCCAGACCACAGTTAACTAACACAATACATTTAAATAATTCCCCACAGTACAAACCCAAACAATACATTTATTAACTAAGCCCACAATACTACATTTATTATCAGGGCTCTTCTGCCCTGCCACCTATCTCAATACAGGGCTCTTCAGCCCTGCTACACACTCAAAACAATTATTCAGAACGGATGGTCCAATAATAAGGAAGATACTCCAATGGCTGTAAGAGAATACTGGAATCACAGAGATGAGCATAGTGAGACTTGCTGATGAAGAATGAAAAGCTGATAATACCAAGTTCAATGAGAAGGCGAATTCATCTGGGACACATGGGAAATGAGAAATACAAGCAGAGGGACCGGGAAGTAATGTTCTGGCCCGGAATGTCAGGTAACATTGAGGACACTGTGTCCAGGTGTGACACTTGTTTATAACTAGGAACACACAGCACAAGGAAACACTTGTTCCTCATGAGATCCCCGCGCACCCATGGCAAATCCTGGGGACAGACCTATTCTCATGGCGTGGAAGTGAATATCTGATAATAGTGGATTACTACTCCAAGTACTTTGAGACAGCTCGACTGACAGATATAAAGAGTCAGACTGTAATCACTTATACAAAATCTATACCAGGAAAATCTATACATGGAATTCCAAATGAAATAAAGTCTGACAATGGGCCACAATTTACAAGTGATGAATACAAGAAATTTGCAAGAGTGTGAGAATTTAAAACACACAACTGTATGAAATCCACAAGCTAATGGCTTAGCAGAAAAGACTGTACAGACTGTGAAACAACTACAGAAAAAACCCAGAATGGATGGGTTTTCCGTACCTCAGTATTCTAGAATATTGCAACACTCCCATTGGAGAATGTGGCTGCCCAGCCCAGATGCTGATGAATAGGAGACATCAAGCTAAACTAGTGTGCTCTAAAAGACTGCTAATACCCAAAATACACAAAACACCAGCAGAATTCAAACAGCAGTTGGAAGGAAATAAACAAAAGCACATTATTTTTTTAATAAACATTGGAAGGATCTGCCCACACTCAACATAGGAGATGCTGTTTGAGTTCAAAGATACATAGACGGAAAATGGAATCAACGTTCACACGTTGTGGAGACACCAGAAGGTCAAGTTCTGAGATGCAACTGCAGACAACTAATGACAACGAGAGTAAGTACAGGGTGAGTCAGCAGATGGAATCCTGAAAGTGAGCTGTAAGTAAGAAGGGAAGGATCCACAACTATAGCAAGCCAAATTATCGTTTAGAGATATCTCTAAATCATTTCCAGGTATCTCCAAATCATTTCCAGATATCTCTAAATATTTTAAGATATCTTCAAATATTTAAAGATATCTCAAAATGATTCCCAGATATCTTTAAATGGAGCTTTAAATTGATTTAGATATCTTTATTTCATTTTCAGATATCTCAAATTGATATACAGATCTCTAATTGATTCACAGATATCTTAAAATTAATTTTAGATATCTTAAAAGCTGCACAATTAAAGATATCTGTAATTCAATTCGAGATATCTCGAAATGTTTTACAGATATTTCTAAATAATTCAAGATATCATAAAATGCAATTTGAGATCTCTCTAAATGACAATTTGGCTTGCAATATACACAACAGCCTCAGGGACAGGTACACCACAGAAAAGAACAGCTCCAACAGTAACTGAGCAGATCCAATCTGAAGATCAAGCTGGGGTCTCGGCAACACTCAGTACATCAAGTGGAAGACAAGCCCAGAAGCCAGCAAGATACCAAGACTAGGCAAATATAGCAGATCAAAAGCAGGTGCTCTTGAAGTGGCAGAATAATCCTCTCAGCTGCAGGAGTACTTGGTAGTCCACCCAAGCTCCTTAGATAGCCAGAATCTAACGTTATAAATACAAATTAAATTAGAATGGCCAGGCTTACAGAGCTTTAGTTGAATAAAGTGAACTGGACAGATGGAAGTCTGTGTCACATCTCTTATCAAAGCAACAAATATTACACACCCCACTTCCACCCCTGCAGTTATTTCACCTAACCCAAGAAACCCCAGAGTAGTACAGTAATATTTAACCTAGCACCAGAGTACAATAAAGAAAATAAATACAAGTCCCTCAGTTTATGTTTTATACATTATGATTTATAAATATACTTGTGGTCAGACTGTGGTAAAATCATCTTCTCGTAATCAAAAAGTTGGCAGATGTTTTACATAAGAAATCATGATTCCTGTATTTATTTCCACGCAGGCAACTATGAGGAGCGAATACATGCCAGCACACAACCTTTGTTCACGTGACCGTGTTAGACGCCTCTATCAGGAGGCAGTTCCCTCAAAAAGACAACATGCTCAGTTATCTGTGCCAGGGTGTTGCATGAATTGTTGAGACTATTTTGTTGCTATGGAAAACGCTGAGTGACACACACTTACCTGTCGAATA
The DNA here is from genome assembly GCF_902713425.1 of Acipenser ruthenus. Taxonomy (NCBI): domain Eukaryota; kingdom Metazoa; phylum Chordata; class Actinopteri; order Acipenseriformes; family Acipenseridae; genus Acipenser; species Acipenser ruthenus. The sequence continues at coordinate 97,337,571 of NC_081189.1, read as the reverse complement.
GATACATCTGCATCGCTGTCTGGTTTCTGTAACCTTGCGTTTTTATTTTATAGGGCTGGACAGTTTCAAAACAATAAAGCCCTCCACATTTTAGAAACACATGCAAAAATAGTTCATTTTTATTATTGAAGAATAAAAACACAATCTTGGCGTGACTTGAGGTGTCTGTAGCACTTGACTAGTTTTTACACATTTAAAAAAGCCAATACATGTTAATAATACCAGCACTTTAATTTGACTTTGAAAAAACTTTTTTTTTTTTTTTTTAAAAGAACTCATGAGTATTATGGACTCTGTAACATTTTTCATTTGTTTACCTGAGCTACAGCTGCATTTATTACAGCTGGTTTTATTACAGCTCATAATAATAATAATATAGTGAATTACTGTTATTGGGAGCAGTTTTATCATAACCAGAAGAGGCACGTGTATTATTTGGAGTAAATGTAGATATTTGGTGTCACGGTGTGGTTGTTGCTGTGTTAATAGAAATGAAAGCAACGGCGAGAAATCATTCGTGAAATAGGCGTGCTACAGCTTTAAGGGGTGTTACAGTAAATCTGAACAGAATGAGGAAGTGTAGCAAAACGCAATAGGGAGGGACGAACGTACGCGGACTTTACAACAGTTCCAAAAGTTAAAGCAAGACGCAACAACCACCACCCTCTGCTTCTTGATTCATGGCTCCAACAACAGCGCAGATAGTTCCTCTGGGTAAGTCACAATTTCAAAAAATAACAGGTAGTTAAACGGACTTGTTTAGTTTTGTTTGGTCTTTTTACCAAAAGTTTGACAACTGTGCTTTAAGACTAGTGCAAACTGTGGTTTAGTTCTGAATTCCTTCTTGTGATTTAAAACAGACCGTTTTGGGTTATTTAACTTATATAATAATGTCCATAAACCACAACTTGTATATGTTTTAACAATTTGAATATCAAAACACAAAAAGTGTCCAAATGCGTAGTAATTCAAGCTGAGCTCACCCAATGCCCCTATTGTTACTAACACTAGTGATACTCATTGTACCGCTTAATTATACAGTAGTTTAATTCAGTTGATACCGGTGTATTGATGGGGTGGTTTTTGATGCAACTTGTCAGATGAGTCAGACAGTATCTTGTCAGATATGACACTTGTACGTATGTATGTGTGTGTGTTTCATTGCCATTAATTAATGGATAATAAATTAGTAAAAAAAAAAACAACAAAAAAAAAAACGCCGTCATTGCAATTAATGAATGTTCAGAATTCTATTGGTCTGAGGTGTATTATGAATAAAAAGAAGTTGCTGCATTCCTAATAAAGGTCGGTTTATACTTCTCTCGCAGACAAAAGCCGTACGTCAGCTGCAGACACTTCCACGCACCAGGACTGAAGCACCCCCGAGTTCGCAGAGTAGCAGCGAAGTGGGTCATAGCTGTCGGTCAATAGTTTCAGCCAGTCTGCGTTACTGCCGGTGTCGACTTGTGACTAAGGGTTGACAACAGGCTCCACAATCCCGCGACTTTTTGAGACGAGACTTTAAAATTGCCCGTCTCATGAATGACGTTAATGTGTAAATTGGCTCTTATATGTTTTTATGAGCAGCAAACAAGTAAAACTGGTCAGCTATTCTCATCATCAGACGTATTGAACAGCTGAGCAACTTTACCGATTTGATGGGGAAAGTAATTGCATACAGAAAATAAATAGCGACGCAAATGTATAAAGAATAACAATAATACAAATACAAATACATTGTATTCATTATTATTGTTATTATTATACAAGTGGTTGCTGCGCATGGTAGCCTATGTAAGCACCAATATTCATTTCAGCAAATGTTCATTTACGCTTTTATTCCATTCGGTTTAGAGGCAAGTTTAAAATCCAGTTCTGTTGTTCATGTTTATTGGGTTCTCTACCGCGCTTCTATGGCTTGCGACTATGCGACAAATGTTGGATTTTTTTTCAGCCTCATCCGATCATGTGCGTTTTGCTGTCTCAGACACACAAGAAAAGGCCTTACGACTTTTCAAAAAAGACGCAGTGCGGATGGTGCCATTCCGACCGTCGGAGACCACATACTGAGAACAGAAAATATTTACCACTACTTTTTTCAATGGAAGTAAATATTAGTAGATATTATCACCCAAGGATGCACACATTTAAGATTTTTTATTATTATTATTTTCATATTGAACATGGTTGTAGAACACTGCAGCTTACTTTTACTGTAGGCGATATATTCCAATAATATATATAATCTCATTTCATGTTGCATAGTACATGTTGTGATATAGCCCAGGTATATTAGTGAAGAGGAAATGGCATGAAACAAAAACACTCAACTTTTTTGTAAACACCTTTCTTTTGCCATTAAAGTTTTAACTAAATGCTGGAGAAAAAAAAAAAAAACATGCTGGTAAATACTGCTTTTGCAGCAAATCTAAGCAGTATATTTGATTAGAATTTGGATTTTCACAAGGAGAAACGTTACACCTAAACAGAAATGAGGGTGAGACATATCCCAGGAATTGGTACACTTACTGTAGTTTGCTGCAAAAAAGACACAGGTGGTCAGTTTCCTCATTCATGAGGAGGACGTGTCAGAGAAAAGCATTCACCATACTGCTTGTAGATTTAAACCACCATACTGCTTGTAGATTTAAACTTTAAGAACTCAATAAGGATCCCCAACCGCGTCAACTGGCAAACTCCCACCCAGCTGGTAAAAACATTTCCCAGTACAGTGCCATCAGAGTTGGAAACAACACATACAGCAGTACAATAAATAAGATCTGCCCTTGTTTGCCTGGGTATTTTCTCATGTGCACCTTAACCTTGGATGTAGTTGTGCTTGTCACCTTTAAGATCATTTGAGTACCTGGAAAATTATGGAAACTGTTTTTATTGACTGCTTTGTAAGATAAGAAGTAAATCCGTGTCAGCTAAATTAATATAGTCTGCTTAATTCAGCCCCCCCCCCCCCCCCCCCCCCTCTGAACTTTGGATTCATTGAATGGTCTTGTCTGATTTAATAAGTAAAGTTTCAGTAGCTTGAACAAAGGAAAGCACAGTACTACAGTACAGTATGATTCACAGCGCAGTGAAACTATAGGATATGTAAAGAATAGGCTTTTCCATTTGCTAGCAGTTCAGAGGCCCCATTTCCTTAACCAGCTTTGGGAGAATGACTCTCTTTCCTGTTTAACTACATCTGTATCAAAATAATGTGTCATAATGTTCAGTATTACTGTAGGAATATGAAAAATATGTAGTATGAGGAACATGTAACCGTTTTACATGTAGGTAAACCACTAAATCCACTATTTCATCAGCAGTCCACTAGTATGTCCAAATCATAGAAGGGCTCCTCAGTATCTCTCAAAGGTACAGTGTAAACCTTGAACTTACAATGCCCAGCATCAGTGACATTAATCTCTTGTCTTCGTTGTAATTACAACATTGAGCATCATGCTTTAGCGCAGGGGTAGGCAACCCTGGTCCTGGAGTGCCACAGACACTTCTGGTTTTTGTTTTACCCAAGCCCCTTAATAAATTAATTGATTTACTTGCTCTTATCTGCCCCCTATTTTACTGCATTTAATCCTGTACTTCAGAGTACTGTAATCTGCCAAGTGTTTAATCTGTAGTATTTTGTATTTAATCATATACTGATGTAACTATCACTGACACTGTTATCTGCTGTATTATTGAATAGTATTTTGTCACACTTGTACTTGCTTGAACCAAAGTCATTGTATTTATCTTGCTCTTAATTTTTATTACTTGTACTGTGATACTTGAAATGTATTTGCTTACGATTGTAAGTCGCCCTGGATAAGGGTGTCTGCTAAGAAATAAATAATAATAATAATAATAATAATAATAATAATAATAATAATAATAATAATGATTGGCTTAATTGGTTAGAATTACCATGTGTTCCAGGTATTTGGCAATTGACAATTAAGAGATACCTACAAAACCTGCAGGATTGTGGCACTCCAGAACCAGGGTTGCCTACCCCTGCTTTAGCAGCATGAAAAAGTAGATCACCAGACCTGCACTGTGTCCACTTGCACAGTTTTAAGACTGCAATACAGACAGATGGATGGAAAACTACATATAACATACTAGTACTGTATTCCCAGACCAGGTCTCATCACAGTGTAATACGTGGCGCTCTGTGTAATAACTTACTGCACCTTTAAAGTAACCAAACTCCTTTTACAGTAATAGGTATATTCCAAACATCTGTCAGCTGGAATACATTTGTTTACACATTTCTGTTTTACTGAAAACTATCCTTGACTGGAATGCAGCACCAAGCCCATATCCAATCCAGCAGGGTAACATATAAAACAGCATTCCTAAAACAGTATGCATTGTAATGTGGGTGTGCCATTTTAAAAGGTTTGTTTACAAAATGTTTACTTGATTGGCTGTTTACTTCCATTTTTTCCTTCGTTGAAACCCTGTTGGCTTTTATAGTTTGTTTACAGCTCCTCAGGGTTGTTTAATTAGCCGACACAACAAAAATAACAAACAATACAAAATTTGCTTTAAAAAAAAAGAATAAAACAGAAATAAAATGCACTATCTATGTATTTATTAACATAATGTAATCGCAATATTACCCTCCAAAGAAGCCATTACCAGAGATTATGGACAGGCAGTATGCCAATACCTCAAAAAAACTGTCATTATTTTTAGTAATTATCTCTTGTTTTGGGTCTTATTGCTCAAATAGCTGGATCAATTTCTAAAGACACAAAATATTTTTTGTTAAGTGTTAACATTTAAGACCCTCTATCTTCTAGACACACAGTTAGTATAGAGCAGGGATACTCAATTATTTTAGTGAAGGTTCAAAATTCTTGGTTACAGCAAGGTCAAGGTCTGTAGCACATTCTCACTCCCATCCCCATACCAACAAACACCACTATACAAATATAGTTTTACACGTGTTGTTGGTTTGAGAGTTTTAAAGGAGTTTTTGGGGGAATCAAAACTGTCTCATTTTCACTAGTCTGCCTTCTTTACTGATTTGTTACTGCAGGAGTTCTTTCCTGCCATAACCACAGAATTGTACCTTACGTAGTTCTGCTTTTTAACTAGTAATTGTGCTTTCATGAAAGGGGATAGAATATGTATAAACAGCATACCGTTTTTTTTCCTGAGTCAAGTGTCCAGCAATGCACCATAAAAAAAACTGTAAATCCTTTGCAATTGTGAATTTCAAGAACTGTGAAACTATATAAAGTCTCTGAAATGTAAACATCTAACATTATGTACATCCAGCTGTTCATCATTGTGATGCAGAGCACTCTCCATTGCCTGACGAAGTTTCTATTTCAAGTTTTTTTCAAAGCCACATTGTTTGCACAGGTTCTACAGGTTTTGTAACAGCAGTTAGCAAACCACAGTGGCACAGACACTGCAGACTGAAAAACTAATTTGACCACTATTGTTATTAATCTCCAGCCATGGGTAAATCTTCAGCCAGTTTGCCTGAAAATCTATCTAACTTTCCCTTCACTGACATCGCTTATTTGTGCTGTTGTATCACCAAGGCTGTATCTAAGCCTCTAGCCTAATGTGACAGAGTTTAGAAAACAAATACCCTGAATATTTATTTATTTATTTATTGCCAAATTACCCTTTGTATTTTTTTCATTATCAAAGTTTGTTGTTTTTAAATTGGATTTTTTTAATACCATTTTATTTTTACAATGGAAAAGCGACCTATATTTTATTTTTGTAACAATTAGTGTGTTTTCACTCAGAAAACATTGATTTGTGTTTGTTTGAATTAAAACTTCATCAACATAATAGGCTCTGTATTTCTTTTTTGTTGTTTTAAGAATGAGTATGAAATCACCTTGGTGCCCTTGGGTTGGATTTATGTATTGCCCCCTTGAACTGCCTTGGTTCCCCTGAATCTTCACACCCAACGAAGGCAACATTGCCTTGCCCTTGATGACCTTAACTCATGCCCTGCAAGCTTACCAGAAATCATACTGAATTGTCCAAAATGTTTATAAACCCAAAAGTAAATTAACAAAATATTAACTGTAGTGAAATATTCATAGGATAAACATCACGGATGGCTCTCCAATCAAAATGCATTTCACTAAAGCTCCAGGCCAATAGAGATACCTTTTATTATGAGGTCCAGCATTTCAGTATCTTAGATTTTGGTTTCGATTACCGTATATACTATGATTTTAAAGCGCAGAATTACCGGAGAACATACTAAATTGATTTACTTAAAGAAAAATGATTTCATTTACAGAAGTTGATGAGTTGACAGATCTATCTGATGGTGAACTTCTTCACATGCATACGTCAAACAATTTGGTGTAAAATCATATCCAGACACAGTATTTATAAAATTCTTTCTGATCCTAGTGTGGCTACCACTGATACTTTTACAGTTTTTAGGTAAGCGATCACTAAATTACACTTATGGAGACATTTCTAAGAAATTTATTTGAGTACATTTTAAAACTTATTTTATACATTCAAACTAGGCAATTGTAGGGTATATTTCATCTTAGAGTGAAAACATTATTCTCTTAATAATCTTCAGCCTCTTGGCTGTTTAGTATACTTGTAGATATTTGTCCCAGCGCACAAGCCGAAAGTCAAGTTATGTCAGTCAGATCTCAAACAGGTCCAATGTTCACCGGAGCGGAAGGGTTGAGATGTTTCTTTATTGCAATTACTCCAGTATGATAAGTCTGTGTTCAGGAGGCTTCGGCACTGCTCATCTGTTCTAGTTGCAGATATGTAATGTAGGCTAGATGAGCCAGCTAAACCAAAGGGAAACTTGATCCAAAAAGATGGTGCTGGCTCTTATCCCCCGCCAGAGATGAGTGGCGGTCATTCGTACATCACACTTTACACATACCAGATTCTGGGGATATAGGGAAGGTATGTCCATTAATGTGGTTAATGAATTATCAAACTGTGATTAAACCTGTCAGTGCTAATTCTTATTTTATACTGTAATACTGTTGATATAGATCATGGTCATCAACCTTTTCATAAGACTGATAGTGTTAATTTAAAATTTACAGCTTTGGGAGGGGATGTACTGTATGTTACTATTAAGAGCAGGCAACTTGAACTGAAGCGTAGCTCTTGAACTCAGGTCAATTAACCTTATCTAGACTGTCAAAAAAAAATCAAGACTGTTAGCCAGGCCCGGGTGTTCTGTCTGCAGACTTCTGGATATCACAGTGAGATGGGCCACCACACTGTCTCTAAAACCTTATTTAGAGAGCAGATGTACTTTCAGGACAAACCTAGATAGACAGCATGACTGGGGAGCTGCCAAATAAATTACCAGATAGAAATAAGTCTTGGTCCAAGTGCTACCAAGTGGAGAGGGAGTTCAAGTGACGCAGCAATTATTATGGCTGTATATTTCTAGGTTTTCGTGTTTTATAGCCTTATGGTGTTTTTCATCGCTTGGTGAAGAAGCTTGATCATTGATAGATATTGATAGTTTTTAGGAGCCTGTCTGTATTTCACACATTTTTACATATAGGCCCAGGCAAAAGACTAAGGTAAAACTTTGAAAAATAGGAATCAACTTAACTAAATTTAAACTTCTCCAAACAGTTGAGCAAACATTTCATCAACATCTATTTTTTATTTTTTTCATGATTTAATTATTCAAAATTAACTTTTAAAAAGCTAAGTGTGGTTTCTTCAGTTGTTGTATATAATAACACTTCATACGAAGGGATGCATAGTATAGGCCTACACCTGCAAGATGTAATGGAATATACTGTACTGGGCGCACACCACACCTGTCCATCCCTTTGCTTATGTGTCACAACCTACGTCTTTAAATATACTGGTAAACACCCATCGAAGTTATGTGAACATGAAGAAATATATATTCGCAAAAGTTACTGAGGATATTCAAATGTACTGTAAGCCTTCATTTCCAAAAGCAGATTGGATGGCCAATTAAAGGCTTTGTCAGGAACTGTAATAATTCTGTTTTTGCACATATTACCATTTCTATCAAGTTTTCTAGAATGTATTAAACCTAAGACCTGAAGTTAGTTCGCTACTTTAGATTTTGTAGATTATATTTGGATTTGTTTGTGAGAGTTGTGTGCAGTAGGAAAGCTTTTGAAACCCAATGCCATGTAAATGTTAAGATGTATTATTATTATTATTATTATTTATTTCTTAGCAGACGCCCTTATCCAGGGCGACTTACAATCGCAAGCAAATACAAATACATTCAAGTGTTACAATATAAGTCATACAATAAGAACAAGAAATACAATAATTCTCAAGTGTGACAAACCACAATTCAATAATACAGCAGATAATAGTGAAAGTTACATCAGGATATGATTAAGTAGTGATAGTTACATCAGGATATGATTAAGTACAAAATACTACAGATTAAACACTTGGGAGATTACAATATTCTGAGGTACAGGATTAAATGCAGTAAAATAGGGGGCAGATAAGAGCAAAATAAAGCATATTTAAATGAAGGGTGATAGTGTCCCAGGATACAACAGAGGAGTTCTACAGGTGCTGTTTGAAGAGGTGAGTCTTAAGGAGGCGCCGGAATGTGGTCAGGGACTGGGCAGTCCTGACATCTGTAGGAAGGTCGTTCCACCACTGCGGAGCAAGGGTGGAGAAGGAGCGGGCTCGGGAGGCAGGGGAGCGTAGCGGAGGTAGAGCCAGTCTTCTAGTGCAGGCGGAGCGGAGAGGTCGAGTGGGGGTGTAGGGAGAGATGAGGGTCTGGAGGTAGCTGGGTGCAGTCTGATCAAGGCATCTGTAGGCTAGTACAAGAGTCTTGAACTGGATGCGAGCGGTGATCGGGAGCCAGTGGAGCGAGCGGAGTAGTGGAGTAGCGTGGGCGAAGCGAGGTAGAGAGAACACCAGGCGAGCAGTAATTTGTCTAGAAAGTGTAAATGACAAAGCAGGGCTTGAAATTAACTGCAGCCATGTGCCACAGTACCCTTTCCGCTACAGCAACTAGAGACGCATGTACACACCATAGTAAGTGTTTGGAGCCAAACAATAACACGATTATGTGATTTGCATGGTTGTCACATCAACGGGAAGAAAACAACAACAAACAAACAATGAACACGACCCTTTCAAGCACATGGATTTGTACTGCTCATAATAATGGCATCTCAGAAAAGTGTCCTGAAAAAAAAAAGTAGAAGGCCTTGCACAATTTGCAGAAAAATTAGCAAAACTGGATCATTTTTTTCAGCAGGTTTTCTTTCCCCATATTTTAATTTGCAGGTTTATTTACAGGGATAAATCAAAACACACATTCATAAAGAAAATAAGTCTAACCCACTCTTCGGGGCACTAACTCACTTCTTGCGTCCCTAACTAATATTATTGTGTGGCTAAGCTATACAATAAGAAAACCAACCCCTCAATGTACAGGTTTGTATCATCTCCGGATAACTTTCCAAGGTAAGTTGTGTTTAAAATTAATTACATCTAATTACTTTTAGTATTCTGGTGTTATTTTTCCTTGTTAATTAGTTCTCTTCTTTTCCAAAGGTCCGTCACTGTCTCTTTGGCACCTCCCAGGTTATCGTCGTTAGTGCAGGTAAGTGCTCCAGTACTCGCATTCCACCCTCCGAGGACCTCTGCTGGTGAAGCGTGGAATCGCTCTCCTTTTGTTTTACAGTCGTTAATAAAACAATTCCACAAGTACTGTTCACTGCGTTGTCTCCTTCTTAAATAACTGTTGTTGGATTGTTTATCACAGTCACAGGTAAGTATAATGACTCTGACCATCTGTACTCTTCTTAAACCTGGCCTTCAGTTTGTCTACAGTCTTTGTATTATAAACTGCTGTCACTCATCTCCTCTGATGCAGTGTGACAGGGTACACCCCACCCCTGTGTGTGTGTTATTTTGTATTTGTTATATTATTATTGAAAGCATATTGTTTAATTTGTATAAAACACAAATGTTTTGTTACTGTTTTTGCAGCATGGATGGGGTTAAACTTCCCCATCCATGCTAAACCCGTGCAGAATGTGACCGTCTCCAGATTGATTCATTCATTTATTTATTACTAATTTGGAGACGGTCACATGTATATAAACCCGCAGCTTTGGATGATTGGGGAGTATGTTCAGAGGCGGAATGAGACGTGAGTGAAAGAGAAACTAAAAGAAGTCATTACAATTGCTATTCATGCTGGGTTTATACCAGCAAGATACTTGTGTGTTCCGTGTCTGTTTGTCTGTCTGTTTTGGCCAACGTGCCTTTTTGTTTTGTTCTGTTTTAAACTTTTTATTTATTAATAAAACGTGCCGCAGCGCCTTCATACCCCAGTGCTGTCTCTGTGTGTGCTATTCCTTCCTGGCCTGATGTCGCCACACATGCCAGCCTGTTCACATGTGGTGTCAGATAGTGGGAAACAGCGCTCCACAGACTCAGGCCAGGAACAGTACTGCAGGGACACAGTTGTTTTTACCAAAGTGGAGGACACAGAGGTGGCATGCCCGTCAGAGGGTTGAAAGCCGAAGGGGCTCTATGGTGCCTGGTATGCCTGGAGTATGGGCACCTTCCGGAAGTACTGATGCATAACACATTTTTTAAAGTATGGATTCAATAAGAGCACACATTTTTGTGGTCTTATAATTTGTAATAGAGAAAGCTACCTGTATTTAAAATTACAACTGGCCTTGGAAAAACACTCTTCTTAGCATCACTGATTGACTGATTAGCAGTGTTTGGAACCTTCTCATTGGTTTGAGATTTGCCGTCTTCACTAGAGTTGTTAATTTAGTAACCAGGTTAACATGGGAGTACACGCTCAATATAATTTGTCTGACAACATATTTAAATAATATGTTCTGAAAATAATAAAATGCTGTCTCTCGCTTTTTTATTTTTTATTTCATTGTTCAAGTTCTCAAGTTCCTGTTTTGTGTTTTACAGTGAATGGGACGACAGGTGTCCCAGCTGGTGATGGGAACTCAGGGTCACTTGCTTTTGTGCTGGTGCCAATCTTCTTTATAATGGGCCTTTTGGGAGTCTTGATCTGTCACATTCTGAAAAAGAAGGGATACCGCTGCACCACCGATGCTGAAAAAGACATTGAAGAAGAAATAAAAGTAGAGGAAAAGACAGGTAAGAAGATCTCATTTCATTTGCAAGTAACTACGACTGGCTATCTTTTGCTGGTCAAGGATTTCAGTAAAGTGCATAATTTACAATGGAATTGCATACTCTGCTGCCCCACATTTCTTAGATTTTAGCTTGGAAGAAGCTTAAAACATTTTCTGGTAATGCATTTCTGTGAGACTGATTTTCTGTCAACATTTCTCAGATGGCTTTTTATCAATATGTGGCAAGACAGGGGGGGAAATAAAAGTACAGGGAGGTAAAAAAAAAAAAAAAAAGATTTGTCTGAAACCTTTATTTTTCTTACTGTCTGCAATAGCTGTTGATGAAGGGGAGGAAATGTCTCCTTGACTGTGGTCTACGGGTGGGAAAGGAAATGTTGTTTTAATAAACCATACCCATAAAGGAAGCTTGCATAAGTTTTCAAATCCACCATCGCCACAACAGCTGCTAGTATTTTATTTAAGGTTTCACATTTTGAATGCTATGAAAACACTTTGGGCCAAATCTAAGGATACCCTTCACTTTGACTGTGACTTAAGATGGCCACTGCATTGGGGTCATGTGACTTTTTGGTTCCCGGATGATAAAGACAACGCTTCAGAGTTATTGGCTTATCGGTATACATATCATGTGTATTCTGTTATCCCCTAGGTCAAGTTCAATCATGGGTGTCGTACAAGAATAATGAAGTCTTTTGTGCCAATTGTTGCCGCCACAGAGTCAAATCCTTATAACTTAGAATCCATTTGAGATCAGCGACTTCATATTTTCAAGGTTATTTAAACCATGCATGCTTAATCCACTGTCATTGATAATGATAATGTCTTCAGTAGCATTATGGTATTATAAAGGAACCTCATTTTTACCCGATATACAGTAGGGACACTACAGGTTTATAGGCATATTTTTGTTTTTAAATAATCAATTGCTTTTTAGCTGATCATTAAATTTAAATTATTTATTTGATCTTGCCTACTGCAGTATGTTAAGAAGTAACCACATGACATTTACCCCCTATACTCCTTAAGTTATAAACCTTAAGTTAGTAATGTTTTAAAATCGGGTACAAAGAAATTTCTCTGGTCCTCTCCACCCTGTCTTCCACCTTATCCTCCACCTTATACTTGCTCCAAAGTCCTTAATAGAGCGGTCCAAAGTCAAAGATAAGCTGTAAATCTTCAGCTTTGGTGAGTCAGCCTAGCAGTCATTATCTTCTTAGCAGGATAAAACCAGTATTTGTCATGTGGAGGGTGCTTTCTGTGGCAAGTACTGAGGAATCGCATGATTTAAGGAATGAAGCTTCATTATTTTCCACATTTAATCAACATCCTGACTGCAGTGATGCACAGAAGTTAGCCTTTATGGCAAGTTCTGCAGTACTTTTATTTATGTTAACATATCTGATCTCCAAAGCTAAGAAGGGAACAGCATTGCTTGATTTGAAATGGTAGCTTTTCCAGAGAAATACTCTCAGACCAGAATAAAACCAATATCATACTCTGTTAAATTTACAGATTTACAGATTGTACATGGTGGAATACTTTTAGTTTTAGATTATCTTGCCTTGTGGACATTGTCCCACCACATTATTATCCCTGGGGATAAAGAAGAGGCAGTCATACATGCTGTATGCAGAGCTCCAGGCAAACTTTTTGCTTTAGGAGTCAATGGCTCTTAGGCCAGAAATGTTGGCCGCCAAATCCAATTGTTGGGTGCCACTTTTAAGAGCAAGTTGGTTGCTTCCATATTCAACTGCTTAAAATTCAATAAAAACATTAAAATGATACAAAAACAGAAATGTAATGTTTGTACTCCCTAGTTTGCGGCCTCATTTTTCATCTATGCTCCTCGACAATGACTTGCTCTGCTTTCCCTGTCCTCCATGTGATCTGCTGTTCTGACGCTACACCTGTCCTCCATGTGATCTGCTGTTCTGACACTACACTTCTGTTCTCAAGTGCTGTTGCTGTAACCGTTCTTCTTCTCATGCTGTCATTTTACATTTTTGGTTCTTTTAAAAGTGAACTTCAAATTTCTTGCAGTTCTGCCTTTTGGCAATGTGTTCCTTAACTCAGCCCACTGAACTAATTTGAATTTGGCCTTAACTTAAGCCTGTGAACTATATACAACTGTGACAGGGTTGGCTGATGTGGTAACATCAGGCCAGAGGCAGGAAGAAAAACACCTGGCCCAACGGCCACCTCCCCCCTTAGTCCCAAAGTCCTGCTTCACAGTCCCGGAACATGGGCAGCAATGGGCCAAGGGTGGCGGCCACGGTGGGAGGTCGTCCTTCTACCCCAACAGCTGTAGTGGCCAGGCCGACTGCACACAGGCCAGCTCCTCCGGCCAAGGTAATCTTAGCAGCTGCCCGGCTGCCTGTGGAGGTGGTCTCCGGACCTCCCCCCACCCCTTCTTTGTAGCCGTCGGCTCCTTCCTCTGGGGCTCCGGCCACATTATCTCCAGCAGGGAAAGTGCTGCTGGGGGAGCTGGTCTCCTGACCTCCACCCCCCCCCCCCCCTTCTTCAAGGTCGGCAGTTCCCCTTTCTGGGGCTCCAGCCACACAATTTCCTGCTGCCATGTAGGACCGGCAGCGACCGCTCTGTTCCTCCTCTCGAACACCCACCCGAGTGCAGAGAGCTGCAGGCTTATATGCAGGTGACCATCTCCCGATTAGCAACAGTTAATCACTTCATTAATTCGGGAGATGGCCACCTTCTACATGAGATTTTTACTATTGGCAGAGGACGAGCTGCCGACCTCGCCTCTGCCAGAACACGTTTAAATAGTAAAAAAACCTACAGCTTTGCTGTCATATTTATAAATACATATTATTATTATAAATAATAATAATAATAATCATCATAATAATAATAAACAAATACAAAATAGTACACCTGCACAGGGGTGGAGGGATACCCCATTCTAAAATACATTTAAATCAAAACAAATACATGTTACAGCAGGGCTTTGTCCTGCCCCCTTTTCATGTGCAGGGTTCCTAGCCCTGTCACAACAGCTATCAAATATTTCTTCTTATTTACAATCTGAGTCAGTGTCACCAACAGTTAAAATGTCTGCATCACTTGGCCAGGATGTGTAATTTGGTCTTCGTTACCTTTTACCTGAGGAAAGCCAGTGCTTAACACAAGGCTCTGGATCAAACTTTTCAAGGGAAGGGCCCTCTGCACTGATTCTCATAAGATCAACAGTTGCCACATTAAGTGAGTTGCGTAGCTTGGATTTAATTTGGTTTTGCGCAGAAAATCCATGTTCACATTGTGCAGCTGATATTGGCAGCACAAGCATGATTTCCACTAAATCTAAAAGATTTTTAAAATTTGTGCAAAAGGGTTCTTTTGTTAGACCTCCCATTAACTTTAGGATTTATAGGATTTATCGATAAACTGACCTTTGACTAGTATATTAAGCATTCTCCATTCTGGATGAACTGTATCAACATTGCATCCATTCTTTGCTAAAAGGTCACTATACCAATTCAGTAAGACTTCTAACTGTGCATCACCAGTCCACAAGATCATCAGGCCCTGCATCATGGCAGAAAATTGAAAAACACTGAATAATTTGGTTTCCTCCTGAAACCCTCCCCTCACTGGAAATCTTAATCATGTTGCCAAACCTGTACTCAAACCCCCTAACTGATTTCAACAGTTTTTTCAGTATGTGTCTTTAGGTTATTTTTAAAAATGTGATGGGTCTTTTGAAGTTTAATGTCCTGAAATGTAATGCTGGTAGATCTATTGCTGGTACTCTGCCCCTGCTGCTGTCTAACTGACCCTGTTGTGGATTTTACTCTGGTTGGGAATCCACTTGCTGCAAACATTTCTCTAGTTTTGACATTTTTTAATGGCTTTTCGCAGCAGCTTGGGGAATAATTAGACTATTCTTTTGGAGTGTAAGGCTAACACTGACACCTCTGAGAAGAGATCATGTAAAAAATGACAAAACTACAAAAGCAAGTTTTTTTCCATTTTCTGTACAACATGCTTTTTGCTCTTCCCTTAATGTCTGCGTTCTTGGAAGTGGAAGCAAGGTGCTCCATGTGGGGGTGCACAGCAGTATATTGTCCCTGTCCAGTAGCAAGATTCTCATTTGATTGCAAAGCATCCAGACAATGTGAGGTAGACAGCACTGGGTCTTCACAGCCGAAGGTGTCCTAATTGTACAGCCTAACTCGGCATCAATTGCTTTCAACCTACGCTTACTTTTTGGATTGAAGTGGTATGTTTTCCACACCAATTGCAGAAGGTCATATACTTTCTCAATCATTGAAACTGATCATTGAGTACTTAACATTGCTAATTCAATCCTATGAGGGAAGCAATGAAATTATATAATATACTGTCCAATCTTACTTTTCAAAGAGCTCCTACCTCCCCCCCCCCCCGTAGCACCCATATTGACACTGGCACCATAAGCTTGTCTTGCCACCAATCTGAACATTCATTGTCAACTTTTCCAAGCAAATTCTTGGCTGTGTAAGATTCCTTGTGCATGACAGTGAACTAGTTCAGCTAAGCCTACCAGATGATTCACTACCACACCTGCAGAAACCTACTTACAGTACACCATCACATGTAATTTGCACTGTGAACCCCTTTCAATAATTCACCTCTTATTTCATCAGCAATGACTGCAATGAACTCAGCACATGCTGTATCATTGTCTTATCTTTTAGATACTACCAAACCATTGTTCCTCATTAGCACAATCTGAGACTGAAATTTAGTGAATGACAGTTCTTCTACTGCAATCATATAAACTGCACTGAATTTCATTTTTTTTTTCTGCATTCACTTCAGTACATGCTCTGGCTATCAATGTCTGGGTTAGCATACACTCTGCAAAAGCATTTCTATGCTTTCTGCTTTCACTGGGCCTTTTCAAAGTCTCTTTCTTAAAATGGTCAGTTCCAGAACTAAAATCAGTTTTCCCTGCAACAGCTGGCCCTGCTTTAGTGCAAAACTGGCAATACATTTTGTGTTTTTCATTTATTGTAAAGTTAACTAGGGAAATTCTTGAAGTCACAAACTTTTCAAAGGCCGTGCTTGCTTTTTTGGCTGTGGAGGTACATCGTCTGAATCGGAAAGATGCTGAGCAATTATTAAGTCATCTTCAACAAATTCTCAATTTTCAACACTAACATAGTCTTTATCTACTGTAGATGCAGACTCTGCAGTACTACTAGTGCTAGATGCAGATTTTAGTTTCTGTACACTATCTTAATACAGCACTTCAGTTCAGTATTTTTTGTCTCAGTTCTGCTCCACATTCCTCACACTGACGTTTAGTCTTTCATATTCGATCAGACTGACCTTCTCACGCTAGTTTAAAAGGCGTGCCCTGGCATCATAGCTAAGGCTGCGATTTTGTCACGGAAATCATGAATTTTAATAAAGTCAATGAAATCGTGGAAATGGATGTAAAAACACATTTTATTAGGCACGTCCTTTTATTTCCTTTGCGACTGGTAACATCAAAAATAAAGCCTGACATCCCTAAATTGGTATCTTCGAAGTAGTCCAACATGTCCCATTAACAGAACATCCAACTGGTAAGTAATGCCTTGGTTTGTTCAGTCAAGCTATTTATACATGCGATCAAACACCCACAGGCTCTCTGGAATGAAACATTCCTGAATGTTGTGCTACATAACAATACCATGAATCATTGTATTTTGTTTTTGTAGAAAGCTTACAATAAATTAACTTTGACTGATTAACTTTTGACTGATTCTGAATTCTAAAAAAAAAAACGTATTACTGTATTAGTTTTCAATCTGGCCCTGCCAGCAAAAAGTTGTGCACCACTGCTCTAAAGCCTGATTCATACTTCTGTCGCAGATCAATGCGACATGTAAGGCACAGACAGACTATAAAAGCTGTGCAGATTCACTATTTGCTATAGGAAGGACGCATCGTGTCGCAGCCCTTTTGACTGCACAGTGTGGTCGCAGCTGTTGTTTATACTATAAGTTCAGACTGCATTGGAGAAATGGGGTACATTGACATTTAAGTGAATGTACTGAGTTTGTACCTCTTATACAAGAGGTTTAAAAAAAAATCGAGTGACATCATTGGTACATTTGTCCTCTCAGCCAACAGAGAACCCCAAACATTAATTAGAGTAATGCGGGGATGTGACAGTGAGAGATTTTAAGTATTTTAGAATGACAGGTGAAAGCTGTGATGATCTGTTAACGCTGTATGCCTTTCCAAAAAAAAAATGCACATCTCAAGATTGAAGATGATGTAATTCCAACTTGTCGCACAGGGTCGGAGACCAGAAATGACGGCGAAGTCTGAAGTATGTACTTTAAGTGGTGTACTTCAAAGTAACATTTTAGACTTATCCGTAGTCAAAAGCAATAGTCTTTATATTATTGGTTTTGGTATACTATTTAAAAGCTCTTGTGTATGCTGATGTAGCTAAAACTACATTATTTGGTGACCTTTCCGTTAATTATATATTTTTTTGCCGTATCTTGCCTGTGAAATGTACAAAAGATGACTGTCAAAATCGTGGCCTTAAACATACAAAAGTAAATAAATAATATATATAGTGGGAGATTGCACTATTGGTGTTCTCGCTAATCAAAGCTAGCGAGAGGCAGTATTTTTGTGTTGCAGGCGCCAATGGCGCGTAACCCCAAAAAGACAGTTGCAAAAAAAAAAAAATGTTGCCCCTTTTTAGTCGCAGTCTGGAGCCCTGTGTATGTATGTGTGTCACACTTCACATTTTTCCATATATCTAGAGAACCGCTTATTCAATTGTCATTAAACTTGGAATTAACATTATTTAAGTTATTGAGAAACAGATTATGGGCATGTATCAAGCCGTCTATCTGTTCATCCATCCATCTTACGTTACTTAGTGAGAATCACTAAGCATTTCACTGTTAATTCTTAGTTTATACTATTCTGCAGTGGCAGTGATGGCTTGTGTTCCAAAAAATGGGGAGGCAGAAAAAAGGCAGATGGCAGCAGCAGAAGAATCTTCTTACAAACACTTTTCATATCTTCTAACAAATTCGGCTGTTTAACAGTTAGCTCTCTGCTGGCCAGTGGAGAAAATGGGTTTGTGTTACACACTGCCAGAGTATGTTTAAAAATACACTGTATACTGTATAAGGAGGCTGTGTGGTCCAGTGGTTAAAGAAAAGGGCTTGTAACCAGGAGGTCCCCGGTTCAAATCCCACCTGAGCCACTGACTCATTGTGTGACCCTGAGCAAGTCACTTAACCTCCTTGTGCTCCGTCTTTCGGGTGAGACGTAATTGTAAGTGACTGCAGCTGATGCATAGTTCACACACCCTAGTCTCTGTAAGTCGCCTTGGATAAAGGCGTCTGCTAAATAAACAAATAATAACATTAATAGAGCATTTAGATTTACTTTGTAAAAAATATTTTCTAAACCAAGTTGTTAAGGTAGGCAAAAGGCAGACAAAAATCAAGCACATCATATCGACTTAATTAGCTAAACTTCAATAAATAACCAACAAAATAACTATAAACATATCTATTAAATAAAAAGGAATCAATGCAGCTAAACTTTAAAGCTATGTATATATTAAATATAAATATATAAAGTGTATTTATTTCATCATTTTTGAGTAGGCAGTGAGTAAGATGGAAATAACATACAAATATCTGAAGGTTTGCCACTATAGGCCCCAGGTGTAAAATACATAGCTACCTTTTAATGGATTTTTTTTACCTGGTAAAATAAATAAATAAATGGATTGTCAGCTTTTGTATAATCCAGAGGCAGCTGTACTTTCAAACCAAAAAGACCAAATGGCTAAAAGCTCCTACTTTTCAATTTCAGTCAATTACTATTGAAATGCTGTTGTATGTAGATTAGTTTGTTAACGTGAATCAGCTAAATGAAATGTGAAGGGTAAATATTGGTAAAGAGACCAGTAGTATGCTTTCAGTCAACATCATTGTCAAGGCATGGCAATTGAAATCCACATTTGCTTTCATAATAATAACGTTATTGCTAAATTGTTCCCTGTAATGTGATATGAAGCATGTCCTATTGATAATGTTCTGATATTAGGATACACATTTAACAAAACAAAAAGCACTGGGTGGAAACGGAATATAAAATCTAGTTTAGCTTTCGACTTTTATTACTTCGGTTCCTAAGGTACTACAACCACATTCATTTAAAATGCATGGTTGCATATGTGATGTAGCCATACAGTATCCAAGTAAAGGAGTAATGCCAGCAATCTGGCCTATGCTGAACATCACTATACTGTAGTTATCTTTATATTTTACTGCATAAATGAAGTAATTAATTGGAGAACTACAGATCCATGACTCATTTGTAATAAGAATTATTCACCTAGTAGCCAAACACAGTACATCTCTCTAGAAAGCATTCTAAATCCAACGTTCTTTGGCACGGGTCATTCCATATGAATAAAGCTTTTGAGAATACTCATCTATGTGGAAAAGTTGTTGATCCTTTTTTCAGTTTTCCCTGACATTGAAGCTTCATCTGTTCCCCCCTACGTGTGAAGCAGATGACAGATTTGCAGTTTTGCTGAGTCAGGGCTGGGCATTGTCACTCTATTTTGTTTTGCTTGTTTGAATCGCTACTACTGGAGCTGGAAAACAGACACTGCTATAGTCCTACGCCTCTTCAAATATGAGGACTGTGTTTGCTTCTTAAGGGTCCAGTTTAACCCCTCAACATTACCTCACAAATAGAATACCAGTAACCCCTCTCCCTTCTACAGTACTTAAGTACTGCTAAAAAACAAAACAATTGAGCCCCCTATTTTCTAGTTTAGAGTATAGGGCATGGGGATGGTTCTTAGTGCCTTTGGGATGTTACATACGGGGTTGGGTTGGGGGGGGGGGGGGTAGAAGCATGGGGCAGTAGGGTGAAGGGAGTAAGATGCAACAGAATAAATAAGGGCATCCACTTGTGTTCAATATTACGGGAACTAAGTCATGTAAGGACATAGACATGTAGACGTGTGTTACAGTGCATATAAAATGCTCAAACTGGTCTGACAGCCGTTACAGACAAAAGCTGGAGTCAATACTTTGTGTTGTATATTTTTTTGCCAGGATCTTACAAACCACTGTAATGTTGAACTCTCTATTTTGCATTTCATTTAGGTACCCTTAAACTTGAATTTACTAGGGCTGCGTTCGAAGGTTCGTTCGCTAGCCAGAAATCCGAAGGTAGTTTTTTAACCGATCGCAGGTTCGGCAGGTGGGTTCAAGCACTGTGTGCTTTAACAGAAACTCTTTGACAATGTGTAAATCACACATGAAATGTCACTTGCATGCAAAAATGGGATCTTTGGATTTGTATAATGCATATTACAAAAGTTGTAACTCCACAGTACTTGCACGCTTCAATTGTACCTTCTTTCCTTTGTTGTCTTCCACAACAAAATCCTTGTGGTCACAGGCATATTCTTCTGGTTTTTTTTGTGTTTAGACATTTTTTTTTTTACATTTCACAATTTGCAATTCTGTTTAAATTCCACAAGCGTGTTTTACTATCGAACAGTAATAGAGCTTTAAATCTCACGAGCAAGAACATTGTAACATGTTTGCAAGATTTAAAATCATCCAATAGGAATGTAGGAATTTGCTGCCACTCAGTAGTTGGGGTGGGTTTAAAGTATACCTAACAAATCGATGTGAGATACAAGTCAGGAAGGAGGGACATTGCCCAATTGTTTTTTCACAGGGAAACCGGTCAAAATGTGAATTGAGAACCATTTCTAATGTTTTTCCAGTGTTTATTGGATATACACCGATTTCATTTTTTTTTGTAATACTACACACGCAAGCGTATACGTTGCACTGGTGTATTAGTCTCTCCCCATTTTTTAAGGGCCCCGCAAAAATGCCTAGAAAATCAACTTATTCAACGTTTTTTACGGTATATATAATGTCCAGTTAAGATTTATGAACAGTGGCCTTAGAGCCCTGACGACATGATACCACCGGGCCACTGTTCAAAGGATCCCAATGTAACCCAAACTCAACCCGTAATACACAACCACACGCACACTATACAATAAGTTCCACAAAAATATATTTTATTCACACACAAGTAAAATAATAAAACAATGCACAGCAGTAAATATTGAACCTCTCCAGAAGGAAGATACACTAAAAAATCTAATAAACAGTGCTCGTCCTACTTTAATAAATATTGCACTGAATAACCGTTCTAATTAAAACACTAAATATAATAAAAATCCACAATGCTGGGATTTACCCAGGCAGTGCTCTATACAATGGTTAACCCAACAGTGACCCCAAAAATATGTGTATTGCCCTGAGACCCCTTATTTCCAAATCACTGGTCCCACAATATATTTATTTAAACCATCTTTGCAATACTCTTAGCCAGAAGGCTAAACAAAACAGTACTTGCACTTCATTTCCTTCAGTACAATCTCCCCAGTTGCCAGCTGGTTACTTGCCAGTTTCATTCCTTGTTCTCTTCCTCATTGCCAGCCTTGTCCCCCAGGCCAGGTCGGCTCCTCCCCTGTTGCGCTGTTCCTTTTGAATACTTCTAACCCAGCGTTCAAAGTGAAAACGATACACTGTCCTGCTTCTCTGCAGTTGTTGGGTTTTTCCAGGGCCGTATCACCTCTCCTTCTTTTCCACAGTGCATTAATTTAGCAGTGGCTGCTGATGTTCTGTTTCTCCTTCAGCAGGCAATAGCAAAATGATATATTTTACTTTGCTGTACGAAGTACAGCGCACATGCCAGCAGCCCTGGCTCTTTAAGTCACTTGCTGATCTGATCAAACATTAATAATCCCAATACTACTTGCTGCCTAACTGTGTTACATATACATCTGGAATAAACACAATAATACTTCCCACTGTGTTGTAGCAAATTGGGTCATATCACTCTGTGCATGAAATTAACAGAAATGGAATATACAGAGGGGGGTCGTAACTTGGTTTCTTTTCACAAACTCCCCCACTGACAAAGAATGCTTTTAAAAAAGAGTCAGAAACTAAATGCTGGTCAAGTGGTTTATCTTCACCATCGCAGTGTCTTGCCTAGAGAAGGCTGAAATCAGCTTTGAAAAGAGCCCTAGCTCTTTGCCCTACGAGAGACGGGACACTGCCTTGACCTGAAAGCGGGTCTTGGCTTCTCTGTTGATGAAATCAACAAGCTGATCTCCATTTGAAAATAACTATTTGTTTATTGCTTACCGATACAATACAATGCGTACTTCAAGCAAAGTACCGTCTTCTTTCATTGGAACTTCAGATCCAGAGAGAGAAGCTGCAGTGTTCATCATCAAAGAAGACTGACTTCTTTGTTGAAAATTGATAAGTATTCAACATATTAAATACTTCATGACTCAAGAAATTAACTGTAGCAAATGCTATCCAGTTAGTGGATAAACTGTTCTAGGAATAGAATATAACTTCCTGTTTTAGAGTGTATATGAAATGTATTTTGTTTGTTGAAATGTGGAACTCAAAAGAGTTGCCTCACACATGCAGAGAATTTGATCATTGTCCCATTTCTGAGTTAATTTGAAAATATCAATTGAGGTTGAATAATGTAGTTTGGTAGATCATGTCTGAACTAAATTAACACGGTAAAACTAAATTAGGTACTGCAATGTTGGATTCTGTTCTGAATGGGAAGTTAAATTCATTTTTGTGCATTATGATATGACACATGATCGATTTACAACGAGAAACGAGTATTGAAAATACTAATGCAAAGTAGACACTTTGTGTAATCAGCCATAATTAATATTAGTATATTAACCATGTATGCTGACAATGTTATTGTCGTTGTAATCGTTTGGCTATGAAATCAATGCACTGTATACTATTCATGCATATCTCTAACCAATAGCCTTTCCTTTCTGTAATATTAGATTAGTTGTACACCCCTTTTTATTCTTATATAAACTATTGTTTTATATTTCTGACACGTTGTGTGAAGGTTATTGTCAAGGGACAATACGTGATCCAGAACTTAAATATGGTATATCTCACTTCTTACATTTTGACGTCCCTTTAAATTTAAAGAAATTGTATACAGGGGCTCCCAAGTGGCGCATCTGGTAAAGGCGCACTATAGCCTGGACATTGCAATCTAGGTAAAGTACCTTGCTGAAGGGTACAGCAGTAGTGTCCCCCCACCTGGGATTGAACCTACGACCCTCCGGTCAAGAGTCCAGAGCCCTAACCACTACTGCACACTGCACCCACTAGTGGTGGTAGTGGTGAGCTGAGCCTAAAAATAATTGGATATTGTAAATTGGGAGAAAATACAAAAAAAGAATTGGCGACTACTAAATTTAAACAATAAATAAATAAATAAATAAATAAATTGTATACCTAATTCACTATAGTGTTTACTGCTCCCATAGTCGGCCTGGCACTCTAGCTGCCTGGCAGGTCTCGCTCCTACCCCCGGGTTCCGAAACAAACTGCTTGCTTTGCTTTCGTGGTTGCTCTTCACTTTGTTTCTTTTCCTCACATTCTCTTTATTTTCTTCTTTGCTGGTGTGGGTTTTCTTTCGAAACTGCAGGCTGCATTTTGCAATCTCCTTGATACTGCCTCAAACCCTGTTTTTATAGGGCCGCCTATTACCAACAGCAGTCTCACATTGCACAGGCAGGTGCTGGTGATTAACAATCTAAAGTATCCTGGGGCAATCACTCTAGTAATAATTAACTAATTTATTACATATATGTACAGAACTAAGAGTTGTGCCTCATGGAAAAGTGGTTAAATTACATCAGCAACATGTGCAAGAAGTGCATGGGTAGCGTTTGCTAAACTAAACTAGTATTGAGAATTGTAGTTTTCGTCTTTCTCGGCAGGCAATTATAGTCTACTGTATGTGAGGATTTGAAAGCGGGTGGAGTAACAAACACAATGATTAAACATTGCCAGTAGTAATGACACAGATATTATATTCAGTAAATGTAAAACACTCATCTATTCGATTTAATTAAAATGGATTATTTTGACTTCCTACTGTATGTCTGACTGTTTGTTTACAGTACGTTTATCTTGGCTGGTCTCTGTATACATGTGTTGCTTAATTTAATTTCTGTACAGTAAAATATACAACAATATATGTATTGAATAATTTATGCAAAATATTATTGTACATTATATATTGTGTGTGTGTGTGTGTTAATATAGATACATTAATATAGATACATATATAATATTTTCAACAAATTATTACTTTTTAAAATCCTACCAAGTGTGACATATTAGTTACAGAAAAATGTACATGAAAGTATTTCATAGTAAATTACCTGTTGATATTTTTGATATACAAATAAATGATTTTAGATTCCAGGTTTGTGCTATGATGTAATGAATCTAAGCTTCTACTATTTCTTGTTTTTACAGAGATGAATGATACCTTTAGTGAGTGCAATGCTGATACTGTTGGACAAATTGTGCATTACATCATGAAAAATGAAGGTATTTTTAAAGTTTTTTTCATAAGCCATTATGTGTTAATAGATCATTTGGAAATGTTTTGTTTTTTTTGTTTTTTTTTGTTTTAAGTCTATACTTAACTATTTGGCATCCCACAAACACTGACCTGTCTTGATAGTCCTCATTGGTGGGGTTCAAATTAAATCCTAGTCATTGTCCATTGGTAGTAAATGGATAGTGTTTGGAACACCGCAGCACTTGTGGGACAGCTGTTTATTAAAATATTACCCCATTTTTGAAAAGTGACAATTTTAGGTATATCCAGGGATACCTGGGATAGTAAGCAAGGGTCCTGAATGGGTCGTTCGTCATTGCTAAAAAAAAAAAAAACCAACAACAAAGTAAACAAAGATAACAGCTAGGAGTATCCCTGTGCTTGTTGGATGTCTTGATCATTAAAATCCTTTGCATATATGTTTTGAAGAGGGGACAATTATCTATTTAGAAGTAGTGGTTAGGGCTCTGGACTCTTGACTGGAGGGTCGTGGGTTCAGTCCCCAGTGGGGGACACTGCTGCTGTACCCTTGAGCAAGGTACTTTACCTAGATTGCTCCAGTAAAAACCCTACTGTATAAATGGGTAATTGTATGTAAAAAAAAAATAATGTGGTATCTTGTGTAACAATTGTAAGTCGCCCTGGATAAGGGCGTCTGCTAAGAAATAAATAATAATAATAATAATAATAATAATAATAATAATAATAATAATAATAATAATAATAATAGAATTAATAAATATACAGAGCATCAAAAGAAACATATCACTTATATTTGAGCATCAAAAGAAATGTATCCCTTATATTTGAGCATCAAAAGAAACTTATCACTTATCACTTATATTTGGATAAAATTCACTAGATATGATCGAAAAATGACAAACTCTGTTTTAGAGCAGGTGCAGTGACTTTTTATTGTGCTGATTAACAATTGACATCACAAAGATGCTGCAAAATGATCTGTCGATCTTGGGCAGGTGTTGTGACTCTTCGTCTCCCAGTTTGTGGCCTGTCATTGTGTCTGGTTATACCGTCTCGCCAGATTTGAAATTGCTGGCTGTGAGCACTCAAGACGGCGAGCCACAGTACGCTGCCCTAATCCAGCCTCCAACATGCCGATTGCACGAAGGCACTGCTCTCTTGACAGACGTGGCATATTGTGTTTTTTTTTTCTGTGATTTTCTTTATTGCTTTTATTCAAGCTTGCAATTCAATAGCTAAAATCACTCCATATCCAGTGTCCAATCAACTTTCTCACTAATTAGGTGATTTAAGTGCATATGCTTCAGTTATAGTCACTCAAGTGTGTCATTAGTTTTCGAAAATAAATGTGTTTATAATAGTGATAAGTTTCTTTTGATGCTCGGTATATTTAATAAGGAAGCAACGAAAAAAATGCAACCAGACCCGTAGTAAGGTGCCAGTGTTTGCGATCACGTCTGTCAATATGATTCTGAGTGTCAGGACTAGCAACAGTTCGAGTGGTTCAGAGCATTTCGAAGAAGTATCAGATCTGGCAGGGAAGATAGTTAAACATGTCTGGATATGCTATATTGGCAGTCTGAGAAGCATATTTATGAACTTGCAGTGACAAGTTAAATTGTGTTTAGTGTTCATACTGGGTCATAATAACAAAACCATATTTGAAGGGATGGAAAATGTTTGTTTTAACTGGTTATTTAAAACACATGCTAATCATTGAAAACATTTTGCTGCAAAATACCAACCCTTCAAAATCAAAGATATTTATATTGGCTATTTATAACAGAACTTCAGCCTCCCAGAGCCCGATCTGTAAGTGACTGTCACAAAGACGGCCGGAGTGGGTGGCGTCAGACCAGAAGCAGGAAATAAACAGACAGAGACTTGTGGTTTGGTGAAGCTGAGCGAATGCTTTCGCTCAGCATTTAATAAACAGAACAGAAAATAAAAGGTTGGAACAGACAAAACACAGGGCACGGCACTTGAGGCCAAAATAAATAGACGAACAAAACGGACTAGACAGACAAACAAACACGGTGAGCAGATAACACGTATATTTACTTATATTTACTTTTCTCCTTCTCTCTCTCCCGTTCTCCACTCACCGAACACCCAACCTCGAGTGAATGCTACGTGTCTCTATATATACTGTTGTGCTGGGATTCAATTACTAAGTAATTATTCACTTGAATCCCAGCACGTGAATTAATTCTGTGCAACCCCGTGCTCACATATTACATTTAACCAGCACGTGAAGTGATTTGTGCCCTCCTCGTGCCTAAATATAAATCTACCTTTTTAAATCACACGTGAAACACAGACCCGTTTATATCCCGTGTACCAATCTATACACCAACATTAACACACGCACGCAACATACAACACATAATATGCACACAGGGGCGGGGCACATTGCCACAGTGACCTTATAGCAAAATGCTGTAGCATACAGACTACACTTAACACTGTTCAGTCATTAGAATATATTTTAATGCTTTACAGATTCTGTGAGTTATGATGCACCTATTTAGCAAACATGTATTATTGTTATTGCAGTAAGCTATTAGTTAGTATTCATGACTTGTGAATAAGACAATAGTGTTAAATTTGATGACATTTTCCTTGTTACTCAAAATAGCAGACCATTGCAATTATATTATATACTGTACTTGTATTTATGTCTGTCTATTTTTATTTATTTCCCAGTATGTTACTTTGTACTAAAAGAGCTAAAAATGACACGATAAACAGTGTGTCCAATACTTTCTGACAGCTTTTTTAGAATAATAGTAGTTGTCTGTCACATAATAAATAATAATTGCATGCTTAGCAGACAGTCATACATCGTATCTCTCTATTGACACAGACAGGGAAATGAGGAAATACTGAACGTGGAAAACCATGTATATATTTTTTTTGTATTTGTATGATTGTTAACAATTATTTAGAACACCTTGGCCATTGTAATGGAAAGTTAATGGAACCTGGTACAGTAGAAAAGCAATTTTATTTTTCAGTATTCCTTATATATTGAAAATGTATGGTGGAGCAATGGCAATTGAACGCATTTAGTACATTTTTATTTTTCCATATTAAATGAACCAAAACAGAAACATAAATGACCACACAAGAGCCGTGGAACAAAGTATAAAAGCATAAACAGTAGTTTACCGTATGGGTTTCTTTCTTTCTGTAAAGCATTTGTTTTAATTTCCCTTCACAGCTAACTCGGAAGCTTTAAAGGCTATGTTACAGGATAGCAATACTGACCCTGACAGGTAAGTCGTGTTACTAAATAATATGCATGTACTGTAACGTTTAAGTGAAAGCAATACTTGTTTGCAAAAATTGTTGTCGGGGGTGGGGGGGGGGGATCTGCTATTTTCTAGTTTAACAGTCCCCAACATTGGAGGTAAAGTCATTCATTTAGTTACATTAAATTGAGTAAACCTGGAATTAGATACTAAACAGAAGACAAATGAACATCGGGCCAGTGTACATCAACAATGTGTTCCGTGGCATTGGGAGCCTCTAATAACCACAGTAATGTGGTGGAAATTACTTTTACAGTGTTGCTCAAAAGTGCTTCAAAATGACATTAGAAATGAAAAGTGGAACTTAGGGAGCAGCTGTGTCTAATTTGACATTTTTCATAAAATGTGAAGATGAAGTCTTTCTCCTGTGTGAGCAGTGGCCTGTAAATGTTACTAAGATCTGTTTACCCTCTAGGAAATCTTATTACTGGCTTAAAATGTAAGTCAATAGCCTCTGTATTGTAAAACACTTTTATAGGATATACAAATATCTGTCCAGAATGTGTAGAGATTCATTGAACATGTGATACATCAGCATTTTAAACATGCTTATCTTAAATTGTTGAGTAAAACTGGTAGAATATTAAATGTCAAAATAAATACTGCAAGGTTACCCTTGAGGAAACTAAAATGTGGTATTCAAGTTAGTAGTAGACCTTTTATTTAGGAAGAATCCAAGCTTTCATATTATTGTTTAGGCTTGTTATTGAGAATATTTAGGATTTATGTTTATTAATGCTTAAATATTCCACAAGGTGGCTTCCTTTCCGTTCTGTTATGAGAAAAGCTAGAACCTGTTTGTCTTTTTCTGTTTAATTACTAAAATGTTTAAACCTAACATTCTGCATACGTATTATTTTGTAATACAGCTTTTCCTATATAATATAATACAGTAATCCATCATGTATCCACCCGTCACATATCCGCCTTAACCATTTATCCGCCATGACCAAGCTCTTCAGCCATGTTCGTTTATTATTGAACAGAGATTTAGTGCAGAGATTGTAGATCCCACCAAAGTTTTCGTATACTATGCGCTACTGTGACAGGGTAGCCGTGTGGTGACATCAGGCCTGAAGGAGGAGCAAATACAAACAAACAAAGTAACTGCAGTGCAAAGCGCTGCGGCGCTGTTTTTATTAAAGACAACAATAAAATAAACCTGTAAGTGTGAGTGCCCATATAATCATCTGTTAACACTGAAGATGTTGCTGCAATAACTTGTGTAGATTTTGACATTCAGAGATTTGGTAGAAAGTTGGATACAACCGCAGTCCACAACCATGCAGTTGTCAAATCAAATTTACCATCCAAAACACAGTGATCATGATAACGGAACTTGGCTCTAAGTTAAAGAATTGAAAAAAAACATAATTTGAAAAAACATACATTTTGTCCTGCCAGCAAAACTACATAGAGCAGTTAAGGTAACATTCCAGTGTAAGGCTCATAGCATCTGGGGGCAGTTTAGAGCTAAATTTTGTGTGCCGCATTAGCGAAGGCAGGATACATTTTCACAAAAATTCACAATGCTGTCCAAATGCTTGGTGTTTAAACAAAAATCCAAGGCAGTAGAGGGTGTGTCATTTTAACATGGTATAAAAACACATTCATTCAGGTGTTGTAGAAATTGCATTAGGTAGCCCAGGTCATTTTTAAAGGCAACTTCAAAGTTGCTTTTATACAGTGTGCTTGAAGATTCACATTTGAAAAACACAAACACAACATATAAATCAAATATAAAATGTGCATCATGTCTAAGGCCATGTGTAAATCGCGATTTCACGGGCTACGTGAAAATTGTGAAATTAGCCCAATACCGCGATTTTTACAATATTCTAAGCAATAAAAATTAATTATTTCATAATTTTATTATTTGTGTTTCATACAAAAAAATCACATTAACAAAACTGGACAGCTCTGCTGTGTGCCTGTGTGTACTATTCGCCATGCACACAGTGCTGTGCAGTGATTATGTCATGTGACTATATGCAATCTAGGCAGGCAATTATAATATTGTAAACAAGAAAAGATCACGTAAAGCAGTATCCAGCAGGAGTTTTACACAGCGATGGAGGTAAGCTCTTCTGTACGTCCTGCAACGTTACTGTAGATCACTACCGAGAATTGGCTGTTGACAGGCATTTAGATTCAAGTGTTCACCGAAAGAGAACGGCAGAAATCCAGAGCAGTACTGCGACTGCTTTACTTGCAAAGAAACAAAAAACGGTGACTTCCATATTCCAAAAGACCACTGAAAATCATGAACTACAAAACACATTCAATTTTGACCTAATAGAGGAGTTTGTTTGCACAGATATCCCTCTTGAAAAATTTGACAACCAAAAGTTACGTAAATTCTTCAGACTGAGTGTAGCAAACGGTGGGACGATTCCTTCATCAGCCCAGCTGAGACGTGAATACTTACCTAACGTTGCCGAGTATCACAAGCAGGAGATTATGGAATTGGTAAAACAGTCTGGTTGCTTGTCAGTGGTCACACTGATGAGTCGACTGATGCACAAGATCAGTATGGGTTACACATTGTATTTGTTTTGCAAGACCTAAATGGTGAACATGCACCTGACATACTAGAACTGAAAGCTGTCCTTGCACATACACTTTACCTGCAGGATGTTAATTACAACACCGTTTCACAAGCTATTGTAAAGTGCTTGAATAACTTTTACGTTGATTTTGATGATGTCAGTGTATTTATCTCTATATTTGATGTTTAAAAAAAAATAAAAAAATCTGTACACATATTTTATAAAATAGTTCCGTACACATTCTGAGAAATACTATACTTTACCCGTGACGCTGCCGTGAATTTTAAAGAAAAGTTCTGTGATTTTCACAGGGCCTTAATCATGTCATACCAAAGTACACCAAGCACAGCTGTAGACTCTACAAGTATGAACAACACAACACTTTTAAGAAAATACATTAAGATTTTTGTACAGTAACCAAATACAGAGTAAAACATGTCTAACCCTGCCCTTTACATGCCTTTTGGCATTCCATATCTACATAAGCTTTGGCTCCCAACCAAGTCCCTATTGAAAATAATGGTGTGATATCTTCTGCAATCTGAAACCTGCAGATTATTGAATCCGGCATGATTTGTAATCTTGTCTGTCTAAAACAAATTTAAATGTGAGTGTGCAGTCAAATGGTAACATGATTTTTCTTTTCTAAATTTATAACGTGCATTGCGTAAATACCCACATGTCCAGTTGGTGTGGTACATTTGCAGTAAAATACTTATTTACTTACTGGAGAGAAATTAAAATGAATACAATCCTTGAATTACAAGGTGTACGTGGATAGTACTCCTACTGTACATATGTACTGCAATGGAGTATTATTAAAGTGTTAAAATAGTTTGTCAATACAGATTTTTGTGATACAGTATGAGATATGACAGTAGCTAACTCTAAACCAGCACACTATCTGGCACACTTTCCTTGCCCCATGCGATGCCGCGTTAGAAAAGCTTTTCTATACACTATTACTGTACTGTAGATGATGCTACAAATTCTGTAAGTTTTGCAAACATGTTTTTATTAAACTCATATTTTTGACCTCCCTTGTTTATCGTTTTTTATGTTCTTGGGAATACTCATTTATTATTCTAAAATGTAAAAGCAATTTAGCATATAGCCTACCCACAACAACAATAAAGTAGATGCTTTGATATAAATGCTGTATGCAAATATCTAGACAAGATGCTTCACTTAATACATGTGTTCTTCCTTCCTGGGCTCTCCTATGTGAACTTCAGTTCACTCCAAAAAGGTCAAACATCCTGTGTTATATCTCTGCTCTCATTTTGCATCGCCTTAAATTTCAGGAATCGTTTGATTTGATGCTGTGTCAGAGAAACCGTGAACCGGAAAGCTGCACAATTTTCACAGCTACTCTGAAACCTGATCCATCTTAGCTTTAGATTTAATCTACCCTCTGGTGTGATAAGTCCTTATTTTTCATAGACTGGTGTCAGCACACACATTCATAGCTGATGCGGCTTAACTGGTGGACTTCAAGACCACAACTGGTGATGTAAGATAATTTCATAAGGACTGCCTGTTGTGTACTTCCATCCAATATAAAGGTCTTCAATGTGCAGTTTTGAAAGAAACAGCAAACATGCATTTTCATTTTAAAACATGACACTTGATACTACACTAGTGAACTTCTTAGGTTATTTTATCTCGGCAGTGTCTTCAGACAAAGCATCTTATTTAATTTAGTGGAATTATTTTCTGTAACTACAATTACATAAACCACTGTCACCACATACTTTTAATTTGATCAACAAAAATATTTAACTATGTGATGGTGTTAAGATACAAGGGGGTGGGGGGTCTGGGATTTCAAAGTCTCTAGTGTTTGTGTAACACATACAGCTTAATACTGTGAGATTTACTCCTGGGTCAGACCCACTTCAACTCTGTATGTAGTTTGACTGTTTTTAATGTTATCAAATTGACTTTAATAATCATTGCAGTGTTTGTTATGTTTGATGGACTTGGCTGAATTAACAGTTTAATTTATACTATTGGTAAACTCACTTGTGGCTCTTCAGTCTGCTCCCTCCAATCCAGGACCTTGATCTGACCAGGTCCTTAATTAACTGTTTAGTTGAATCCAGGTGTTCAGTTAAGCAAATATCTGGTCCTTGGGGACCATGGTTTCCATCTCCTAGGCATTCCAAAAAGCATCCCAATTTGGAAAACTTAAACTCTTGACCTGACAGTATTTGGAGGCCTGTAAAAATATCAATATACTCAAAATAAACACACAGTGTACAAATTCTTAAGTAAAAAAAATAATTCTTTCATTTTCTGAGAATATGTTACTGTCTTGTTTTTCAACAGTCCTACAACTCCATACAGTCCAGGTATCCAAAGTATTCCAGTTACCCCAGACACAGCGTTGACACCTAGACCAGGTTCCACCCCTTCTAAGCACACCTGTCAAAGCAACCACCTGCACACAATCAGTGGGGTGGCTGAGATGAACGTCTGCTCTCGCTGTAACCACAAGAAATGGCCTTTGATGCGGCAAGGCAGCAAGTCAAGAGAATTAAAGAGAAATCGCCATGGAGAGGTCACTGTGCTCTCTGTCGGGAGGTAAGAGTTTCATTTTCACTTTGAGTCCTTCAGTGGCTCAGCAGCAACCTGCCATCTGTTCACCTACAGAAAGGAGCGAAGGGAAAGGACAGAAATGGTAAGTTACAATCGATCTGATTTTATTAAGCATCCCTGTACAAAGGAGCTTGTCAACCCACCACTACGACCACCACAGCCACTACTGCTAATCTCTTATTAAGTATTAAAACTGGCAACTACTTATTGTCAGTGTTTTGACTCTGCAGTCACTAACAGATCCTTTACTTTGACCTGTGACCTTATATAGCTGACATTTTGGGGTCAAGTCACTCTTTGGTTTTTGAATGATAGATTTTAGTAAAGAGGCAACAGCCACAGTGTAACTTGCTCATACCTCCAGAAACCATTTGAGGTAGTGACTTCATATTTGCAGGGTTGTATAAACCCTTCATGCTAAATGTGTTGCTGATCATGAATATGAACTCTGATCTGATATGTCTAACATATTGAGGTAATGTGACTTTTAAACTTACTGCTACTCAGAGACGGTACACTTTGAGTTATGTCTATCTTTTGTACACAGCTGTATTCTTTTGATCTTCTTACTTAACCCATTAAGTGCCATTGTTCTCATTTGAGGACAGGCTTCTTCAGTTTTTAGAGCATTTGTAAGTGGCATCTACCTGTTATTTAACTGTTCTCTTTAACTATATTGTTATGATAACTTACTCTCATTTTGTTAACCGCACAAGTTAAGTCTAAATCTAATATGCGTCAAATTACACAGAGCTTCTGTTCTGATTTTTTTTCAAAGCAAAATTAATTTTGGTACTTAATGGGTTAAGTTCCATTACCAGTGTTCCGTAAAACTTTTGCTGCTGCATTGCTGGCCATATCGATACAGACCACATGAAATAGGGTGACTAACACAATTTAACATACTAAGGACACATGTTTGAAATTTAGCTGAGATACCAGTATTCCAGAGGCGTCCAGGGTTAACAGTAAGTAATGTGTAATGCAGTGTTGAGACAACAAATCAAAAAGGAAGTCATAACAAAAGTATACAACAAGAATGCCTTATGTTAATATTAGGGAAAATAAACCCCTCTAAAAAGTCATGCACAAGGCTAGTTTTGTAGGCCCTGATTAGCACTACCTAATGTCGCTTTAGGTAAGGTAATTCAGGATTGAATTGCCATATTCTAAGCTTCTAAGCTTTCTATCTTTAGTTTGGAAAGATTGTGGATTACAACTAATAGTGCATTTATTTCTGTAGGAAATACCACCTTTTTATAAGTAAAATTTCAAGCACCATCTGGCTGCATTGAATGACAACAGGAAATAGGAACTACCATGTTTTGATTGTATTGTCTTTTTTTTAATGCTGTAACTACTCCAGTACAAGTGTATATATTGTATAGTAAAATGCTAACTGGTATATACTGTATACGGTTAACTGATAATATTGATGGAGTTTAGTTTGTGGATCTAAATGCAGTAGCAGCAAGAATATTAAACCTCTTTCAGCCATTCAGGTAACACATACATTATTTAAGTAGTCAGCATATTATATGTTACCAATAAATCCTAAACATGATTTATCAATTCAGACCAAAATATTGTTGAATAGGTTCATGCAGACATATATTGGATTAAAAGAACAATTTGTTGTTATTTTTGAGGAATTTATATAAAACTACATTTAGCTTATAAGTTAATTGACCCTGCATAGTTGACCCTGTCTGTAATGGTCAATAGTGTCTTTTCATTAGCACGTTTAAGCATATTAACTGTACGTATTTAATATTAAGTTTAAGTTAATATGAATCCTATTTTTAATATTGTTTAGATTGTCTGAGAGTGGCTTTGTGGTTTTACAATATGGACTACTGTGTTTTAAATTATGTTCTTCATCCTAAATAGCAAGTATATGTTTTGCATTTTTCAGGTTCCGAGTAACAAAGACAGAGAACAGATCCAATCCAAAGGAACAAAAGAGTCTGATTTCCGATCCACAGGATGAAAAATTAGGTTCAAATGGGGAAGTCCCTGCTACCCCTACGCAAGAGGAATCAAAGAGCAGAACCGTCTCAGAGTCACAGGTAAGGAGGGACTCGATGCTGCTACTGAGCAGGAACAAGGTGTTTTAACATGTTCTTATCAGCATAAAAACCCAATTCCTTGTCATTTTTTGTGGATTTTTCAGTCTTCCACACTTTATTTTCACTAATTCAATTTCATAAGGGACTTCCGAGAAAATTCATAAGCTAACGAGAGAGAAGTTGTTTTAAGGCATTGGTCATTACCTCTTTAAAGAGCAGGCTTTGCATGCATTCGTGTTTTGTCCAATGGAAACGGTACACAATTGCTGACAATATACTTAAGAAATGAGTTTCCATTGGATAATAATGCTGGAAGCAAAACAAATGCCAGTACCCTCATTTAGTTGGTTGCAGTCTCCACTCGCGCCTTGCTGCACAAAGGTGACAGTAGAGGCTAGCACATCTTAATTGGCACTCGATTGGTCAGTGGCAACAACTTTAGTCCTCAGTTCTATACCAAGTCGAGCACTACCTAGTACAGTACTATCTGCAGATCATCTCCAGCTCTGTACTCTCTTAGTAACAAGTGCATCGAAAAAATACAGGAAACAAAAAAGTTTCTGGATCAGCTGATCCTCAACTTTAGTACAGACCTCTGGGTTAAACTGACCTTTTCATCTTCGTGTATCAGAAAATGCCAGTGAGTGGGGTAGGGGATAGAAAACTAACAGGAGTGCTGAATCCTTGTACTGCATATTTCAACTAAAGTTTGTGTTTTCTTAGATTTGTCTTTCATTTTCTAACCCCCCAAATCATATTTATGAATGATTTAAGTTTTAAAAGAAAATATATTTTATAAGATATTAAATGATCCTTTCAGGATATAAGAGAGTGAAATATATAGCAAGGTGTTGCTTACATTTCTGTCACACATGCAAAGATATTCAGTACCTGTAGTCGAAAAGAAAATTAAAGAATAGTTCCCATGAAATGGGAACCATCCTGCGCAGTGCTGGACTAACAGCAGCACAGGACCAAGATGCTTGGGTTGTGGTTGCTTGCAATCTCTCCCACAGTATCTTGATGCCGTTTTAGTGACGGCTTTAGCATCACCATTACAAAGGCAGTTACAGTCAGCACTCACACTGACTTCAGTGACGGTTAAACGTGTGTGACGCATATCTGCTTATTTTATTTTGGCCCATTCCAACCCTTGTATCTTTTGTGTGTTCCTTCAAAAACGGACAATATAAAAAATACATATCTGAAAGGACTTTGTTTTTTTAAAAGAAGTAGGCTTCCATTTAGATGCACTACATGATATAAACCCTGCGCTATCTTTTGTTTGACCTTGTCCACATACATTTTTAATATCACCAAAACAATCAGACTTGATAAAAGGATCTTGCGACGTATCAAACAGCGGACTCCTCCCTAATATTTGGGAACGTGTTACAGAGGAGTACGCGGAAAGGACAAAAAAAATGTTTTTGGTGTTTCAACTTCAGACGAGAGCCTGACCCGAAAAATGTAATTTTTTTGACCCGAACCGCAAACCGTGAAAAAGTTAACATTCCAACCCAAACCCTACCTGCTTTTGCGGGTCACCCACGGGTACCCAACCCAATGCAGGACTCTACCGTGCTGACCTGGTCCTAAGTCACCAAATCGGTTCCGACCCGGTACAGTACCATATCGACCCGGTGCTAAAGTCACCGAACCGACCCTGGTTTCTACCTGATCCTACACAGCCTGCTATCAACCGGTGCTCATGCCCCCAGTCCGGTACCAAACTGGTCTTGTTTGGGTCTTGACCCGCCTGGTTGCTACCTATAAGCATATTGAAGCAGCACCTGTACATCTGTTACTGTATACTGCATTGCTTGCTTCTTGCATCATGTCTGGGTTTTATCCCTGAGAGACATGCAAAGCCAGTCTGCCTGTTGAGGACACGCACGGCAGATGCTCTTCCTGCCTGGGGCCAGAGCACACCAAGGAGGCAGTCGTAAACCTCAGTTTCAGCAAGTTTTCTGCACACTGAATAAAAAAAAAAATAATAACTGAAGAAACATCTCTCCCACAGCTATACAAAGAGCTCTGCATCCCTCACTCCTGCACAGCGCTCTTCTCCATCACCCTCTATTAGAGAGGTGGCTGCGTCCTCACCCCATGGCTCTGTGCCAAGTTAGACCGGATGACGCACTCGGGGAAAGTGCGTTCCAAACAATCAGTGGACTCAGAGCAGATGGAAAAGCTCTGGGCATCTTTCCCACCAAAGAACTGTTCTTGCAGAATTACGGCGGAAACGTTCAGCACCGCCTGCCCCGCCTGTCCCCTTGGGCCCCCCGGGGGGCTACGAGTGCAGATTGGCCACAGAAGGACATACTGTCCATAGCAGCCTCTGAGGAGATGGGCAAACAGAAGCTGGCAGCCAGGACAAAGGTCACGCTCCATACCAATCCTGCTTTTTTGCCGAAGACGGTCTCGGCATTCCATGTCAACGAGTGTGGAACTGGAGGTGTTCCATCCACCTCCTTTCCAGTCTGACAGGGAGCCACGGCTCTGCCCAGTTCAGGCTTTGGCGTAATATGTTGACAGGATGAAGTTAGAGGCAGTCCAAACTATTTTTTGTCTGCTGTGGGGACGAATCCCATGGTCAAGCCCTGTCTAAGCAGCTGCTGTCCAAGTGGATAGCAGACACAGTCAGGATTGCCTATGAGGTGGCCAACTTGCCCCTTCCAGAAAAGCTCACTGCCCATTCCACCAGGGACATGGCAACTTCATGGGCTGTATTCCAGGCTGCATTTGTCAAGGACATTTGCAATGCAGCAATGTGGGCCTTATTTTTTAGCCCTAGCTACTTGTTTAGAATTGAAATGTGATTTTTCTTTTTTTTTTTTTTTCTTTAATTTACATGTTCTGAATAATATTTAACTTAATATTTAAAAAATAACCGCTTTGTTTAATAGGTTGAAAATTCACATGAAATGGTTCTATTTGTATGAGTAACAAGTCAGTATAGCTCTTAGTCTAAAGAATCACTGGAATAACTTAATACCTATTTTACAATCCTCTAGGGGGCAGATGTTCGTTGAACATCTTAAAACGTACCTGCAGTCTATCTGGAAGCGTTCGACTTCTTGCAATTGAAACTGTCCTGCAGACTTTCATTAGTACTGTCCTCCATATGAACCACAGGATCATCCCCATTTAGTATGCTGCTTTTTAGTGTGTTGCAGTAGACCAAATTTGCATTACCAAGTAATGTCGGGGCAAGAATAGGTCTTGCTGCTGGATAGGTTATGCCAGCATGTCCCTTTCATTCATCTAAATCTTTGTTTCATATACAAACAATATTGAGAACAAAAAAATTAACCTGCACTGTATATTTATTGTAATACTACTTTATAACACCAGATGGCATT